>NC_050574.1:72332112-72632112 GCF_011100635.1 Trichosurus vulpecula | reverse complement strand
AAGGGGTCAGTTAAAACACTACCCTTGGAGGCACAAGATCTGGGTTTCAATCTAGGTTCTTCCATTTCCGACCTACGCCCTTGGTCAAATCAGCTTACTTCCCTGGATGTCTCCTTACTTACATACATGGAGTGAGCTGGACCTCAAAAGTCTCTTCCAGCTCTAGGTCTATGAACTTGTGATCCTAAGTTATGTGCTGTGTGTTGGCACTTTAAGAGGAGAGGAAATGGTTTAGGAGAGAGGGGAGAAGATGATAACCAACAAGAGCAGAAGGGCTGAAGATTAGCAGTAAAGGCCTGGTTGAGGTTATGCAACATCAATTTGTAGTGGGTAAAATTAGCTCAATTCCTTGACTTTCTCCAGCAACACTCTGCAGCCCAGAAGTAAGAAGTAGAAAAATCATATGATAGCATTTATATATATGTATATATATATATGTATATATATATATGATAGCATTATTAAAAAATCTAGGGGTCAAATAACAAGACTAGCATAGTAGTCAGTGAAATATTAAAATGGCAGACCATGAAGTCAAAGTTGAGGGCAAAAGAAAAAGTAAAACAGGGTAAACAAGTCTAATACAATAAGGTACGTCAAAGGCCTTGCCTGACATAGTGACAAGGGCGAAGAGTAGGTTTAGCATAAGTAAAAGACTAGAAGAGATAAAAGCAGATCAGTCTGTGGTTGGAGAATGAAATTTCAACCCTTAGAATCTTGGATGTATGACTTCATATTTGCAATGGGTTTTTTTATATTTTTTGTTTTCTCAATGGGTAGGGGAGGGGGAAGAGGGACAGAATTTAGAACTGAAAAAAAATACAACTTAAAAAAAAAGAATCTTGGACATAGTGAAATTACAAGAAATCTAAGTCATGCCCATAACAGAGTACAGCTGAAGCAGAGTTGAGAAGATCACTGGAATCAAAACATTATATGGTCAGGTTGTTAGAGTCTTCAATACAAACTGTGAAATCCCTGAGGATGATAGTAAGGAATGGGATAGGTATTAAAGCCACTGAGAAAAATTGAGAAAGTCATCTGGAAACTGCTTGTCAACAACATGGATGGGGAGAAGGTAACTCAGATTGTATGGACCTGAAAAGAGAAGTCACGGAAGTATAGCAGCAGAACAATTTGGAAGCAGCAATGGAAGAAGAGGGAAAGATCTGAAATACACCAACTCTACCTCCTATCTTTATGAATCCCAGCAATAGGAAAAACAGTCTCTAAGTTATGCCCTCAGGAAAGAAGACTTCACTTTCCTGCTCTCTAAGTTAGTCAATAAGCATTTATTAAGTACCTACTATGTTTCAGGCACAGAAGAGCTGGGGATACAAAGAAAGGCAAACCATAGTCCCAGTTTTCAAAAAGATCACAGCCTAATGGGGGAGACAACATGAAACAACTATGTACAAACAAGCTATCTACAGTATAAACTGGAAATAAACTGGAAATCAACAGAGGGAAGGTGCTAGAATTAAGGTGGTTCAAAACTTTCATGATTCCCTACCTTCTACCAAAGCTTTTCAGAACCCAGCCCTTGAAATCTACTGTAGGGGTTAAAACCTTCTAAATCTCTCCATACATAAAATGATTTTTGTCCTGTACCTTCCAAAATAAAGCCTCTTCTCTATTCACTCAAACATTCCATTTTCATTTTTTTCTTCAAGCCTTTGTTCCCCTCCCCATAATCTCTACACCCTTTCCCACCTCCCTTGGCCTTTCCCATTTCTGTCAATTCTAATGGTACAACCCAAGTACTACCTCCTATATGGTGTCAATTCCTTCAGTCAGTTCCTGTGGTGTCCCTTCCTTCATGTACTTTCCTCTTCTCCGAACTTGGACAGCACTTGGTTTGTCCCTTAAAATTTAGAGCATAATTCTATTCTGTTATATTGCTAACTATCTGTTATATTTGGTGAGTATCACTTGTTTTGTCTCCCCAGTTCATGGTCTTTTTGAAGCCAAGGACCATAGCTTATATTTCTTCTCTAATCCCCAGTCTGGCACTGTGCATATCCCTGCACTCAAATGTCAACAGATTACTTCAAAATCAGTAATATTTTACTCTCATTCTTCCATCATTTCTCACTTTTAAAAGAAAAGAACACTCAAATAAGAAAATTCTCCCCTAAGAAAAGCAATCTAAGTAATCCTCCATATTCCACTTGATCTAAAGGAGGAGAGGACAGGCCCAAGGTACACTCCACCTCTCTGGAAAAAAAAAAAATTTAAATCTGTCTGTTCCTGTCACCAAGAGAAGATCTAAAAAATACAGATCTATGTGTGCATTCCCTTCCCACCCCAACACTCACACCTAACATACACTGGATACAGAATTAGTCATTCAATTTTTCTGAATGCTTCTAGAATCCCCTTTTTACATCCTTTAACACTCCTAAATACCCACCTGGACCCAGCATTCCTAACTAAGTATGGTATCCTAAAAAAAAGATCCTTGATAGGGAGAAGAAAGGGATATGCATTCCTATGATAATAGGAAGGGGTTGGGGGGGGAAAGGGAAGGGAAGCAGAGGAGGTTAAGGAGGGAAAAGAATCACAGATTTAGAGCGGGAATGTGAATACAGGGTCCAACTCCTTCAATACAACTCAACAAATATCTACTATATGTAAAGCACTATGCTATGTGCTAGAAATACAAAGCCAGGAAAAAATGAGCCCCTGACTTCAAGAGGAGAATAAGGCTACATGGCTGGTCCAAGGTCACACAGGTAAGAGACCGGTATTTTAACTTGGGTATTTTAACGTTCTTTGCAATGTATCACCATCTTGGATATAATAAGGAGGCTAGAAGGGGCATGGTGGGGAGAAAAAGAAATTTGGAAGGGAAATATTTGGGAAGAAAAATCAGAGAAGGAAAAACATGGGGAGAAAAATACACAAGGAAGGAGGAGAAAAGAAAGGAAAGCAAAGAAAAGGGGGTAGGTGAGGAAAGAGGGAATTAAGGGAAGGAGAAGACGGGAAGCGGGAAGGAAAAGGGAATAGGAGAAAGAGGAGAAAGGGGAGGGGGAAGAGAAAGAGAAGACGAAAGAGGGAAGGAAAGGAGGGGAGGGAAGGGAGAAGGAGGGAGAAGGGAGAGATAGAAGGAGGGAGAAGGGGGAGATAGGAGAGGGAGAAGGGGGAGACAGAAAAGGGGATATGGAAGAAGAGAAATAGAGGAAAAGGGAAGGAAAAGGGGGACAGAGAAGAAAGGGAAGGAGGAAGAAAGGGACGGGGAAGGGAAGCGGTAAGGGGGAAGTGGGAGTTAAGAGAAGGAGGAAGGCAAAAGGGGAGAAGGGGGAAGGGGACAGGAGGCCTGAGCGAGGCCGGGGAAGGGGTATCCCGGCCCCTTGTCGGGGGGGAGTGCGCGTCTCGTCCGTGCGAGGTGCCCAGCGTGGCCACCTTGGTGAGAGCCACGCGGACTAGGCCTCTCCCTCCCCGCTCCGTCCCTCTTCCCTCCCCACCTCCCGCCATCCCGGGCCTCGCTCGCCCCTCAGCCCCGGCCCCGGGCCGGGCCGCGTTACCTGCATGGAGTCGGCGCTGACGATCTCACCGCCGAGCCGCTGGCCCAGCTGCAGCGCCAGCTTGGACTTGCCCGTGCCGGTGGCCCCGAGAATCACCACGAGCGGCAGAGACCCCCGCAGGGCCCGGGCCCTGGGCCCGGCCCGCGCCGCATTTGCAGCCGCCATGACCACGGACGCCATCCACACCGGAACCAGCGCCGCGGCCGCGGGAGTAGAGTACCCGCCTCAAGCATCGCGAGAGCACGCCCAGTGAGCGCGCGCGCGCGCGCGCGCGGGTGAGCATCTCTCCTCGCCTGCGCTAAGCCATCCCCATGGTAACCGCGGCGCGGTAGGGGGGAGAGGGCGGGGCACTGGGAAGCCTGAGCCTGGGGCGGGGCCAAGGCGACCCAGATCGTGCGAGGCAGGTGTAGAAAGAAAAGGAAAGGGAGGAGTAGCTGCAGGAGGGGAAGGTAAAAGCAAAGAGAGGACGCACAGAATCACAGAAAGTCAGAGCTGGAAGGGCCGCTACTGACGCTCTAGTGGGGAAGGAAAGGAAACAAGCATTTATTAAGCGCCTTCTGTGTGCCAGGCACTGGGCTAAGCGCTTTACAATCATTATCTCGTTTGATTCTCACAACGACTTTGGGAGGAAGGTGCTCTTTAAATTATCCCATTTCGCAGATGAGAAAACTGAGGCAAACAGGTGGAGTGACTTGCCCAGGGTAGCACAGCTAGGAAATGTCTGAGGGTGGATTTGAACTCAGTTCTTCTAGACTTCCGGCTCATAGCTCCTACCCACTGCTCCTTCTAGTCTTCTGCCACTTGGCGGATGAGAAGAGAAAGGTGGGGATTTCTTGAAGATCCCCAGCTAATAAGGGACAGACCCAACAATCTCTACCCAGATCTTTTGACATCCTCCCTGAAGCTTTCTCCCCAATAGATCTGCTGCCTCTGAGAAATTAAGAGATAATGCCAAAGGTCAGCAAGGTCTGAGTCCATTGACCTTAGACAAGTCTGTCTTTGGGCCTCACTCTCCTCATCTGTCAGGTGGGGATGGTGACTAGACAGCATTGTAGTAAAGCGCTGTACCAAATGAGAGAATATTTGTAAAACACATAGCACAGTGACTAGCACACAGTAGGCTCTTAATAAATGCTTGTTTCCTTCCCCTCCCCCTTAGGATCAGCAAGTACCCCGCTAGAGACAAGAAGGCATTATCATTATCACTTAATTTCTGCTGACAAAAAAAAACCTTCTTCAGAGCTGTCCAGCATAATGTCTCTTTCAGTAGGTCTTCACAGCAGATGCTGTAACATTCACAGAATACAGATACACATCTGGAAAGGACCTCAGAGGCCCTCTAATCTAACCTCCTTGCCTTCCAGATGAGGAAACTGAGGCCCAGAGACCCTCAGCCACTTTTAACCTGCCTTATGGAGCCTCCCATCATCAACCAGGCTTCCAGTAGACCCCTACCCACCCCCACAACTGCCCACTGTACCGTGCTGGCTCACACAAGGGACCAGAGAAAACAGCATTCACCCATAGTGGTATCCGATTATTCAGCAATAGTGGCGCCATCCTAAGAAAGAAGGAGATGAGCGAGCACCAGCCACAAAAAGAGGGCGTCCTGCCAGTAATGCCCCAGGAGATCATCTCTGGTTGTTTAGGGCCTGGCTGGATTGGGCTAAGAAGGCATTAATGGGCCCCAGGGACTGGTTGGCCCTGCTCACCTTTGATGTAACCAAAAGGAAATGTAGGATCTTGGAGCTAGAGGGGACTACCTGATCCAATATCTTTATTTTACAGATAAGGAAACCGAGACCCTGGGAGGAGAAAGGATTTGCCCTAGGTGAAACAACCAATTGGTGGCAGAGCCCTAGGAATTCCTCATTTGCCTACAAAAAAAATATTTAATTTCATAGAGCTCTGAGCTAAGGGAACTTAATGGACTTTGTCGTAGCATAGCAGGACATGGATGTCCATGGCCAACCCGTTAGTTTTATGACTCCAAACTTAGCTAGGCTGGTCCTTGTATAACTGACACCATTGGTTGTCTCAACTGTGCTGGAAAACTTTTCCTGGTTGGTCAGAGCTTGGGCCCCACTGGGCAAAGCCTCCCAGAACCCAGAGTCACTTTTAATACTATGTTTTGGCATCAATAGATGTTGGTGAACCCAATTCAGGCTAAAAACTCCACTTTCTATAGGAAGCCTCTCCCAATCCTCCTTAATGCTAGTGCCTTCTCTCTGTTGATTCAGTCCAAGTTATCCTGTCTCCATCTTTTGTTTAAGTAGTTGTTTGCATGTTGTCTCCTACCCCTGCTCCACAAATCCATTAGACTGTGAGCTTTTGGAAAGTAAGAACTTGTCTTTTATCTTTCTTTGTATTGCTGCCTAACATAGTATTTATTGAATGCTATTTGACTGTCTGGAGCAGGAATACACTCCTGATAAAGCTATCAATGAAGGCAGCTAGGTGGTGCACTGGATAGAGCACTGGGCCTAGAATCAGGAAGATCTGAGTTCAAATCCAGCTTCAGAAACCTACTAGCTGTGTGACCCTGGGCAACTCACTTAACCCCTATTTGCCTTAGTTACTTATCTGCAAAATGGGGACACAATGGAAAAGGAAATGGAAAAGCACTCCAGTAACCTTGCCAAGAAAATCCCATGGACATGTACATGGGGTCACATAGAGTTGGACACAACTGAAAAACTGAACAACAGTTGACTGACTGACTGACAGGCAGATTGCCCTGCACTAGGGAGGAGCCCTCATGGGCAGGGACTCGTGCTTTCTCTCCTCTAGTTCATTCTTGGTATTGTCTATGTAGGTATTCCCTACAAGAGGGAAATTCCAAGCTACCCATACCTCGTCCTACAGTACTGCCCATATCTTCCCACAGATCGTTCATAGAGGAGCTTGGAAACCTTCCTCTGGTCCAGGGGTTCTTAACTATTTTTGTATTGACTTTTTTTTTGGAGGGGGGAAGACAGTGCAATTGGAGTTAAGTGACTTGCCCAAGGTTACACAGCTAGTAAGTGTGTGGAGTGTCTAAGGTCATATTTGAACTCAGGTCCTCCTGACTCCAGGGCAGGAGCTCTACTCACTGTGCCACCTAGCTGCCCCTGTGTTGACCTTTTATCTGGCAAAGCTTATGGAACGTTTCTCAGAATAATGCTCTTAGTAGCATAAAATAAATTACATAGTGTCAAGAAGGAAACTAATTTATTGAAATACAGTTATCAAAATATTTGGTTTTTTTTTTAAAAAAAAAAACCACACATCCCATGGTTTCAGAAAAACCTGGGAAATCATATGTTAACTGATGTAAAGTGAAGTGAGCAGAACCAAAACACTGTACACAGTGACAGCAATATTGTACAATGATCAACTGTGAAAGACTTAGCTACTCTGATCAAGACAATTCCAAAGGAACCATGATGAAAAATGCTATCCATCTCTAGAGAGCGAACAGATGAGTACAGATCAAAGCGTACTTTTTCAGTTTCCTTATTTTTCTTTTTCTTTCTGTGTTTTCTTTTGCAATGTGTCCAATATGGAAATGTTTTGCATGACTTAGCATGTATAATCAATAGCATATCATATGCCTTCTTGAGGGGTGGAGGAAGGGCAGTAGGGAGGGAGAGAATTTGGAATTCAAATTTTTTAAAATTAATGTTAACAAAAACAGTTCAAATACTGCAGAGCCACTGTTAGAATTACACAAGACCTAGCAGTGGCTATGTTAACAGGTCTTGGAACACTATATATCAAAGAGCAAAAGAACTACAGTTGCAGCCAAAAATATCATACCCTGTAAGTTAAGTATAATCCTGAATGAAAAAAAAAAGGGCATTCAATGAATTGGTAGGCTTTCAGGATTTTGTTGCAAAAAGACCAGAACTTGATAGAAAGTTTGACATACAAGATCCAGGAGAAATATAAGGTAAACATCACAGACCAATTACAAGAGACTCAACAAGGACAAATTGTTTACTGCTTAAACATGGAAATGTAAAAACCATCTGCCTAAGATTGTCGTTAGTAATTGGGTAGTTTGAAAGAAAGATTGGGGTAGAGCTAAGTATAATGTGATTCTGAAAAGCAAAATTATGTAGGAAAAGGTAAAAAGAGTGATTATCTCATTCAAATGAGGAGAAAGAGGAAGACCAATGTGGAAGAATCAGATGGGGGAGGGGGGCTGGTAGTACTGAAACCCTACTCACATCAGATCTGGTTTAAAGAGAGAACAACATATATATTTAGAAGGGTATAAAGGTCTTCTAAATTTATAAAGAAATAAGAGGGTAAGGGAACAGGATTGGGGGGGGGTATAGAAGGTATGTAGATTAATGTTTAGGAGAGGGATGGGGGGAAGAGGATAAGGAAGTGACTCTTAGAGAGGTGGGTAGGTTAAGGAATAGGGGCCAAGGTGGCAGGTAGAAGTAAAGCAGAGGAGTGAGGAGGGATCAGGTAAATAGGATGAGAAGCATAGTGAGGAAAAATTGGAAGGAAGACAATATACAAGTAATGGTAGCTTAGAATGTGAATGAGCCAAATTAACTCATAAAATGCAAATGGACAGCAGATTAAAAATTTGAATACAACAATATGTTGCTTTTAGGAAACATAAAAATGAAAGATACACACAAAGATAAAATAAAGAGCAGGATTAGAATTTAATATGAAAAAAGCAGGGATAGTAATCATGATCTCAGACAAAGTTAAAGATAAATTAGATTTAATCAAAGGTGAAAAATAGAGAAACCATACTATGTGTCAACAATATTATTCAATATTGTTTTAAACCATTTAAAATACCTAGTCAGTATAAAATACCTGAGCATATACCTACCAAAACAGACCCAGGAACCATATGAACATAAACATAAAATACTTTTGAGGGGCAGAGTCAAGATGGCAGCTGGAAAGAAGGGACTAGCGTGAGCTCCCCGCCAAGTCCCTTCAAAAACCTATAAAAAATGGCTCTGAACCAATTCTAGAATTGCAGAACCCACAAAACAGCAGAGGGAAGCAGGGCTCCAGCCCAGGACAGTCTGGATGGTCTGTGGGGGAGGTCTATCCCGCACAGAGCTGGGAGCGGAGCAGAGCCCAGCGGGAGCGGCGCGGACCAACCAGACCAGAAGCCGGGCAGAGCATGCCCTAGCACCCTGAATCAGTGAGCTGCAGCAGTTACCAGACTTCTCAACCCACAAACACCAAAGACAACAGAGAACGTTAGTGGGAAAAGCTTCGGGAGTGGAAGGAGTTCGAGGTTCGGCTACTGCCCCGGGGGCAGCAGAGGTGGGGCAGCTACAAAAGTACAGCTGCAGTTGCTTCCAGCCTCAGGCCCACCTGGTGGGAGGAATTAAGTGGTGGATCAGAGTAGGAGTGAAGAGCCTGCTGAAAATCTAAGTCCAGTCCGGGTTGGGGGTTCTTGGGGAGGGAGGAGTGCTGGTGTGGCAGAGCTGGCACATCCCCCCAAGCGTGGAACATAGTTCTCTTAACTCCACAAGCAGTCATACCCCGCTGAAAAACTCAAGGGTCAAGTTAGTTGGCTGGGAATATGGCCAGGCAGCGAAAACACACCCAGATTCAGTCTCAGACTTTGGAATCTTTCTTTGGTGACAAAGAAGACCAAAACATACAGCCAGAAGAAGTCAACAAAGTCAAAGAGCCTACAACAAAAGCCTCCAAGAAAAACATGAACTGGTTCTCAGGCCATGGAAGAGCTCAAAAAGGATTTGGAAAAGCAAGTTAGAGAAGGAGAGGAAAAATTGGGAAGAGAAATGAGAAGGATGCGAGAAAACCATGAAAAACAAGCTAAAAGAGACCCAAAAAAAATACTGAAGAAAACAACACCTTCAAAAATAGACTAACTCAAATGGCAAAAGAGCTCCAAAAAGCCAATGAGGAGAAGAATGCCTTGAAAGGCAGAATTAGCCAAATGGAAAAGGAGGTCCAAAAGACCACTGAAGAAAATACTAACTTAAAAATTAGATTGGAGCAAGTGGAAGCTAGTGACTTGATGAGAAATCAAAATATTATAAAACAGAACCAAAGCAATGAAAAAATGGAAGACAATGTGAAATATCTCATTGGAAAAACCATTGACCTAGAAAATAGATGCAGGAGAGATAATTTAAACATTATTGGACTACCTGAAAGCCATGATCAAAAAAAGAGCCTAGATATCATCTTTCAAGAAACTATCAAGGAGAACTGCCCTGATATTCTAGAGCCACAGGGCAAAATAGAAATTGAAAGAATCCATCGATCACCTCCTCAAATAGATCCCAAAAAGAAATCTCCCAGGAATATTGTTGCCAAATTCCAGAGCTCCCAGATCAAGGAGAAAATACTGCAAGCAGCCAGGAAGAAACAATTTGAGTATTGTGGAAACACAATCGAATAACCCAAGATCTAGCAACTTCTACATTAAGAGATCGAACGGCTTGGAATACAATATTCCGGAGGTCAATGGAGCTAGGATTAAAACCAAGAATCACCTACCCAGCAAAACTGAGTATCATGCTCCAAGGCAAAATATGGACTTTCAATAAAATAGAGGACTTTCAAGCTTTCTCAGTAAAAAGACCAGAGCTGAATAGAAAATTTGACTTTCAAACACAAGAATCAAGAGAAGCATGAAAAGGTAATCAAGAAGAAGAACAAGAAAAAGAAATTGCAAGGGACTTACTAAAGTTGAACTGTTTTGTTTACATTCCTACATGGAAAGATGATGTGTATGATTCATGAGACCTCGGTATTAGGGTAGCTGAAGGGAATATGCATATATATATATGTTTATGTATATATATATATATATATAAGTGAATGTGTATGTATGTATATATGTATGTGGAGAGAGAGAAAGAGAGAGAGAGAGAGAGCGGACACAGAGTGAGTTGAAGCAGAAGGGAAGATATCTAAAAGAAATAAAATCAAATTAAGAGATGAGAGAGGAATATATTGAGAGAGGGAGATAGGGAGAGATAGAATGGGGTGGATTATCTCGCATAAAGGTGGCAAGGTGAAGCAGTTCTGTGGGAGGAGGGGAGAGGGCAGGTGAGGGGGGAATGAGTGAATCTTGCTGTCATCAGATTTGGCCTGAGGAGAGAATACCATACATACTCAATTGGGTATCTTACCCCACAGGAAAAAAGGAGGAAGAAGATAAAAAAGGGGGGATGATAGAAAGGAGGGCAGATGGAGGTAATCAAAAACAAACACTTTCAAAAGGGGACAGGGTCAAGGGAGAATATTCAATAAAGGGGGATGGGTTGAGAAGGAGCAAAATATAGTTAGTCTTTCACAACATAGGTATTGTGGAAGGGTTATACATAATGATACACATGTGGCCTATGTTGAATTGCTTGACTTCTTAGGGAGGGTGGGTGGGAAGGGAAGAGGAAAGAGAATTTGGAACTCAAAGTTTTAAAAACAGATGTTCAAAAACAAAAAAAAAAAGTTTTTGCATGCAACTAGAAAATAAGATACACAGGCAATGGGGTGTAGAAATTTATCTTTCCCTACAAGAAAGAAAGGGAAAAGGGGACGGGAGGGGAGTGGGGTGACAGAAGGGAGGGCTGACTGGGGAAAAGGGCAACCAGAATATACGCCATCTTGGAGTGGGGGCGAGGGTAGAAAGGGGGAGAAAATTTGTAATTCAAACTCTTGTGAAAATCAATGCTGAAAACTAAATATATTAAATAAATAAATTTTTTAAAAAACATAAAATACTTTTTATACAAATAAACTCACATCTAAATAATTGAAGTAATATTTATTGTTCATGGGTAGATAAAGCCAATATCATTTTTAAAATGACAATTTTACCTAACTAATCTATTTATTCAATGTCATCCCAATCCAATTACTAAAAAAATTATTTTACTGAGTTAGAAAAAAATAACAAAGTTCATTTGGAAGAACAAAAGATCAGGAACTTCAAAGAAACCAGGGAAAAAAGATATAAAGGAAGCAAATTCAGCAGTTTCAGACCTTAAACTATATTATATGATGAGAGCATTGTTGAAGTATAAAAAGGATAATTTCAATTATTTTAAATTAAAATTTTCTTGTATAAATAAAACCTATGTAGCCAAGAATAGAAGGAATACAGAAAATCAATGGAAAAAACTCTCATAGACAATCTCTCAGATAGGATGTTATTGGATTGGAATATAGCTATGGTGTAGGAAATGATGAACTGGTTAATTCAGAAAAACATGAAAAGACTTGGACTTTTGAAGGAAGATGCTATCCACCTTTAGAGACAGAGATGATAGGAGGAAATAAGCACATTACAATCTTATAAAAGTGTGTGTATGAGTGTATATGTGTATATAGATATCTACTTATATCCATTTGAATTGTCTTAGGAGGATTCTGAAGATCCCCTGGCAGGATGAGATATCAGACACTGAGGTCCCTTCTCGAACAAAACTCCCAAGCATTTAAACTCTGCTTCAGAGAGCACAACTACAATGCGCTGCCCATGATATTAGAATGACAAACTTATGCTTGCCTAAAAGACTATTTTATGGAGAACTCACACAGGGCAAGTGTTTATGTGGAGGTCAGAAGAAGCAATACAAGAACACTCTTAAGGTCTCTTTTAAGAATTTTGGAATTGATTGTGTGACATGGGAGATACTAGCACAGGACCATTCATTATGGCATGCCCTCATTAGGGAAGGTGCTATGTTCTATAAGCAAAGAAGAATTGAAGTAGCTCAAAAGAAACACGAGATGCGTAAATTTGAAGTATCCACTCCGAATGTTCACATAGACTATTTTTGACCAACCTGTGGTGGAGCATTCTGAGCTCACATTGGTTTGTCAGCCACAGACACACTGTAACTTGACTCTAATGTAGTGATATCATTTTGGTCCTCTTTGAGAATGAAGGACAACAACCACCATATGTATATATATTCATGCCTAATTGTAGCCTTCTTTGGGTGGTAGGGGGAGGAAGAGAGGGGAAAAAACAAAGAAAAAAGTATATAGCAGAGAACAAAGAAAACCAACAAGGAAGCAAAGAAAAGCTGGGCAGCTCTGAAAACAATATGTAGTATTTATTATATAGGGTTTTTTGAAATGGAAATGTATTGTTTTATACATTGAATCCTCTCTTATGGTCTGCTGTGCATGTGGCAATTTTTTTTTCTTTTATCATTTTGTATATAAGTTTAAAATTTTTAAAGAGTACATAAAAAGTGGATGTTAACTACGTCAAATTGCTTACAGCCCCAGGGAGGGGAGAAAAGAAAAAGGGACAGAATTTCGAACTCAAAATTTTTAAAAATGAATGTTAAAAAGTGTTTTTACATGCCAGTGGGAAAAATAAATTATGATTATTTTCAAATGAACTCAAATTTTAAAAAAATGAATGTTAAAAATTTGTTTTTATATGCAATTGGGAAAAATAAATTATGATTATTTTTAAAAATGAATGTTAAATTTTTAATGTAATTGGGAAATATTTAATGAAATAAATTAAAATATGTCTTAAAATAAATTAATAAATTTTTAAAAGAACTCAGATGATAAAAAACACACATACACATGCATCCTAGGTTAAAAACCCTTGTTCTGGGTCACACAACATTTTGTGGGAACCATTGCAGCACTGGAGTTGTCCATGTGGAGTTACCCCTTACTCTCAAGTGAGTAGTCCACCTTCTTATCTGATCTCCTCCTGCTGAATGGTTTGTTCCTGCTTTGGTGAATGTTACCTCCCTCAGTCCCTTTGGTGAGCCAACATAGTGCAATAGACAGAGATCTGGGTGGGCTGAATGGAGGTGACAATGGAAGGAGGTACAAGATAAGTTCATACTTACTACACTTATACTGATACCACCACTTACTCAATTTCATTATATAAATGGCCCAATATTTTTTTATCATCCCTTTCCAGACTGGTAATTTTTATAATGAGTCTTCCTTTGACAAAATCCCATTCACATGTCTCATTATGAAGGTTCTTGAGGAGTGTTCCAGGGGAGGATGGGCTTTGGAAGGTTCTTTCATGCTGGACAAGCTTCATGTGTAATTCCAAAGATGGACAGTGTCTTTTGCCTGATGACCAGTAGGTTAATTATGGAGAGGCTCATCACCAGTATGGTGGTCATTTGGTCACGGCAACTCATGAAACAAAGAAAAATATAAAATGGCCCACACTCCTCTGCAGCTCACTTTCCACTCCTAAGATATCAATGATAAAGTTGAAAAAAGAGGTAGAAGGGGATAAAAACCAAGTTGCTTTTAGACTAATCATGAACAATTATTTGACTCTTGGTATTCTGAGTTTGAGATCCTTTTTCAATGACCAAGGAGTCTCTGTGTTCATGGAAGAAGTAAATTGTATCACTACTGACCATTTTACCAAAAATGAAAGCAGAAGATATAAATAAGTTGCAGCCAAATTGAAGGACAGTTCAAAGGTCCTCCTTAGAGAGCCAATTAAAGGAGTTGGTTTAATAATTTATTTATTTATTATTAAAAAGGAGTTAGTTTTATTAGGCATCCAAAATGAAACATCATTTCCATAATCACTGTAAATTGCAAGGAAATCCAAATTAAATAAACATATTAATTAATGCTCAGTGACTTAAGCCCAAAGGTAGACATAGGGGAAGATAGTAAAACATATGTTGGGGAAAAATACTCAAGATTTAGGAGGCCAAATTATTGTAGACTATAGAGTTGTTTTACTATATAGACAACTATATAGTTGTCTTCTTTAAAAAAAAAAGACAGAGAGACAGAGACAGAGAGAAATAGACACACAGAGATAGAGGGAATATGATCAGAAGGCACTGGACATGGCAAGCACCATTAGCACCAAAAATGTAATTGATTTTCTCTTTACAGATGGGAAATGACTAGGTAACTATTTGAGAATAATTTCCAATTATTTATATAGACTAACCATGAAATTATTAGAACAAAGACAAAAATCAACACTAAATCAGTAAAATCTGCTTTCGTCTGACCTATTTAAGCAGTATTGATCCTGAAAAATAGGAAATAGATAAAGGAACAAACATCAATAGAAACTTTCCCTATTTCTTATAGGAGTTTAACTTATATAAAGTAAATACCACAGCTGGGGTGCCTGGAGCCTAGAAACTACCTCAGCCAGACAAATATTTCATCTCCTTGTCAAACAGAAAGACACTGAGGCAATGAGGAACACCTGTTTGGAATATAAACTTTTATAAACCTTTATGGAGGACAATGGCACAAAGCTTTGAACTCATAAAACAGTGAGAAACAGCAGACAGAAAAACGAGTTTTACACAACTTGGCAGGAGACATAAGATCATCCATATCTTTCAAAGAGCATTTGAAGATAAAACTAGTTGTAGGAAAACAAACAAGACAAAAAATGACTACTATAACAAATTGCTTTCTTCATTAATGACAATGGAGGTATTATATAAGGATTGTAATATCTCAATCCCCAATGAGCAACATGGGGAATTGGAAATGGCACTAAAGATAACAAAGATCAGAAAAGCAGATGGACTAAACCAAGCAGAGACAAAGGAGATCTGGGTTGGGGGCAACTGAATTTTGAAGGCAATTAAGGGGATAATTCCCAAATGTATCTGAAAGAGGGAAGATACTAAACAAATGAGGTGGGGGGGGGGAATCAAAGATAGTATTACAATGGAGAAAAGAGGCATTCAAGAGAACATTATCAACTACTGCTCCATATGCCTGCTTCCTCACCTCTATAGCATCTTTATGAGAATGTTCAACATACACAGCAAAGACATCCTTGCTCCAAGTATGAGAGAGAAACAAGCAGGCTTTTGCAAATGATGTTCTACAATAGATCACATCTTTACAATCACACAATTGACCAATAGATGCTGTGAATTCAACATCCTTGCTCTTTGTGGATTGGCAATATAAATGCAGATGAATCAATAGAGCAAAATGCACCCCTAAAGGTTCTCCTTCAACAATATGCTTCCCATGGATATGCCAAGATCATACGAGAGTCCTTGATTAAAACAACAGAAGTCATTTTGTTTAATGATCCTCTGTTGATATCAAGTGAGGCTTAAAACAGTGTTTGCCACTGTGATGGTGGATATATAAACCAGAGTTCCGATGGAAGAAGAATCTCTTATAGGTGGTGAGGTCCTCCAGATTTCTTCTATTTGTAGATGATTGATTGCATTGATTGCATAAAGCTGTAGAGCAAGGCAAAGCCTCCTAAATGAGATTCACAATGAGTTAGAAGATATCAGCCTCAATCCATACAGGAAAAACCAAATGGATGAAGAATGCTTGTTATCCAGAATGTAATATGCAGGTGTATAGACTAGGCTCATCGAGCCCACACTCTCTACTCTTGGACAGATACCGCAAATGGACTGTGAACCGAACCCAGAATTAAATGTGAGGAAGATGGCAGGCTGGCTTGCATGGGGAAATGTGTAGATCTTTTAATAACCCTGATATTCTCCTTGAACAAAGCCTTGAACAAATCTTTTTAATGCCAGCATTTTTCTGGTGGTGATAAAAGGTGAGAAGTCCTGGAATAGTACAATCTCTCAAGGGAGTGGGGGAGGGGGGAATATACACCTATGTGTGTATGTGTGTACATAATATATATATGTATGTACACATATACATATATCTTTATCTACATTGTATGTATCTATATATGTGTATATATATAATATGTATCTTTATATATCTACATATTTACATTTCTATCTACTTATGGACTAGGTCTATGGACTGACCATCCAACTGAATGTCCTAGTTTGATGATAACCATTCTTCATTTGGTTTTTCTACCGTGGAAGGTTAAGTTGAACTCTTTTGAGGCATAGTACATCATATTAAGGAAGCTCTAGTATTTTGGGACTAGATGCAGTCAGCACAATACCATCTGCAAATAGGGGGCTCTATAGAACTTCATCAATAGGGAATCACTCCTCCATTTGGACCTTGCACCTAATTATTAAGGAATCACAAAATCTCAGATTTGAAAGGGGACTCAGAATTAGTCAACCAGCATTTTTTTTAAGTACCTACTGTGGGCCTAAGCACTGAAGATACAAAGAAAGGCAAGACAGTCCTTGTTCTCAAGGAGCTTACATTCTAATGGGGAGAGATATCATGCCAACATCTATATATACAGGATAAATTCGGAACAGTTCCCCAGAGGGAGGACTAGAAAAGGTTTTGGGTCTTTAGCTGAGACTTGAAGGAAGCCAGGGAAGCCAAGTGACAGAGATGAGAAGGGAGAGTGCTCCAGGTCTGGGGGACAGCCAGTGAAAATGCTGCAAGTTGAGAGATGGAGTGTCTTGTGTGAAGGATTTTAAGGAACCCAGTGTCACTGGCTTGCAGAGCATATGGAGGGCGGGAAGGTGGAAGAAGACTGGGAAGGGGGTGGGGCAGATTACGTAGGGCTTTAAAAACCAAACAGAGGATTTTACATTTGATTCTGGAAGCAAAGGAGAGACACTGGAGATTATTGAACGGAGAGATGATTTGACATCTGAGCGGAGGACTGATCAACTGAAATAGGAAAGACTGGAGGCAGAGATACCAACCAGCAGCCTATTGCAATAATCAAAGCATCAGAGAGTAAAGGCTTGTACCTGAGTGGTTGCAGGGTCCAAGGTGAAAAAAAAAGGCATTTAATCTTCCTTATGCGGGTTCCTGGGGGGAGGTGACATTTGTTAGCGACATTATCCCTAATATCCAGTCTCTGCTTGAAGACCCCAAGTAAAAGAGAACCTCCTACCTTCCAGAGCAGCCCATTTCTCTTTGGGACAGCTCCGATGGTTTAGAAGTTTTTCCAGACAGAAAGCCAAGATATGCATTTCTGCAGCTGCTGCTCCTCCTAGTTCTGTTGTTTGGCCTGAACAAAACAAACCTAATCTCTTTCCCCCATGACAGCCCTTCAGATAACTAAGCTCTTCCTACTTTTATTTTTCTCCAATTTAAACCTCCCCAGTTCCTTCAACCAATCTTCCTATAGTGTGGTCTCTAGTGTCCTTTCTATCCCGATCCCTGAACTGCCACTGTACTCTCTCCATTTTGTCAATGCCATTTCTAAAGTGCGGGACCTCTGAACTAAACACAATACTCTGGAGATGGTCCAACAAGAGAGGAGCATGGAAAGACTCCCATCACCCTCCTGGCTCTGAACACTGTGCCCCAATCTGTGCGGCCTTAGATCATGCTACCTGCTGGGACCACCAAGGATATCGGAGGACTCAGAGGAAAGGGGGCAGGGGAGGAAGAGTGCCTGGATGGATGGATTTCCAGGAGCACAGGCAGACTCACAGACACTCAGAGATGAATGAGATCCTTTCCAAGCCACTTTGATGAACACTGGAGTAATGGCCCTAATTAACACTTAGGGACTCAGCCTAAGGCATCCTGCTGCCTGTCTCCACTTGCATCGAAAAGCATTATTTGGAGAACAGACGTTTTGCCGGCCCCTTGTCCCTTCAGTATCTCTCCCCTCGCTACAGTTCTTCCCACAAGCTTCTATCCAGCCACAATTTCTCATGTTAGTGGCACATGCCTGGGGCTGAATTTAAAATGGAGACCTGAACTTTTCTGAGGGTATTGTCACTATGACAACCGCTCAGGAAGACAGAAGGGCCTGAGGAAATAATGCAGATGGGGAGAATGGGGGACAAGGGTGGGGGGGGCTATTTTCATAATGACAATTTGACCAGGACAACAGAGGACCCTCCCCCGTGGAAGGGAGGGGGAGAAGAAAAACTAGAGATGGAAAGGAATTGCCCAGGCAACAGAGCAGGTGACTGTTGCCATAGGAACCAGAGGGGAGGGGGGGCAGATAAAGGATGGGAAAACTGTTACCACCGAGCCTGGGAGAGGGAGAGGATGGTTACCAAGGCAACTAGGAAGGGAGGAATGCAAAAGGGGGACTCCTACCACAGCAACAGAAACAGAAATTGCTTTTACCCAGGCAACACAAGGCTGTTGCTATAGCGACAGAGAGAGCTCAGATCCTAGAGACCATGGGGAGAATTTATCACTGACTGCTTAGCAGTAGACTCTGCAATCAGCACAGAGTATATGGTTCAAGGGATGTTGTACATGAACCAGGAGAATAGAGGCAGACAGCAGAGTTGGTTTGTTTTTTTTTTAACTCATCCTCCCAAAATGCAGTGTAATAGAGAACTAAGGTCAGGGTCAGAAGACCTGGGTTCAAATTCTAAAGCAGTCTGCCACTAATTAGATATTCATTTTCCTCTCTCTGGCTTCAGTTTCTTTATCCGTAAAATGAAGGGATTGGATTTGATGGTCTCTCAGACCTCTTCGAGTTCTTACAGCCAATTTTTTTAAGGTTCCTACCACCAACAACATTCTGTATTCTAAGATCCTTCCTAGCTCTGATATTCTGTGTTCTAGGGTCCCTCCCTGTTATGATATTCTGTGTTCTAAAGGCCCTCCCCGATTCTGACATTCTATGTTCCAAGGCCCTTTCCCACTTTGACATTCTGTGTTCTAAGGTTGCTCCCAGCTCTTACATTCTATTTTTCAATGTCTCTCCCAGCTCTGACATTCTCTGTTCTAAGGGCCCTCTCTGTTCTGATATTCTGTGTTCTAAAGATCCTTCCCAGCTCTGACATTCTATGCTCTAAGGCCCTTCTCTGCTTTGACATTCTGTATTCTAAGGCCCCTCCCAGCTCTGACATTCTGTGTTCTAAATCCTTCCCTGCTCTAACATTCTGTGTTCTAAAGGCCCGTCTCTTTCTGACATTCTATGTTCTAGGGCCCTTCTCTGCTTTGACATTCTGTTCCAGGGTTCTTCCAGCTCTGACAGTCTGTATTCAAATGTCCCTCCCAGCTTTGACATTCTGTGTTCTTCCTTCCCTCTCAGCTCTGACATTCTGTGTTCTGACTTCCCTTACAGCTCTGACATTCTGTGAAAAGGAACAAGATGTTCTGAGAAAAATCACTTGGAGCAGTTCAACCTGTATCCTCAGTTTTACACATTTCCTTTAAGTGGCCTTCTGGGAATTACACAGTCTAACTCTGAGTTACATAGAAGATAAATTTGTAAATACTAAGACCTTGAAATAGTGTAATTTGGGAGATAGGGACATCCCATTCATCTTTGGTAACTTTTTTTTAATTAAAAAGACATCTAAACACAAAATCCTAGAAAATAAGCCTTGATCCTTTGTTTTCCAGAAGAGTGGGGAGGTGGGGGGATGGCAGAAAGGGAAGGAAAAGTCAGCTTTGCTGTTTTGCTCAAAGGGTACTGTGTCTCTATCTCTTCCCGCAAGAGTGAATTAGGTAGGAAGACCCCTTGTGGCTCCAATCCTATGGACTCATACTTCTCTCTTTAGGAAAATGAAGACCACAGGGGAGAAGAGTTACACAGGAATCAGAAGACCTGGGTTTGAATTTTGGACCTTGCCATTTTTATGTGAACCTGGACATATCACTTCCCATGTCTGGACCTCAGTTTCCACATCTATAAAATAAGGGAGTTAGATCATTTCTAAGGTCCATTTGAGAAACAAATCCTATGACCCTAAGATAGGGTGAGAGATATAGGAAGGAGAGGGAGTTATTGGTAGAGAGATGAATAGGAATGCTAACTTGCAGTTACACAGCAGGTTAAAGTTTGTAAAGCACTTTACAGATGTCACCTCACAACTCTATGAGCTAGGTACTACAATTATTTCTGTTTTGTAGATGAGGTTTACAGGGGCCAAGTGACTTGGATCACACACTAATAAGTGGCTGAGATGGGATTTGAACCCAGATCTTCCCAATTCCAAATCCAGCATTCTGCCTATTAGACCAGTTGCTGAGGTCCTGCCCTGGCATTTTCTCCTATATGCATTCTATAAAGGAGAAGTAGATTGGATCAACCTCATCTTTGGGTATCAGTCATTTTCAACAATGCTACCTGGGTCTGAGGACTCACATAGCTAAGAGAATAAGAGGGGTGTTTGGGGATGAGGAAGGGATAGTTTGAATCTTAAGGGCACTTTCTCTGCCAGTAAAAATCATAACTCATCTATATGATTCATATCCCTGCCTTCCATGGAGCCTCCACAGAAGACCCACCCAACCAGCTGTTGTGTCCCCCTGGCTTGTTGACTATTACATGGAAACCAGTGCGGCAATCTGGCCAGCCTTCTGTTCCCTTTCTCTTCCAATAGGAGTATTCCATCATCCCCTTTTCCAAGGGTACCTGTGCTTTGAAGATGTCCTTTATGCTACTCCTTGTCAAATAACAGAATCTCAGAGCTGGGAGGGAGTTCAGAGAGTATCCAGTCCTGTATACGTCTGAATAGGAGAGCCACAACAGCTACAAACCACCCCATTCTAGGCCTAGCTCTTACTGTCAGGAAGTTTTTCCCCTCATACCAAACCCAGATCTGTTCCACTACAAATTCTACCCATTACTCCTCATCCTAACTCCAGGGTACAAACAGAAGAGGTCTGTCCAACTTGGGGGTTCTTAACCATTCTGTATGTCTTGGACTCGTCTGGCAGTCTGGGAAAGCCTACAGACACCTCCCAGAAAAAAGATTTTTAACGCCTAAAATAAGATGCATAGGATTACAAAGGAAACCAATTATGTAGAAATAGTATCAATTTTTTTAAAATTCACAAATTCCTGGTTAATAACCCCTAGCCTAATCCCTCTTCCACACAGCAGCTCTTAAAACATTTTAGTGACAGTTATCATATCTTCCCTATATTTTCTGTTTGTGAGGATAAGCAATCCCAGTCCTTTCAGCCAATCCCCATGTGACATGACATCTCAGCATCCTGCTTGCCTTGCTCTGGATTCTCTCTAATTCATTAAGGTCCTTCCTAAAAAACACGGGAAGACCTGAGTACAGCACTTCAGATGTGATCCTAATACAGGAGGACTAGCACCATCCAAGTCCTGGGAAGAGGAAAGTATAAGGCTTGTCACCTTCCTAGTTCTGGGCAGAAAATAGTACAAGGCTTGTTACCTCCCTAGTCCTGGGCAAAAGATAGTATAAGGTTCGCCACCTTCCTAGTTCCAGGAAAAGCACAGAGATTTATTTTGTTGATTGTCTAAACTTAAGAGCCAGGTGCTAAAAATTCACCCAGGCACTCTTGCCCTTAAGACTTGACCCTTAGCCCAGTTAACTCATTTTCCTAGATTTGACCGAGGGAACTAGACTGCCAAGATCTTTTTGAATTCCAACTCTGTCATCTATAGCATTGCTCATCCCAGTTTGGAGTAATCTGCAAATTGGATTAGAATACAAAACTTAGTTCAAATACAATGAAATGTTAGTACCAAATTATTAAAGTTTAAGTATCTGGCTTTCCTTTCCTTTCTCAAATAGTTGTTTATTTTTCATTTTTCAAAGAGGACCAATACCATCATAGGGCGATATTTTGACTTGTTCTTGAAGTGAATTTAAGTGAGTCAGAGTTGCATAAAGTCATCGGCCTCACTCTCTCTTCCAGAGTCATTGAGAAATCTAGCGGCAGGACAAAAGTCAAGATGACTGGCGATGGCCCGGGATGCAGAAGACGGTCTGGGCTTCTTCAACGTCTGACCAAGCTCTAAGTTTGGCACAGTGGCACAGTGCCTGCTTCAGCAGTCTTCATGGCCATTGTAACAAATTGTTCTTATCCACCCATTCACATGCTTGGGACAGACACCTCCCTAATTCAGCTATGGGTTTGAGACATGTTGGTTACCCTCAACCTGGTTTAGTGCATCTGCCAACAGTTTACTGGGGTGTGGCTGCTGCACATGCTACAGCTTCTTGGAGCCACAGATGAGAGTTGAATGCCAGGTAGACCCCTCTCATATAGTAAGATACTAATCTATATCTAAAAATATAGTATTTTTTAAAAATTGGAAAGGGCATTATCAAAATCACTCTGTTAGGCAGTTTTACTTAACTGTTCTAGGGTAATATTCTTTGTTTTCAATGTGTTTCTTGGGAAGAGTGTTGTATCAAAACAAAATGTATTGATACATTTTTTAAAAATGTACTTTCCATCACAGAGGTGGAGGATTATGGGTACAGAATATTGCAGAAACAACTGATGGGTCAGTTGGTTTTATCGAGTGTCTTTTCTCTTTTAATCTTTGTTCCAAGTAATGGCCGACGGACAGAATGAGAATAAAGATAGATTTGGAAGTCAATAACAGCAATAGTAGATAAAGGCAATATAAAATCAAAGGATACCCATGTAGATAAGATTTTTTAAGATAAATAGTAAAGTGGTTTTTTTTTTAAGTCACTTTCTGCTGAACAGAAGTTGTTAAATTATTTGCCTGTACTGGCACAAGATATTTTCAATATAATTGAGCATACATTCACAAAAAAAAAAAAACTTCAATAAGTGTATCATCTATCCCTTTATCCAAGTCACTGATAAAATTGTGAGCTAGCACAAGGCCAGGTACAGATCCCTGGGGAACACCACTAGAGACTTCCTTCCAAATTTGCATTGAACCAATGACTACTGGGAGTCTGGGGGAGGGGAAATTGTGAATCCACCTAAGTACATTGTTGCATTCCTCACAAGTCTCCCTCTTGTCTACAAGAATAGCATATGGGAGGTTTGGTCAGTAGCTTCACCAAAATCTGTCCTTTGGCACTCTTCTCTTTTGGCACTGGAACTCCGACTCCCCCTCCTGGGACCCTGGACTCTGAGAGATGCACTTTCCATTTATCTGGTTTGGAATCAGGCAGCCATGCCAGTTCCCATTTTGCAAACCATGCAGTTCTCGACTGGCCAGATTTCCAATGCTAGTTTCCTATATATCCTTTATCAGAATGTAAACCCTTCAGGGGGGGTTGTATTTGTAGCAATGAGCAGCTCTTGCCACATAGTATATGCTTACTGAATGTTTTTCGTTCAAGTATTCATTCATTCATGAAAAATATATCTACAACCTGCGCCCAGCTGCATCGGCCTAGCCCCTGAGTACAGAAAAGTGAAATGAACTGATGTGAGTTGCTCTTGATGAAAGCGTGTGGCATTTTGTGAGTACCTATCTCTTCCTTTTCTACATGTTCACTAACCATCCCTTTCACAATAAATTCTAGAGTTTTGCCAGGGCCAGGAACTGAAGTCAAGGTTACCGGCCTACAGTTTTCAGATCGTATTTTCTCCCCTTTTTTGAAAACCAGGACACCATCCATGTTTCTCCAGGCCTGTGGATGGCACCTCTCCCATTCTCTAAGATCTTTCCACGATTACCGACAGTGGCTCAGTGATCACATCCTCCAGCTCTTTCAGCATCTGAGATATAATTCATCTGGGTCTGGTGACTTGAATTTATCACGGGCAGCTAGGTGTTCTCTTACTGTCTCCCTACTTAACTTGAATTTCAACCTCCTATTAACCATTTTTTATACTGTCCTTTCCAGTCAGAAACAGCAACAGAGTATGAATTCATTTGTTGTGCCTTCTCTGCCACCCACCCTAGCCAAAGTCTGGTCCCATCCCTTCTTTGGGTCCTCTCTTTTCTCTGATACAGCTGAAAACAACCACAACAAAACCAAGCGCTTCTCACTGATGACCTTGGCTTTCCCCACCAGCCTCCTCAGCTCAGTGTCAGAGTCTTCTTGACATTACTGTTCTTACGGGATCATTTCCTTTGCCCCTTGAGTCATCTCCAAGTTGTCTTTTTCTTAGGTCATCATATAAAGGGCCAGAAGGATAATTTAGAATTTTAGAGTACTGAGGAGGGGAAGCCTGATGAGTTCCCAGTGAGAACTTTAGGACAGTCGGGAGGGGAACAGGGGGCAAGAGAGAGGCTGGAATGGAACTGAAGGTTCATTTTGTCTACTTTGCAACTTCCCATATGTCCCTGAAAACCATCTGCTACTGCCTTTAGCTTGCGGATGGTTGAGACACACTCTAATGTACTTGAATCAGTGAAACTTGAACCTGTGTAGCTGGCTGGGGAGATTGTACTCCCTCCCTTCTCTGACCCTGTCTTTTTTTCCCCAGAACAATGCTGCTATAATAACTTCATTTGGCCACTTAGTAGAAATCAGTTTAGAATTAAGCAAACAATGATTAAGCACCTACTGTGTGCAGATCCCTCTTCGAGGCAGCAGGTAGAGAGAGGAGGTAAAAAGTTTCTATGAGACTCAGTCTGCTAGAGGGGCTTAGATTAACAGGGGGAGAGAGGAAGAGTATGGAGGCTTTACTTAGCACAAAGTCATCAAGCATTTTATCCTAATAGTTTTATTAAATGTTAGACTGTACCACTAAGCCAATATTTGGCTTCCTACATTATCCTTCTCTTCTTTTCTCCTAAATGAGGCATCACAGGATTTAGAGCTGGAAAGAGACCTCTCATTCCCTCATTTGTAACATGGGAATAATACTGACACTTCCCAGCAGTGATGAGGGATGCACCTGCTATGCCTTCAAGAAAATGTTAGTAATTAATATTATTAGCCCAACTCCCTAATTTTACAGATGAGGAAACTGAGTCCCATAAAGTGGGAAGGATAAGTAGAATGGGGATTCTGAGCCACGGTCTGCTGATTACGAACCTAGCACTCTTTCCACACCACAGGGGTAAAGGAGACCCCAACTCTCTTCCCGTCCTGGGGCTCCTTAATCTTGGGTGAACTTTATTAAAATTTATTAAATCGTGAACTTTGTTAAAATATATTTTGATGACTGTATTTCAATAGAATTGATTTCCTTTCTAATACTATGTGTTTTATTTTGCGCATTTAAAAACATTACTCTGAGAAGGGGTCCACGGGTTCACCAGATTGTCCAAGGTCTCCATGACATAGAATATATTAATCCCTGCTCGACACTAGTGATTCCTATGGAACTCTTCTATTCAATCTCTCTGCCCTCTAGGTTTTAGTCCATTTCTAAGGTTTTAGCTCTCACTGCTAGGCTTAGGAGTCAAGAGTCTCTTATTCTTCATCATTTGACCTCCATCTGCATCCCCCTACTAGGCACTACCACCTAGATATTCCACTGTCCCCTCAGGGATCTGGGATCTTGTCAGGATAGATGGCCATCTGCATCCCATCCTGTGTGAATCTTGTTTTCTTCTCAATCAGTTCCCTATGTGGGTCCACTGGGCTGGACGGGCTTCCTCTAGGTCCCTGAACATTGTGCCTAGGGATAGTTAATCTCAGTATATAACCAGCCTGCCTTCTTTTCCAGTCATGTAGCTTGTTGCTGACATCTTATAGGGAGGCCTAATTACACCCAATCTGAGTTCAAATCCAGCCTCAGACACCTACTTGCTGTATGACCCCGGACAAGTCACTTAACTCCTATTTGCCTCAGTTTCTCATCTGTAAAATGGGGACACAATGAAGAAGGAAGTGACAAACCACTCCAGTATCTTTGCCAAGAAAACCCCATGGACAAGTCCAAGGAGTGGTGAAGAGTCAGACAGGATTGAACAACAACAGCTCCATCAAGGATCAGCAGTTCACTAGCAATATGGCTCTGGGCAAATCCCTTAATGTCTCTGAGCCTGTTTCCTTCCCTGGAAAATGGAAATGACCAAAACACCTGTAACATTGGGGCTGCTGCGAGAATCAAGTGAGATAATGTATGTAAAGCACTATATAAAGGTGAGCTATTATTAAATCTTAGGAAATGTGGTATTACATGACTCAAAGCCATGTGTTCAGACGCCTTGGTGAAAGGGAGAGAAAAGGTTGAGTATGGTTTTAGATCCGAGAGGGAGGTGCCTTCGGTCCACATGGATTACATTTCATCAACCTCTGAGCTTTCACCAGGATTTTATGCCAGTGTTTACTATTCTTAACCTAGTAGTTTATTTACCCTTCCTCATTATGGAGGAACAGCACATCAAAGAACCCTTATAAGAACAAAAATTAGCTTGTGGCCAGAAATACAATTGATTGCTTTTCCTGGACTGCCCCAGAGCTCAGAGATAAAGAGGCACCCTGTGCCTAGAACTGTACTCTGGGGCCAAAGCAACTAATTTTCTTATTGTAAATGGACTTTTGTCTTGACACTGATAACACTTTCCAGGCTGTTTAGAAGAGACCTTTAAACTCCAACTCTTATCGTGGGAGAGAGGAATGTCCTTCCCCCTTCCCTCCTACTACCTTCTGAACACAAGGTCTGGGATCAATTAGCCCAGTCTTCTAGGAGCCATTTTTAGTTTTTTGACCTCAGAGGGATGTGCCTGAGGTAAATGAAATGCATTTCCTTCCCAAAGAATAACTGCAAAGGACCCCCCCCCCAAAAAGCATAACCCAAGTCCTTTTCTCCATAAAGAGTTCCTTCTTCCTTTGACTGCAGTTTCTTAAAATGTTCCTCTAATAATCCTACTGCTCCAGGCAAAACTGGGTCTGCAGCCACTTGGATTTATTAGCCAGAAAATCAGACACAAACCTTATTTTTAGTGACTCTGCAAATGTCCCTGGAGTGCAGAAGGGCTTACCTGGCTCTTTTCAGACAAAGGTGGAGGGAGGGATCTGCAGAAATGAGTTCATAGGACAGTAATGACACTGGCCACTTATAACAAAGCCGTATTCCGAAGGGACCTCGTCGGCTTCTCACAGCAATCCAGTGAAGTGAGTACCTCACTTGCTAGCATTAGCATCTCCATTTTACCAAAGAGGAATCAGTTCCAGAAGGATGAGGTGACTTGTTTCTCAAAGCCCAAGTAGGTGCTTAATGGCTGCCCAATTGAATTGCCCACAATTGGTTTGCCATCATGGGACTCAGGGTTAGAAATCAGACACAAGATCCAGCCTGGTTCTTCTCAGACAAAGGTGGAGAGGAATTTGCAGAAACCAGTTCACGGGCTAATAATAACACCTGACATGAATGTAGTCCTTCAAGGGTGAGAAAGCCTTGCCTTTACCTCAGCTGACCTCTTTTGCTTCTCATAACAATCCAGGGAGGTAGGTGACAGATGGGATTATCTTCAGGGTTTGGTTTGGTTTTGGTCTGACTTTGTGATTTCAGTGGTATAGAAATGCCATTCACGAGTGCAAATGGGCAACCCAATTGCAACTTTTAGTTCAGGGGTGGGGAACCTGCAGCCTTAAGAAGTTGCAGTTGGGTTGCCTCTGGCCAGGAGAGTTCGATGGACCTGCCCAGGGCCATACAGCCAGTATACATCAGAGATAGGAATTGATCACTAGATGTCCCTCAGACTCAACTTGCCCAAAACAGAATTTATTATCTGTCTCCCTAAACTTGCCCCTCCTTCCAGTCACTCCGGTTCAAACCTTCATTACACCCTTGACTCTTCCATTCATTCGCCCCACATTTCTAATCAGTTGGCAAACCCAGTTGTTTCTACCTCCCATGCCTCTACCTGTAACACATCTCCTCTCCATTCACACAGCCATTACCCTAGGTCACATCCTCATCACCTCTCCTGACCTAGCCCCTAGACTACTGGTAATGGCCTTCTGCTTGGTCTCCCAGCCTCAAACCTCTCCCCACTTCAATGCATCTATACAGCCTCAGTCCTAAAGCATAGGTCTAGCCACACATACTGCCTCCGCCTTCTCCTCTTCCCCAAAGACCATAAACTCCAGTGGTTCCCTATCACCTCTAGCATCAAACATAAACATCAAA
Source organism: Trichosurus vulpecula (assembly GCF_011100635.1). Classification (NCBI taxonomy): domain Eukaryota; kingdom Metazoa; phylum Chordata; class Mammalia; order Diprotodontia; family Phalangeridae; genus Trichosurus; species Trichosurus vulpecula. Next base: position 72,603,994 of record NC_050574.1, on the reverse strand, counting down.
TATAAACAACTACGTTTGGTATTTGAAGCTCTTCACCATCTGGCCCGGTCCTGCCTTTCCAGACTTATTACACAGGGCACCTTCCTCTCAGCTTCTTGCTTGCTGTTCCTCACATACACAGACCTCTCTCCAGCCTGATACTTCTGTACTGGCTCGGATGCCGGGAATACTGTTTCCTCACCTGTGTCTCTAGGAATCCCTAGCTTCTTTTACTTTTTTTTTTTTTTTGCAGGGAGGGAAGGCAGGGCAGTTGGGGTTAAATGACTTGCCCAAAGTCACACAGCTAGTAAGTGTGCCAAGTCTCTGAGGCCAGATTTGAACTCGGGTCGTCCTGACTCCAGGGCTGGTGTTTTACTCACTTTGCCACCTAGCTGCCCTCTAGCTTTTTACAACTCAGCTCAAGCACCCCTTCAGCAGGAAGATTTTTCTCTCAGCTGTATGCTTTGACTAAATTTATTTGCACCCATCTATACATGCACGTCATCATTTTTCCTTAGGTGCAGGGGCTGTTTTCCTTGTCTTTGTTACACCCCCCCCATCCCCACCTCCATCCCCAACACAGGGCCCAGCACACAGTAGATGCTTATTGAGGCTGGTCCTCTTGACAGTCAGGCTGCCTCTGATGCCCATTGTCCGGGTGGAAAAACAGGCCAGGAGGAGTTAATTTGCCTTGTTCCTGAAGGTGCTTAAGGTTTGTTGAACTTAATTGCCCAAGGCGACACAGCTAGTATGGGCCGGGGGTTAGAACCAGGTCTCTCAAGATACCACTCACTGTGCTTTTGTATCACACACACAAACTCTCACTGCTCACCTAGCTGCTTGGGGCTTAAAAAAAAAAGCCCTCACATTCCCAAAACACCTTCTCCCTTCCCTTGGGAGATCAGCTGTCTCCAACTCTTGGGTACCAGGCAAAGCCTGTGTTCTCAACTCTCTCCCCTCACATGAACTTGGCAAAGCCCTAAGAGTTGGACTGTCCACTGTGGGGCATAAAAGAGTGTAAAGAATTCTGAGCTCGAAGGGCCCCACTGGGAGCTGTGACTCAGGAGAGGGAAGCGATAAGGGGAAAGCCCCCAACAATCCCGGCCCTATTTCACCAAGGGCTGTCTGATAAAGCAGCAGCTGGATCGAGTGGCAGCCGTAGACTTGGCTCAGGTTCTCCCCAGCCCCCACCCCTACGGGTCCCAGCGCCCTGCTCGGGGTAGAGACTTAGCCATGGCAACAGGGAGATTCCTATCAATGGCTGCAGGGTGGGAAGAGAAGGCTGGGAGAATCAGGTTTCTAGCACAGGGCTTCACTTCAGGCCTTTCTCAGCCAGAACTGCCTCTGTTGAGTTGTCTCCCGGCTTGGATGGGGCCAGTTTGGGGCAAGCCAATCTTGTCCAGCTGAAGAAATATGCTAGGCTGACCGGCGGAATGGCTGCTCTGGGAACATTTGCTGCACTTCCTCCCAGGATGCAACAGGCTCAGCAACCTTCTATGGAGGAAGGGCTACTGAGCTGGGTGTGCTAGAAAGAACCTGGGTTTTTGTCCCCTTTCCCCACCAGACTAGATCGCTACTACCCACGTAACTTAGGGCAAGTTGTGTGTGCTTCATCCATAAAATGAAAAGATTGTGGGGTGAGCTAAATGACCTCCAAACTTCCCTTTATCTTTTTTGGGAATCACAGATCTCTTGGGCAATCTGGGTCCACCTAGAGACCCTTTCCCTGGAACTGGTTTTAAAATGCAAGAAAACAAAATTCATACGATTACAAAGGAAATCAAATATATTGTTTTTTTTTGTTTTTGGAGGAGGGAAAGCTGGGCAATTGGGGTTAAGTGACTTGACCTCAGGGCCAGGGCTCTGTGGCTCACTGTGCCACCTAGCTGCCCCGAAATCAAATATATCAAAATGCAACCATCAAAGTACCACTAATAACAAGTTCACAGAATTTATTGCTGGGGGGGGGGGGAAGCCCCTCCCACTTACATTAAACTTCAAACACATCACTTCTGCTACTAGCCAGTCCCCACGGCTAGAAGGGGCTGTGCAGCTTAGAATTTCCTACTGCCTGACAGTTGCTCAGAGGATAGACAAAATAGCCAGCTCCTTTCCTGAAACAAATGGGAAAATCACTTATGTTCCAGAAAGAACAATACTGAATCTCCTTCAGTATGGGCACACCCTCCTCCACCCCAGCCAGTACAACCCTTCCAATTGTTGTGGCAGCCCTTCCAGAAGGCCTCCAAAGAAGATCTACCAATGTGCTGGAAGGCCCTCCTGTATCCTTAATAAATATTTCATGGGCACCAATGTAGGACTAAGGCTGCCCATCTGTTACTCCTCTTTACTGCTATGCAACTAGTCCCACTCTCCTGAGAAATGACTTGAGACACACATTTTCAGGGGAGAAAAGCAACACGGGAATATAGATCTAGAGCTGGAAGGGCCTTTAGAGGTATCCAGTGCAACCCCCTCACTTTACAGATGGGGAAACTAAGGCCCAGGGAAGAAAGGATTTGCCCAAAGTCACCTAGGTAAGAAGTCAGGTACCAGGACTAGTATTCCCTTGGTGACCCCGGATAAATCACTTTCCCTCTCTGGGTCTCAGTTTCCCCATCCATAAAAAGAGGGAACTAGATTAGATGGCCTCAAAAGTCCTCAAATCCATGACCCTATATCCTTTCATCTGTATTATGGAGGTCCTACTCCCCACTGCTCCCTCAACTAGAACTTTGTGACCTCATGGAATAGAACCTGAGGCAAAGCATAGGCCAGTCTTCAGTGCATTTTCTTACTTGCCTGGCTCTCCCCACTGCACTGGGGGTCTTTGAGAGAGCATGTATCGCCAACTACTTTGAGAAATCTTTTATTAAATGTTGATGATGGTTCAGGGTTAGAGGTATAGGGAACAGTTCTTAATTGGGATGTTAATCACAACTAAAGAATTGCAATACAAAAATTCAGGCATATTAGCCTTTGGAAATAAATCAAACCCTTGTAATAGGGGCATGAGCTGGGAGGTCTTTCTTGTACAAAAACAATTAACAATACTTTGCAAAAGTCATACAAAAATACAGTATAGAAACCAGTCTCCCCAACCCAACACCCGACAGCAGCTTCTGGTAGAAACCCAAACCCAACCAACCCAACAAAGCCAGTGTTCCCACAGACAATAACGAAGTCAGCAACCTTGGTTCCACAGGCCACGGAACGATCCATGGAAGTCATGCCATTCAGGATGGGGCCCTCATTCTTAGGGTATGCCCTCTGGATATCAGAAAGGCCTCAACCCTTTAGCCCTGGTGGTCTCTGGGGTCCGGGGTCACCATCTGTTTGAAAGAACTTTGGAAGCAGATATCAAAGCTTCCAGTTCCTCCTCACACCCAGAGTCAGGTGCCAGTCAGAACCACACTTATGTGTGTTCTTGGAGGTGGGGGTAGGGGGCAATCCAAAACCTACAGCCTAATAAAGGCACCAGAGTGTCAAGTTGTCAAGTGGCTATAGGAGGCTGACATCAATCCCTCCCACTACCCGGTCAGGTGGCTCCTGAAATTGGAATCATAGGATCTTTTTGCTGGGAGGGCCCTTAGGGTTCACCTAGTTCAATCCTCTGCCCAATAGATGGATGGGTGGATGCTCTCTACAACATCCTCAACAGGTGACAAGTCACCAGCACAAAACAGCAGGTAGTGCATGGGATTGGGTAATCAGAGGTCCTGGGTCTGAATTCCTGGCTTTGTCTCTCAGGATCTCTGAGGCCTCCCTTTCCTCACCTGTAAAACGAAAAGATTGTACTAAATGACCCTTCCAGTTCTAAAATCCTATGATCTCATAGCCTGGCATGAGCTAAATTCAAACTCATCCCTAGATTAGCAATGTACCAGAACTGGATATAGCATACCCAGCAACCGGAGTTTTGTCTTAGTCTGGGATTGTACCCTGGGGATCTGCCATTGGCCTCATCTTCCATATCTAGTGCTCTGGCTTATTTCAGCAGGTCCACTCTGGAATGGAAGCCAGATTCCCAGAGGGCCCGGCCAACCCGCTGAGCCCCTGAGCTCTCTAAGGAAATTCTAAGGAAGAGTTTAGTCATGCCAGGCTATGAGAACAGGCAGGAGAACAAGGATAGCTGGAGGAGTCATGGATGCTGTGGGAGAGGCATGCAAGACAGGGACAGTTCTTCAGAACCTACCACTACTCTAGTGCTTCAGATAGAAGGAAGAAAGAAGGTAGAATCATTTTCTAACTCCAGCCTTCCCCGCCCCCAGGGAAAACACCCTAGCTCCCCAGCACCTGCCTCCATTTAGGCCATAAGTGCCAATGGTTGGGGGGGGGGGTGCACACGAAGGCAGGCCCTATTCCTGGAACTAGGTTCTACCCAAAGCCTTGCTGCTAAGACCAACTTCAATGGGATTTGAAGAGTGCCCCCAGCCAGTAGGATGATGGAGGACATACCAACAAGGATCCCACCTCGTGTCTCAAACCGAGCCACCAGAAGCCTCTAGTGAAAAACAACAAGAGGTACAGTTTTGGTGGCTAGGTTAACCCCTTTGCCTTCTGTGGCAGGCCTTCAGTTCGACAGAAGACTCTGTTTGTAACTTTGTAGCATCATCAAAAGGTTGCCAACCCCTCAGCTACTGTAAAGTGTTTAGCAGAGAGGTAAGGGTCTCCGTAGTGAGTAAGTCTCCAGGCTCCTCTCCAGTGAAAACAGCTCATGTATCCACTGGAAAAAGTATCTTGAGTCGTCAGCCTCAAAGCCCAGCTGTCCTCAGCTAACCCCACAGGGACAGCCCCAGCAGGAGCATCCCTCACCATGACCAACCCCCAAGCTCCGCAGAGGGTGTGATTTCAGGGAGCACAACACCACTGGAGGACACCACCTGTCGCTCAGCATCTGTCATGCCTTGCCTTCCTCCTGGAGTTGCACCCCAAAGCCCCTCCCTCAGGCAGCTGTTTTGCTGGACACAGAGACTGTCCCCCTAAATGAGGCAGGGGAGCTGGGGAGCAGGGGGGGGTGGGGGTGGTGCAACATGCCAAGACAGTCTTTCGAAGGTTCCAAGAATGCAAGCCATTGTGTGTGTGTGTGTGTGTGTGTGTGACGTGAGTGCGTGCATTTGGCTGCAGTGCATTCTGGGATCAATAGTCCAGTTAGTCCCATGGGACCCAAAATGTGCAAATTACCAAGGGGGAAGGGCAGAAAATTAGAAGTCTGTTTTCCACAATGAGAGCTCCAGCTCTGTCTTTTTGGTAGGTTAGTGGCCAGTGAGCTGAGCAAGTCTCTTCTGTAGCTGCTGCTGCCGTGCCCTGAGATGCCTCTTCTCTAAGGCCATGGTCTTCTCAGCACTCACCAAGGTCTGCAGGTACTCCAGGGCCTTGCTGAGGATGACCACCTTAGGAGTCTTGGTGCAGCTGCCCAGCGCAGGCACCTGGTCCCGTAGTGCCAGAAAGCGAGAGCGGAGGTCATTCCGCCTCTTCCGTTCCAAGAAGTTGTGGTTTTTCCTCTTGGTCACGTCCTCGGTGTCAGAAGAGGCCGGCCTGGACTGGCTGGGCCCCATTTCTGAGGATGGGGGGCTGGCAGGCCCTGGGGGACCCACAAGCTCCTCTACTTCTTCTTGTTCTTCCTCCTCTTCTTCCTCCTCCTCTTCCTCCCCCTCCTCCTCTTTGGCCTCTTTCTCTGGAGTCCCCTCCTGAGGACAGTTGTCTGGGGGGAATCGGGCAGCATAGTTGTGCTGCTGTTGGTGGATGGAGATGTGGAAATGTTTCATGCAGGGGTCCAGGGGATCAGCTCGAACCGTGATGGTGACTGGCTTCCGGACACTGAGGGATTGCCTCCTTTCCACTGTCACCACATCGATCTCTTCACCCTCTGTCCAAAGAGAAAGAAGTAAAGAAAATGACTGAAATGCCTCCTAGATGCAGGGATGTGTCTACCAGCTGAGGATACAAGGATAAAGACCCCAAAATCCAGTCTCTGGCCTCAAGGAGTTCACAATCAATGGTGGGACATGTGCACCAAGCTAGTTAGAATGAGGTACATATACAGGATTGCAGGTGTGGGGCTTTAAAGGTCCTTAGGTTACCTAATCCAACCTCCTCATTTGACAGATGAGAAAAATGAGGTTCAGAGAAGTCAAATGGGCTAAGGTCCCATGGAGGCAAGTCACTGTGGAATGGCAGAATGAGCACCTCTGGAGTTGGAACCTTGGGTTCAAATCCCACCCTTGATGCTTAACTCTACTGTGCATGATTTAACCTTGCCCAGACCTCAGTCTCCCCGTCTGTCAAATGAAGGAATGGGACTAGGTGGTTGCTGAGGTCCCTTCGAACTCTGATCCTGTGATCCTAAGCAGGCAGGGCCACGAGGCAAGGCCAGGTCCTCTGACTGCAGACCTTCCAAAGCCTCAAGTTCAAATAAGGAAATGGAGGCCACGAACCTTGGCCAAGATCCCACTAGTATTTTGTGCAAGCTGCCTCATGAGCCTTCACGTAAAGCAGTATGTAAATGTCATCATCATTATTAGAATGAGAATTCAAACCTAAGTGTTCAAAAATTCAAACAATACAGTCCAGAAAGAACCAGCCTTCGAGGCAGAGCAGAACGACCACTAGATTTGACATATAGCCCTGGCATAAATCCTGGTTCTAGCACCTAGGATATGGACAGCTGAGTGGAGCAGTGGATAAACTAGCAGCCCTAGAGTCAAGAGGATCAGAGTTCAAATCCAGCTTCAGACACATACTAGCTGTATGACCCTTGACAATTCACTTAACTCTATTTATCTCCGTTTCCTCACCTATAAAATGACAAGGAAATGGCAAATCACTTCAGTATCTTTACCAAGAAAACATCAAAAAGGGTCATGGAGATTCAGACGAGACTAAAATATAACAGATAGGAGGTAGTATGGCCCAGTGGAAGCAGCCCTGGATCTGGACCCAGGTTCATTCACGGCCAATCCAGCACTTACTACTCTTGTGTGATTTGGGCAAAAGCAATCAGCAAGCATTACGGGCCTACTATGTGCCACGCACTGAGGTTACAAAGACCAAAATAATAGTAGACTTACGATGCTCACATTTTCTTATATTAGTTTAAAAGGGGGAATATCCTAGGATCAAGGACTGGAAGGGGCCTCAAGGGCTCCTGAACTGAGGACCACAAAATGACTTGTCTCAAATCATGCATATGGTAGCTATCCAAGGAAAGACTTGAACCCATCTCTTTAGATTGCCCTTGATCCTTAAGAACTTGGGCAAATCACTTTCTCAGCTGTCAGCTTCTTCATCCAAAAGTTGGGTTTCAACCAATGCTCATTATGCATTTTTTAGGGCTTTTGGAAGGAAATGCTTTATAAAGTTCCATAGAAGTTACTTTTATTACAGGCAGGAATCATCGATAGCATCGTGGCACAGTATAAACAAATCTGGGTTCAGATCCCTTCCTGTCCTTTACTAGCTATGTAACTTGGAGACCATGAACTCAGTTTCCCCATCTGTAAAATGGCCTTGGTTGCCTCACCTGCAAATAGAGACCTTGAAGATCTCTTCCTATTCTAATATCCTGTGAGTCTACAGGTTACTTATAGATGTAGGCAACCAGGGAAGGCTTGATCTTAGCTGGGCACTGAGGGGGGGCGCGGATTTCAACAATCTTGGCATGCAGCTACCCCAGAATCTCCTGCTTTGGTATCTTGCTCTGGGGGCTGAGAGCTAAGAGGCAGATGATACCACTTCCCAAGCCAGGCAGCAACAGCTCCCAAGAGACAGGGGATCTGAAAGCCAGCTGATTTGCTCCCTACAAAGTGGTGGAAGAAGAAAAATATTCTCCAATTTCCTTTTGCACAGCAAGGTTTAGATAAGAACAAAAGAGTCCCAGCCTAGCCAGGCTCTCCCCTCCCCCATGGAAGTGAAGGGAAGAGGAGAGGGTGCCCCACTAGCCTGGGACAAAGTTGAGCTATAAAGATCTTCCCCTGGTCGGACTCTTTCATGAGCAATCAGAATTGTAAATGAGGGGTCTAGGGGCCGAGCAGGGCCCTTTGTTCCTGCCCAGCACAGCCCGCACTGGGGCCATTGTTACTTTTCACAAGTTATAAATCCTATTATCCCCCTACCTCGCCATTCGGTCATCTCATTCAGTGGAAGACTTTCAGAGACAGACAGAGGGGCTGCAATGTGCCCCGGCTCCCCTCTGGGGGAGGGAAGGGGCTGTCCTTAAGACCATTTCACCCTTGGGCTCAATGGGCTCCAGGAACATTCATCACCCACAGGTGGTCCCTCCCTCAGGCTTCCAAACATGGGCCCAAAAAAGGTTTTCTAGGTTTTGGAAGATTACAGGTTTTGAAATGAAAGGGGGCAGGCTTGGGGTACTGGACAGATGGACCACTAGCAATGTCTTAAGCTATCCATCAGGGTCTGTCAACAGAAGGACTGCCCCACTGGAAGGGGCTTACTGAGTGGGAAGCAAGAGAATGCACTAAGGAAGAGCCCAGTGTTCAAATCCTGCTGTTACTGGCTGTACTAATCGTCTAACCACCGTGTGTTTTAGATTCCCATCTGTGACCCTTTTCTAGGACTCAAGAGAGGTCACGGGTCCTGAGAGACTATGGGCCAATCCTGTCATCCTGCTTTCCCAAGGCAGCAAGCAGGCAGAGCTGCTCTTAGAAACCAGGTTCTCTGATCCCCAAATCTAGATCCCTAGCTACTTACACCACCTGGCTTCCCTCTAAGAACTTTACAACCCTTTGGGTGCTAATATTAATGTTGTGTAAACCACCGGGGTAAGGCAAGGCTCCTAGGAGTGGTACCTGACTCACTCGATTCCTGGGAAGGTCACTCCCCCAAATTCTTCTGAAGCCAGAGGGAGGCTCCCAGAGGTGGATAGGGAGCAAGGCAATCCGGCCTGTTCAGCCTACTTCTCCCACACGCATTTCTAACTGTACCAAAGCTGGGGTCTTTGAACTCATTTCCTAGGCTCTTTGCATATCAAGATACTTAAGCCCCTTTGTGACTCAAACTTGCATTGTGGGAACAATTGCATTATTTTCCCATTAATAAAACTGGCCCATTCAGCTCTTCTTGGCCTAGGCTCTGGATTGGCTAGTTTGCTGCTGTTTGGAATGCGGCTTCAGCCAGTCTTCAGCCCCTGATTGGTCGATCTTCGATGTCACTCATTGTTCCCACCCCCCTCATTGTTTGCAATCTGTTGCTTTTTGTTCCCAGGCCATGTGGCCAGTCCCAGAGCCAGGGGCCCTGGAAACAGGTTCAGGTGAAAGGCCAGGTCAGTAAGTAAAGCTTGAAGAAAAGTAACGTTAAAAAAAAAAAAAGCCACATAACACACCCACAAAGGAAGGTTGGTTTGCAACCCTCAGGGTGTCAAGCCTCCGGCTTTAGAAAAGATTCACTGAAGAGCAACCTGAGAAAAAAGTGATTCCTTTCATTGTTAAGGTTTAAAAGGGTACAACATTCAGGGCCCCAGCTTAGAGCAGTACCAGCAGATTTGCCTCCCCAGGGCATTCCAAAAGCAGGGCTGTGGGAGAGAAATCCATCTCCTTTTCCTTCCGACCACCACCACTACAGCCTGTTCAAAGCAGTAAACACAAGCTTTTCCTTTTAGGGGATCAGATCCCATTCCCATCAATAGGATCCTTGGACTAAACAGTTAAAAGACCCAGAGTTAGAATCCAGGCTCTTCCATTTACTAAGGTGGCCTTGGGGTTGAATGCCTGTTTTCCTCCCTTATAAAATGAGTCAGACCCTTCCAGGTGACATTCTATGCTTTAAGGTCCCCTTCAACCCCTGCAATCTGGGCTTCTGTAAATGGAAGGCAGTATGCCAACCATCCCAGCATAATGTCCCCACTGGAGGGTACAATGTGTAGGAAAAAAGGGGTCTAAGTTGTCTGGAATGCCTCTGTCTACCCTTTGGACAAGATTGCCCTTGTTTGCCCTCACATTCCTAGGACCCAGGATCTCTGAGGGTGGGGGGCAGGGGTGATGGTTCTCCATTTATTTGCAAGTTAAACACGAGCCAGGTCCCTAGCAAAGATCTGTCACTCTCCTAACTTGGAAAAGATTAGATGAGCAAAGGCTAACCAAGCCTGAGGTGCCAGAGGCACCAGTAGGATCCACTTTAACAGAAGCTAACTTGGCATTCTCAGATCAATTCCCCAAAGTCCCCAAGGTGAGGAGAGACAAAACTGGGACAAAGAATATTCTGCCATCTCCATGCAGCAAGGCAACTAAGAAAAGTGCTGATTTGAGAGGCAAGATCCAGACACTTACTACCTGCATGACCATAGGCAAGTAACATTGATCCTCCCTGGGTCTGAGTTCCTTCCTTGCAAAAAATGTGCGTGTTTGCAGGGCTGAGGGAGAGTTAAACAGATGTTTTCTAAGGTTTCATCTTTTTGTTCCCAGGCAAATTATAATCCCATGAAGAACAAGTTGAACAGATACGTTGCTGGCAGAAAATGGGCTCTCACCCCCAGGAGCTAGCATAGTGTTTTTCTGAGTAGGCAATTAAATATTTATTGAATTCAACACCTGGGGAGTTTGAGGGGCTTCCAGGAAAGAAGGGAGCAATGTTGGTCCCCAAGGATTCCTTTGCTGCACCCGACTGAGATATCCCAGTAGAAAAATCTGGGAGTCATGGGACCTGGGTTGGAAGCTGTGGGACTCTGAGCAGGGCCCTCTCCTTCTAAAAAGTTAGGGGCTAGAATACATGACCTCCAAAATCCTATGATGCTATGAAAGAGGACAACAGAAACCATGGCACTGGGGCCCTAGGGACACCTCCCCCTCAGACTCAGTGGGGTCTCACCCTTTCCCCAACTCCCAGGAAGAAGCTTTTAACTCCCACCCCCTTTTGTTCCTTTGGGGCTTCAGTCTATTTACCAACACACCCACGTGTGTGAGAGAAAAGCTGCTAGGGGGCTCTGTGCCCCAAGAGGCAAGGTGGAGGGGGCAGCCTTCAGGTTTTAGCTTGGATGGATCCTGGAGAAGCCAGCTGCTCCAACCTCCTGGCTCCAGACAGCACTAATACCTGTCTGGGAGGGGCAGGGGGGGGTGACTCGAGTTCCCTCTAGACGCCGGGGGACCCCGGGCCCAGGCAGCCACCCTAAGGTCCGCTCTATCCCCTCCCCCCATCCCCAAGGGTCCCGGGCACTTACCAGAATCGCTTTGGCTCTCCGAGCCCGAGAAAGCTTGAGGCTTGGGTTCACCTGGGGCGCAGGGGAACACGGCCGTGGGATCCACGCCCTCGGGCCCCGGGTGGCCACAGCCCGGGTCTGCCGAGGCCGTTGGCTTGGCCGGATTCCCCTTGGGTGTCGCGGCTGCCACGGCGGCCGCAGAGAGTTTGTCGTTCATCACTTTCTCCAGCCGCTCCCGGGCGGAGAAGCCGCTCCACATGCAGTCACTGCGGATGATGGAGGCGTAGTTCCTGGCCAGCGCCTTGGAGTAGCCCCGGCCCTCCGCCTCGTCTACCCCGCAGCCCCCAGGCCACGGCTCGGGTGGCCCATTCGCGGCTGACGAGCAACAGGCACCCGGGCTAGGGCCCGAGCCCCACGGGGGCGACATGGGGGGCGACGGAACCAGCTCGAATTTCTTCCAGATGTCCTCGCTGGGCGCCGTGGAGCGGTAGAAATCTTCCTCGTAGTCACAGTCGTAGAAATAATGTTGGTACGAGTCGAAGTCCATCTCCGTTCCCTGCAGGAAGGGGGGGATGGGGGCACCGGTGGGCTGGGGGGCCGTGGCTCCAGGAAGAGGACCCGTCGCCCCTCCCTCCCACTCCTCTCCGCCGGCCTGCCTGCCTGCCTCCCTCCCCCCTTCCTTCCTTCCCTCTGCCTGCCTCCTGCCTCCCTCCCCCAGGCGCCGAGAGTGAATCCCCCAGCCCCAAACAGATAACCCAAGCGCCTCCCCCTCCAGATTCACGCCCCCCCTGGGGCGGCCGATCGGAGCCCCCACCCCTAGCCGGCCCGGGCGCCTTCCCCGGAGAGCTGACCCCATTCCTCCCTCCGGCAGCAGAGTCCCGAGACACGGCAGGGCAGGGCACTGGGGCCACTCCCCCCTCGCAGAGCCCGCAGCTAGAGCAAAGGGCCGCGGGCAGCAGGCGGGTGGAAATGAGGAAGGGAGAGTTAAAAGCAAACTTTCCCAGGCTCGGCCAAACTCGAGCTACTTTGGGGCGAGGAGGTGCTTGTCGGGGTGGGGGGGGGTCGATGCGTTGGTCCCAGGAGTGCCCCTAATTCCCCCCGCCTTCTACGGTTGACCAGCCCAATGTCTCACCTGGCTCCGACGGCCCCACACCTGGAGGGAGCCGGCTCCCCCGCGTGCTCCGGGCCGCCTGCACACATGCACCCCCCGCGCGCACACACACATGCACACACACACATGCACACACTCACTCACTGGCGTGCGCGCGCGGGCACACACAAACACACACTCACTCACTCACTCCCACACCGACGGGAGCTCCGAGGATCAAAGCCGGGAGCCGGGAGCCGGACGTATTGTTCCCAAGCCGCCTTATATCCAGCCCTGCGCGGCCCCAGCCACCCCAACCAGGAGGCGCCGATTTGCATAGTGGGCGGGGGCCGAGCCCCCTCCTCCTCCCCCCTCCTGCTCCCCGCCCCGGTCTGCGCGCCGGGAGCCCCTCCCCTTTGCGCGGTTTCCCCCCTCCTGCCCCTGGCGGATGGGCTGCGGTCCCCCCTCCTCCGCCCCCCCCCCCTCCCCTGCCCTCTCCTTCCCCGCTGCGGCCCCGCAACCAAGGGCCGACCTGGGCGGTGGCGGCTCCCGCCTCCCGGAAGGGCACGGGACAGGTTTGGCGAGCTTCGGGGCCCGGCGCCCCCGCCCCCACCCGCTGCTGGGGAAGCCCCGCAGCCCCAGGAGCCGGAGCGGGAGCTAGAGCGGGGGCGGGGGCGGGGATCCCGCAGCGCGGGCCGCGCGCTGGGACAACCTGGCGCCGCAGTGGCAGAGGTGACGCAACCTTGTTGCAGACCCGGAGCCCCCCCTCCACCTCGCCCACCACTTCAGTCGCCCCCCTTCCAAAGCTAGCCCCCAGCTCCCCGAGGCACGCCCCCCTGCCCGGCGGTAGCTCGGCTGAGAGCCCCTTCCGTACGCCCCCCCCCCCCGTCCGCTCCCTGGGGGGCCGCCTTCCACCCGGGGAAACTCCCTCTCTTCCGAGGGCCCCCAGCACCCCAATGCACGCACTCCTCTAGGCCTGGCGCAGCCCTGGGCTGGCTGATGAGTGTCCTGGGAGACCAGGGCTCATGTCCTTCTGGACCCCTTTTCCCAACGCCGCCCCCGAGGACGGGGACGGGCAGCCCGACTGCGGCCCCCTCCCCAGACACCCAGGAATGGTCTTCCCCCCGCCCCAAATCCCCCAGTATTGACTGCCTGTCTGGAGCCAGTCTTTGACCGCAGTCTAGTGCCACCTTGCGGCCATGGCTTGCCCTGATTATTAGGGTGCGTGGGTTCGGAGAGTGGGGTGGGGGGAACAACCTGCAGGATAGCTTAGAAGTCATCTAAACCAACCCTTTCCTTTGACAGAAGGGGCACCTGAGGCCCATGGACACGTCCTGAGTAACTTTGATAGACAGGAGTTGGGATTCGAGCTGAGGTTTTCTTAATCCAGATTCAGGAGCTCTCCATTACACCCCACAGTTGGCCTGTAGGTGGTGCTTACTCAGCATCACAGACAAGATAGATTTCTTTTTCCCTAAAGCCAGACACGGATAGAGGGAAGGGTTTGGGAGAAAAGATAAGGAGTTCAGTTTTTGGACATGTTGAGTTTAAGATATCTTATGGCACACCCAGTTCGAGATGTCCAGTAGGCAGATGCAGAAATGCAGAACTGGAGGTCAGAAAGATTAGAGTAGATAAGTAGGCTTGGAAATCATTAGAATAGACAAGATCATTGCGTCTTGGGAGCTGTTAAAATTACCCAGTGAAATCTAGAGAGGGAGAAGAGAAGCGGGCCCAGGACAAAACCAGGAGTGAAGGAGAGAGACACCCCCTGTTAGATGGCATGACTTAGATGCAGATTCAGGAAAGGAGACTGAGAAGGAACAGTCAGGTAGAAGGAGAACCAAGGGAGATCAGTTTCATAAAAACCTAGACAGAAGAGATTATGAAAGACAAGAGGGTCTTCAAAAATATCAAAAGCTGGAGAGGTCAAACAGGATGAGGTTGAGAAATGACTGTTCTATTTGGCAATTAAGAGATCATTGGTAACTCTGGGAAGAGTCATTTCAGTTATATGATGAGGTCAGAAAATGATGAGGTGAGAAGCCAGACTGGAGAATTAAGAAGAGAGTGAGAGGAAAGGAAGTGGAGGGATTAGTTTATAGAAAGCCTTCTAACGGAGTTTTGCTACAAAAGGAGAGAGAGAGGAGGATGGCTAGTAGGGGTGGATGGAGTAAGAGGGTCTTTTGAAGGTGGAGGAGATTCGGGTATGTTTATTGTCAGGGAAGCACCCAGTAGACAGGGTGAAGATAAATAAGAGAGTAGGGATAATAGTGGGGAGGCAGTCTCCTGGAGAAAAATAGATAGAATGGATTTACTTGTGCATGTAAGAGGGGTTTGTCTTGGCCAAGAGATGTTGTCACCTCTGAAGGTGAGAGAGGTGGATACCACTTATCTGGGACAAATCAAGGAAAGCCTCCGGGAGGTTGAGTGTTAAATTTCGGGGAAGATATGGAATCAGAATGGAAAGAATCAATCAATAAATGAGTGAATAAATGAATTAAAAAGGCATTTATTCACCTAACATGTGCTAAACACTGTGCTAAGTGCTGGAGATACAATCACAAAAGCAAAGATGGTCCCTGCCCTACTCTTAAGAGCTTATTTTATATCTTGTTAGCACTCAGCCCAAAGTCCTCATTCCCCTCCAGATACAGAACACTGGATTCTGCCTAGGACATTGGGCTCCCATAGGTGAGCTTTCATTTCATCTTGCCTGTAATTAGGCCTCCACATGTATGCAGACCTCCTTGTCATCTGCTTACCTCCCCTCTCTTCCAGTCCCCCTTTATGTGTCCCCAATTGGACTATAAGTTCCCTGAAGGTAGGAACTATCTTTCTTGCTTGTATTTCCATGCTCTACCCATAACTAGCTATATTCTGGTGGGGAAAACCATATACATTGAGGAGTGGTGGCCAGAGAGAGGTACTTTCCTATGGAACATTCCAGAGATGGTGAGTGGGGTCATAGGGGAGTAAACTGACTAATCTGTATAGCCTTCTATCTACTCTGTATATAACTTCTTGTCTTCCCCAAAAGAGTGTAATCTCCTTAGGAACAGGAGCAATTTTTGCTTTTATTTCTATCTCTAGAACTAAGCAAAATTTCTGGCACTTTTAAAAAATGCATATTTACTGACAGATCTCATCCATGAATCACAGTGGAGTTGATTTAATTGTAGTTCGTTTCTAAAAGTGGGAGGTGGGGTTGGTTGTTGTCCTTCATTCTTGAAGAAGATTACAATGACGTCACTATGCTAGAGTCAAGTTTCAGTGTGTCTGAATGTAGCTGATCAGACCAATATGAGCTCGGAATGCCCTACCATAAGTCTGGCACAAATAGTCTGTGAGAACATTTGGGGTAGATGCTTTAAATTTGCACCTCCTGTGTTTCCTTTGAGCTGTTTCAATTCTGCTTTATTCATCAAGCACAATACTTTCTCTGATGTGGGCACACCATGCTGAGCGGTCCTGTGCCAGTGTCTCCCATGTCACACAATCAATTCCAAAGTTCTTAAGAGAGACCTTGAGAGTGTCCTTGTTATCATTTCTTCTAACCATCATGTGAACACTTGCCCTGTGTGAGTTCTTCATAAAATAGTCTTTTTGGCAAACGTACATTGTGCATTCGAACAATGTGGCCAGCGCATCGGAGTTGCAAAGCAGAGTTTGAATGCTTGGCAGTTTACTTCGAGTAAGGACCTCAGTGTCTGGTACCTTATCCTGCCAGGTGATCTTCAGAATCTTCCTAAGACAATTCAAATGGAAGCGATTCAGTTTCCTGGCATGGCGCCAGTAGAGTGTCCAGGTTTCACAGACATACAACAATGAGGTAAGCACCACAGCTCTGTCAGTCTAATACCTCTTCTTTCCCATACTTTCCTTCAGAGCCTCCCAAACACTGAGCTAGCTCTGGCAATTCTCATTAGCAATGTGTGCATCCCTGGAAAGTACACTACTAAGGTAAGTGAACTTGTCCACAGCATCCAAAACTTTTCCATTTGCTGTAACTGATGGTTCCACGTATGGATGGTGTGGTGGTCGTTAATGGAGCATGTGTGTTTTCTTAATGTTAATTGTTAGGCTAAAATTAGCATAAGCAGCAGAGAATTGATCCATACCTTGTTGCATCTCAGCTTCAGAGGCTGCATTGAGTACACAATCATCTGCAAAGAGAAAATCATGCATCAATGCTCCCTCCACTTTGGTCTTGGCTTGTAGCCTTTTCACGTTGAAGAATTTACCATCAGTGCAGTAGCTGACCTTGATACCGTCTGTGTTCATCCTCATTGAAAGCATTTGACAACATGGCTGAAAACAGAATGCTGAAAAGCATGGTGGGGTGGGGTAGGGCCAAAAGAGGAGGAAATGGTTCCTGGGTCTGTGGTATGAGCTGAGGGATAGGTAGTGAGCAGGCTGTGGTGGAAAGAGTGGGGGATGGGAGTTCATGGGAAGGAGGCATCGCTTCCTCAATTCAATCTAATGTAACAACCATTAAGCACTTTACCTGTGCAAGTTTCTGTACCCCTTTGGGGGATAGAAACATAGGAAATAAAGCCACTTTCATTTATATAGAGTTTTAACATTGGTAAAGGGCTTTACCTACATTATCAGTCCTGTGAAGTTGGCACAGGTCTCTCCACTTCACTGATGAAGAAACTGAGGCTCAGATTTTTGGAGTTGCCTAAACTCACATAGGTAGTGTCTGAGGCAGCATTTGAATCCAGAACCCAGGTCATGCCTACCTCCTTATCCAGCACTCTGCTCATTCTACTTGGCTTGCATTAAGCCTGCTTGTGTGGAACTTAGAACCTAACTGGGTGGTGGGGAGGAAGGCAGGTAAGTATACAAATAATTAGGATACTAGAGAAAACTATATCAGGGCAAAAGAGAGGGTTCTGGGAATGTGCTAGGAAAAGTTTTAGAGAAGCTTCCTGGAGGAAGAAGCATCAGAGTTAGTTTTGAGGGCACTGAGGGACTGGAAGGGAAGAAGACAGAAAGGCTAGGAGGGTCCCTTGCAGTCAGGGACAAAGCTCAAGCTTCAGCTCCTCCCTTGCCAGGAATTCACACTCTCCTTACCTCCTACTTGCCATCTTCCTTTAAGATGAGAGGTCTATTCACTGAATGGGCATTAACTCACTCAAAGTGAGCACCTGAAAAGACCTTAGCCTGAAAGGGCCAGGGTCTCCCATTGAATCCTGGGCCATCTCCAGTTCTCCTGGTGAATATCAGGCCACTGGACCCAGATGGCCCTGGAGAAGAAAGTGAGGCTGGTGACCTTGCACAGCCCTCCCTCCCTCAAATCAAAATCAACTGCAAGTCATGTCACCATTTCCCTGATATCATGGTCCTCTTTGAGAACGAAGGACAAACACAACCTCCTTTAAGATGCAACTCAGGCACCACCTTCAGTCAATCAAATTTATTAAGCGCCTACTAGGTGCTAAGCACACTCTACTAAGCACTTGTTATCTTCTGCTTTACGTCTTTCCTGAGTCCCCTAAATATTTATTCTTTGTGTATGTATGTATGAATGTACATACATGTATGCAAACTATGTGCTGAATATATTTTTATATGTATTTGTTTTCTCCCCCATTAGAATGTAAGCTCATTTCATGTAAGGATTGTTTCACTGTACATGTATCCGATTGCCTGGCACATAGCAGACACTCAATACATATTTGTTGATTAAATGTTTAATTGATTTTACATAAAAATGTAAAAACGTCTCTAGCTCCCCCAGGTCCTAGTCCTCCCCTGCCAAATTACATTTTATTTATTTTATACTTGTTTTGTATGTAGTGTGTGTGTGTGTGTGTGTGTGTGTGTGTATTTGTTGTTGTCGCTGAGTCATGTCTGACTCTCCATGACCACATTTGGGTTTTTCTTGGCAAAGATACAGGAATGGTTTGCCATTTCCTTCTCCATCTCATTTTATAGATGAGGAAACTGAGGTAAACAGGGTTAAGTGACTTCCCCAGAGCCACACAGCTAGGTGTGTGGAAATTTGTGCAAGTATCTGAGCAAGTGCCTGAGGCCAGATTTGAACTCTTGAAGATGAATCTTCCTGACTCCAGGCCCAGCACTCTATCCACAGTACCAATAGCCAGTGGAAAAAGAGTGCTCCCAACATTGTCGGAGAATGTCCACTCATGCTGCAATTCTCCAGTCTCCCAGAAGCGGGTCCCCAGCATCTTCCATGTGGATGACAACATCCCTGGTGATCTAGGCATGCACTAAGCCTTCATTATACTTATATATGTACATGTTTTCAGCCTCAATAGAATGTAAGCTCCTTGAAGGCCAGGACTGTTTCATTTTTCTTTGTATCTCATTGGCTGGCACATAGTAAGTGTAATAAATTCTTGTGCATTGCTTCTTGACTAACTTGAGTTATAAGTTAGCAATAATCCAGTTTGGCTGAAGTGGATATTACATGGAAGAGAGAAGCATGAGATAAAGCTTGCTAGTTAGCTCATAGCCAGATCATAGAGGGTTCCAAATGCTAGTGTAAAGAAGTGGATAGTTTTCCTACAACCTCACAGCAAAATGAGATTATTAACCAATTTGAGAGGATTATTGGTCCTGGCCATTGGGTGAAGGGGCTCTACAGAGAAACATCTATCAAGAGTTCTTAACTTTTTGTGTGTGTTCTTGAACCCTTTGGCTATTTGGTAAAGCCCTTGGACCCATTCCCAGAATAATGTTTTTAAAAACAAAAAATAAAACACATATGATTACAAAGAAAGCCAATTATATTGGAATACAATTATCAAAACATTTTTTAAAAAACAAGTTTGTGGGATGCCAGGTTAAGCACCCGTAAACTAGTTATTGTTTAGGAGAATTAGTCATGACCTTTAGGACTACATAAAAATGCAAGCCATTCAGCTCTAGTTAGAGTGAGGTCTGCCAGTTGTGGCCCTGCTTTTGAATCTCTTTTCTCTCTGTCCTGTCATTGATCATTCCTTGACCAGTCTCAGCCCTGGATACTCACACCATTGCCCTCTTTTGCTACTCATGTGCTGCTGAATAAAATTAGGGAAAATCAAGAAACTGTGCTGAGTCCATTACAGATTTGTGTTACATAATCCCAACTGGGCCCTCACTGCAGCAAGGCAATTCTTTTACACTTTCCAAAGTGACTCACTGTCTTGTTCACCACAGTGGCTTTTTCAAACCTTTTTCATCCCTCCTCAAATCACCCAGGGCTCCCCCTCTCTCATCCCTGTCAGCCAAGAACTTTGCCTCATATTTAATTGGGGAAAAAATGAGGCCATTCACCTAGAGCTCTCTCTTCTCTCATCTCGTATTGCCCATATGTCTTCCCCTACCATCTTCTTTACTACTCTCTCAAATGAAGAGGTGGCCATTGTCCTTGCCAAGGCAAAACCCTCTATCTGCATCTTCCATCCCATCCCTTGCTGTCTTCTCTAGTAGCTTTCTCCCACTATTATCCTCTCTCTCTCTCTCTCTCTCTCTCTCTCTCTCTCTCTCTCTCTCTCTCTCTCTCCTTCCCTCTCTCCCTCCCTCTTTCCTTCCTTCCCTCCCTCTCTCTCTCTCCTTCCTTCCCTCCCTCCCTCCCTCTCTCCCCCTCTCTTGTTCAGTTTTTTCTTATCTACTGGCTCCTTCTCAGATGCTTACAAACACACCCATGTCTTCCTCATCCTTAAAAAAATGTTCACTTGATCCAGCTATCGCCTCTAGCTATGGTCCTATTTCTCTCTAACAATTTCCTTGAGAGAGCCGTTACAACAGGTACCTCCTCTTCCTCTCCTCTCAGTTGCTTCTAAACCCTCTGTGATCTGCCTTCCACCCTCATCATTTAAATGAAACTGCTCTCTCCAAAGTTATCAATGGTCTATTGACAGATCTAATGGCCTGTTCTCAATCCTTATCATTCTTAACTTCTCTGTAGCTTTGTACAGCCTTTATTGATCACTGTCTTGTTCTGGATAATCTCTCCTCCCTAGTTTTTTGTGACACTGTTCTTTTTTTTTTTTTGTACATGATTATTATATATTTAAAAAGAATACCAACTTGTACCTAATAGATTTGCAGTTGCATATGCAATCATCTTTTATTATACAATTTTATAGAAATGCTTGTTTAATTCCATAAGTTAAAAATTAAATAAAAAATTTTTTAAAAATCAGAAAGTCTGAAAGTCAACTTATGGTAACTGATGAAGGGGCGGCTAAGTGGTCCAGTGGGTAGAATGCCATGCCTGAAGTCAGGAAGACTCATCTCCCTGGATACAAATCTGGCCTCAGACACCTACCAGCTTTGTGACCCTGGGTAAATCATTAACCCTGTTTGCCTCAGTTTCCTCATCTGTAAAAATGAGCTGAAGAATGAAATAGCAAACTAATCCAGTATCTTTGCCAAGAAAACTCCAAACTGGGTCACAGAGAGCTGGATATGACTAAAACTACTGAACAACCACAAGCAAAACAACAACTCGTATAAGAAATCAAATAGACCATTCATAAATATAAAATAATATAAAGGGAGTAAAAAAGTTTTAAGGTGGCATGGGGAAGGCTCACTTAGATGAGGCTAATCAGCAAATTCTTTCTGGAAGAGGTAGTTTTAAACCTGGCTCAGAAGAAGGACATCAATTTGAACACTATGACAGTTATTTTCTAACTGTGACACCGTTCTTTTCAGGTTCTTCTCCTACCTGTTTGACTGCTCCTTCTCAGTCTACTCTGCTCGATGTTCTTCCATGTCACACCCATTTACCTTGAGTTTCCCCAAGGCTGTATCCTGGACCCTTTTCTCTTTTCCCTCTATACTTCTCACTTGATGTTCTCATCAGTTTCCTTGGACTTTACCATCATCTTATCCAGATCTATAAAACCATCCCTAATCTCTCTCCTTAGCCCTGGCCCCACACCATCAACTACCTTTTTGGAAATCTCAAACTGGATATCCTTGATCCATCAAAAGCTCAATATACTCCAAAGAAAAGTCATTATCTTTCCCTGCCCCAAGCCCTCTCTTCCAAACTTCCTTATTACTGTTGAGGGCACTTCCATCCTTCCAGTCACCCATGCTCATATCTTTAGTATCATCCTCAACACCTCACTCCCCCATATCCAATCTTCTGTCAAACCTTTTCCATTTTACCTTCACATCATCTCCCTTCTGCCATCATATTCTCCCTTCACTTACACCGTCTTTGTACAGGCCATTGTCACCTCTTACCTATGGTGATTTATAAAAGCCTTCTAACTACTCCTGCCTCAATTCTCTTCCCACTCTAATTCATTCTCTATTCAGCTACCAAAATGACTTTCCTAAAGCACAAGTCTGACCATGTACCTCCCTCCTCAACCTTATAGCTCCCTCTTACCTCTAGGACCAGTGTCTTATTTGAAAAATAGCAGAGGCCAGTGTTACTGGATTGCAAAGTAGTGGGGAGTAAAGTATAAGAAGATTGGAAAGGCAGTGGAAGAGCAAATTCTGAAGGACTTTGAAGTCCAAGCAGATTTTTAATTGTTTTTTGCCCTTTTTTTGTAACCCAAGCACTTAACACAATGTCTGATGAATAATAAGGGCTTAATGAGTGCTTTTTTACTTACAGAAGTCAGCAGTTGGGGAAGAAATCAGCTGTTTTTTGAGGGAGGAAGGCAGGGCAATTGGGGTTAAGTGACTTGTCAGGTCACACAACTAGTAAACGTGTCAAGTGACTGAGGCTGGATTTGAACTCAGGGCCTCCTCACTCCAGGGCTGGTGCTGTACTCACTTCGCGCCCCCCACCCCCCCCAGAAATCAGCTTTTTATCTCTTGCTTAGGAGGAGGGGATTTTCTTTCCTTTTCCCCCATGCCCTCATTGACCATGACTCTACTTGCTCAGAAGGAGACATCAAATTCAGAAACTGGAGAGCAACATTAAGAAGGTTTAAAGCCCAGCTGAGAGAGCAGAGCCATCCAGTCAAGGCAGACAAACAGAGAGGCTGTTTCTCAAGGCTGAAAGCAGCTTCAAGGAGCATTAACTCCTGGAACAGAGAAAAGAGCTGCCGCTGGAGTTGAGAGAGAGCTAGTCCTGGCAACTGAGAGTTGAGCTTCGTGAGGACTCCACTATGAGACCCAGAAGTACCAGAGGAATGATTCACTTTGGCCACAAATGCTCCCTACAGGTGTGGCTCACTACTATCATGTAATGAGTTGCCTGCTTTTTCCATAGATGCTGTGTGTACAAGTGGGAAAGTGTGTCTCCCCTTTCTAAAAGGCTGTTTTATAGCTATTGTTTTTTATTCTATCTTAGTAAATGCTTTTGCTGAGAGCTAATGGTGTCCATTGGCTGATTGTTAAGGCTAAGCATGTGGGCCATTAGACAACCATATATTTACATTATCTACATCTTACTGTATTTTTATTTTGTTAAATATTTTCCAGTTGTATTTTAGTTTGGCTCAGCTGCCCTTGGTAGTGTGATGGACCACATGCTGAGTGTTCGACAACTCTAGTCTCTAGAACAAGGGTCAGAAAACTTTTTTATGTAAAGGACCTCATGGTAAATATTTTAAGCTTTGTGGGCCAAGAGTCAAAATCAAGGATATTATGTAGGTACTTACATAACACAGCAGCTAGGTGGCACAACAGAGCTCTGGGCTTGAAACCAAGAGGACTCATTTTCATGAGTTCAAATCTGGCCTCAGACACTTACTAGTTCTGGCACCGTTTTTGCCTTAGTTCCTCATTTCTAAAATGAGCTGAAGAAAGAAATGACAAATAACTCTAGTATCTTTGCCAAGAAAACCCTGAATGAGGTCGTGAAGAGTCAGACACAACTGAACAACAGTGACAACTTATATAACAAGAAAACAAATTTCCACAAATTTTCAATTCATGAAATTTAAAATATAGTAATAATACAATAACAATTGAGTATATTTTTGGTAACACTAATGGGAAGAGTGGAATTTTTGGAGGGGGATATAATTTCATTTAATTGGGGTCCAAAGTTGTGTTCCTTATTTATATGTATTTATATCATTCATATATATATATATATGTATATATATATATATAATATATATATATGTATATCCATATTCTTATCAAAATTGATTGCAGATGTTTATCTGTTCTGTGATGTGATTTCACATTTCATCTTTGAAAATGTCTTTATGCAGATAAGTACTGCCAAATACTGATATCAGTCCATGAGCATATAATTTTAATTGAGTATATTCATTCCTTAGAAGGCATTTGTAGGATTCTATTAGATTCTTCTCTTGATAGTTGCCTTTTTGCAGATTAATCACTTGCAATGAAAGATATGTGGAAGTTCCTCAACTGCCCAGTTAAATTTCCTTTCCATTTGCGTGAAGGCCTGAAAAATGTTGTGAAACTATAATTTGAGCTTGGAAAATACATCCTCTGAGAACTTGTGAAAGAATGGAGCTCTTGCTTCTTGTTTTAACTTTTTAAAAGCTTTTATTTAGTATTTTACTTTTCCCCAGTTACATATAAAATCAATCTTTTAACATTCATTTCTAAAACTTTGAGTTCCAAATTCTTTCCCTTCCTCCCTCATTGATTTGGCAAGCAATTCCATATAGATTATACACGTTAGTCGTGCAAAACATATTCCTAATAGTCATGTTGTGAAAGAAAACATAAACAAGAAAAAAAACTTTAAAAAAATGAAGTAAAAAAAAGTATGCTTCAATCTGTATTTAGACGCCATCAGTTCCTTCTCTGGGGATAGACAGCATTTTTCATCCTAAGTCCTTCCGAGTTGTTATGGATCATTGTATTGCTGAGAATAGCTAAGTCATTCACAGCTGATCGTCTTACAGTATTGCTGTTACTTTGTACACAGTACATTTCATTTTGCATCAGCTCATGTAAGTCTTTCCAGGCTTCTCTGAGAGCATCCTGCTCATCATTTCTTATAGTACAGTAGCATTCCATCATAATCACATACCACAACTTTTTCAGCCATTCCCCAATTGATAGACAGCTCCTCACCTTCTAATTCTTTGCCCCCAGAAAAGAGCTGCTATAAATATTTTTGTGCATATAGGTTCTTTTCCTTTTTGTTCCTATCTCTTTTGGGATACAGACCTGGTATTGTGGTATTGCTCGGTCAAAGGGTATGCATGGTTTTATAGCCCTTTGGGCATAGTTCCAAATTGCTCTACAGAATGGTTGAATCAGTTCACAACTCCACCAACAGTGCATTAAAGTCT
The DNA here is from genome assembly GCF_011100635.1 of Trichosurus vulpecula. NCBI lineage: Eukaryota > Metazoa > Chordata > Mammalia > Diprotodontia > Phalangeridae > Trichosurus > Trichosurus vulpecula. The sequence continues at coordinate 72,579,567 of NC_050574.1, read as the reverse complement.
CATTTTTCCTACTTCCCCTCCAACATTTGTCATTTACCTTTTCTGTCCTAATAGCCTATTAGTCCTATTAGCTATTGTTTTAACTTTTGACAGCATGGGAAGCGTCCCATCGCTTGTGTTTCCAACAACATTAGTTGTCTAATTCATCTTACTCTAGTACAGGTTTCACATCTAAGTGCCGTTTTGCCTTGGCATTTTAGGTTCAATTCATTAAGAAACATTATCATTTCTGTCTTTCTTTTTTTTTGCGGGGGGAAGGCAGGGCAACTCAGGCAAATAGTAAGGTTAAGTGACTTTTCAGGGTCACACATCTATTAAGCGTCTGGGGCCAGATTTGAACTCATAAAGATGAATCTTCCCGACTCCAGGCCCAGTGCTTTATCCACTGCACCACCTAGCTGCCTTATTTTGACATAATGGGTTTACAATGGTTATAAAAAAATAAAAGATTTATGGTGAGGTGATATATGCGGCACTCTAAATGCTGTGTAGTTATAATTGTTACTGCCATGTGTAGGGCACTGGGCAGCAGTGAGAAGCAGTGAGACACCCATATAAAGTCTCTGTCACAACCACCCAACTCTGTTGTTGCTGAGAGAACTCAACCACAGACAAAACAATTTGAGTACATGAAGTAAATAAAGGAAATAAATGAATGAACACAGTTTTGTTCTAGTAGAACTTCATTTATGGACCCTGGAATTTGAATTTCATATAATTTTCATGTCATGAAATATCGTTCCTCTTTGGATTATTTTTCCCCCAACCATTTAAACATGCAAAAACCAATCTTAGCTCACAAACCAAACAAAACTAGGCATCCAACCAGATTGGGCCCATAGACTGTAGTTTGCTGTCCCTTGCTCTAGGGCCTTTAAGAGTGGTAGCTCTCTCCAGAGAGACCCTCTCAGAGGGATTACTACACCGGAATCTGGAGGTGCAACTCTGTTGGGTTATTGAAATCATGGGGAATCTGCTGAAGGTTTCTGTATAATAGGATCATAGCAATGCATTGGAAAAATGATCCAGGCAAGGGTGTGAAGGTTGGATTGCATAGGGAGAGAAACTGGAGGCAGAGACAACAGCTAAGAATCTATACGTAATAGCTGAAAATAGTGATAGTTTAAAAAAATAGAGTGTGGAGAGGACAATCTGGATGTTAGCTGGAAGTGGAAATGGAAGGATTTAGCAACTGATTAGATTTGGATGATAAGGAAGAGGGAGGAACCAAAGATGATTTTGAAAACATGGGGCTAGGAAGCCTTCCTAGAGGAAGATGAATCTGAGTTGGTGCTGCAAACCAGAAAGGACTATCTCAATCCATACCCCTGTATTGAATGAGCTCTGCTGGGGCTTTTGCCTGTGACCAGCTGGTAGACACAATTTGCTCTTAGCAAAGACATTTGCTAGGATACCATAGTAAAAATGATGGGATGAGAAAATTGTATAGGCTCATGATAGTTTTGAGATGTTGGAGAGACTTAGAAGTCGTCTACTCCATCTCCTTCATCCTATAGGGGGCCTCTCTGAGGCCCAGAGAAAGTGACTTCTCATTGTCACAGAGCAGTTAGTAAGTAAGTAGTAAGGCACAAACCCCAAATCCTTTGATTGCTAATAGGATCAAAGTATTTGAAGTTGGGGAGTACCTTAACAATCATCAGGTCAAATCCCTTCATTTGATGTATGAGTAAACTGAGGCACAGAGAGGTTGTGACTTGCTTAAAAATCACAGAACAGCTAAATAGAACAGAATTTTAGAACTAGAAAGGAGCTTAGAGGTGTGTTCAGAGCTTCTTAAGCTGTGAGCTGTGACCCAATTTATGAAGCACTGCAGGGGTTGTGAGTAGAAGAAGTTGAAGAAGCCCTAGGCCCACTCATACTTGACTGAGGTTCCTCTTTATAATATGCCCAATAAGTGATTGATCATCCAGGCTCAGCTTGATGATCTCCTGTGAAAGGAAACCAGCTACCTCCAAAAGTGCCTCCACTCTTGGAGAACTGTCATTGTCAGGAAGCTTCTCTTTCTATCCTTTGGAAATATGCTTTTGTTCATCTTCTGCCCACTGCTTCTAAATCTGTGTTCTAGATCCAGACAGAATAAATTGAATCCCTCTTTCCTATGATAGCCCTTCAGATTATTTTTTTTGGTCACTCCCTTGAAGAATCACTGTCTTTGAAAAAAATACTTTTTCCCCCCAAATACATGTAAAAACATTTTTAACATTCTTTTAAAGTTTTTTTTTTTGAGGGGGGAAGAAGGCAGGACAATTGAGCTTAAGTGACTTGCCCAAGGTCACACAGCTAATAAGTGTATCAAGTGTCTGAGGTCAGATGTGAACTCAGTCCTCCTGACTTCAGGGCCGGTGCTCTACTCACAGTGCCACTTAGCTACCCCTCCTTTTAAGTTTTGAATTCCAAATTCTATCCCTCCCTCTCTTCCCTCCCCCTCCCCAGACAGTGAGCAATCTGATATAGGTTGTACATGTGCAATCAGGTAAAACATGTTTCTGTATTAGTCATTTTATGGAAGAAAACTCAAGCAAAAAAAGAGAGAAAGAGGAAAGAAGGAAGAAAGTGAAAAGTCTGTATTCAGACACCATCAATTATTTCTCTAGAGGTGAGTAGCATTTTTCATCATGAGTCCTTTAGTATTGTTTTGGATCATTATATTTCTGAGAATAGCTAAGTCATTCACAGTTGATCATCATACAGTCTTGTTACTGTGTACAACATTTTCCTGGTTCTGTTCACTTCACTCTGCATCAGTTCATGTAGGTATTTCTAGGTTTTTCTGAAACCCACCTGCTCATCATTTCTTATAGGACAATAGTATTCTATTACATTCATATACCACAACTTGTTCAGTCATTCCCCACCTGACCTCCGTTTCCAATTCTTTGCTACCACATAAAGAGATGCCACTAACACCCTTGTACAAATAGGTCCTTTCTCCCCTTCCCTTTTAAAAAAAATCTCTTTGGAATACATGCCTAGCAGTGGTATAGTTGGATCAAAAGGTATGCACAGTTTTATAGCTCTTTGTAGCTCTTAGATTCTTGAAGGCAACTATCACATCTTCTACTTAATCCTGTCTTCACCAAGTTAAACATCCCTGGTTCTTGTATCCAGTCCTTCTATGGACTTAATCTCCAGAAGGGCAATTATGTTGCCCTTCCTCTTGACTATCTCCAACTCATCAATTCTTTTCCTGAAATGTAGCACCCAGACATGAGTGGAACACTGTGGGTAGGATCTGACCAGTACAAAGGACAATGGGACCACTAGCTCCTGTTTTCTGGGGACTATGCCTCAATGCAGCCTAAACTCACATAAATCCATGGGGTTGTGAAGAGTTGATGTGACTGAAGGACTCAACAAACACCACCACCACCTCACATTGAAGGGCAGTATAGTGTAGTGGATAGAGAGCTGGTCTCAAGGAGGACCTGGGCTCTGACACATTGGAGGGCAGGTCATTTAACTTCTCAGCATTCTAGGCAACCCTCTAAGACTGTAAGGTGCAGAAAAGGTGCTGATCTGTCCTAGTAAGAGTTTCCATCAAGGTCCAGTCCCTATCCCCTAAGTTCACATTAGCTTTTTTGGATGTCTTCTTGTCAGGTAAGTAGTAGAAAGGATTCTTTCTGAGGTCTGGGGTGAATTAGATGGCTTCTCATTTCCTTCCAACTCTTCAATTTCATGATTCTTCAAGTATCCATCAGGCATCTTTTAGATCCCTAAAGTATTGAGTGTGTTGGGTGGTGTGGGAGAGATCAAGTATGGAGGTTGAGGCAAGCTGCCAATTTGTTTTGTTTTTAAATTTAAATTTTCTTTTTCAATTAACAACAATCTGTCTTCTCCTCTTCCTACTTTATCCGTTACCCCCACTTAAAAAAAACAAACAAAAATCGTTGTAAGAAATATGCAGTGTCAAATAAAACAAAGGCCATGTCTGAAAAAAAGTATGTCTTGTTCTTCATCTTGAAGTCATCATGGAGAAATCTTCTATCAAGTAGCATGTTTCATCATGCATCTTCTGGAATCATGGTCGGTCATTACGCTGATCAGAATTTGTTTCAAGTAATTTTCAAAGTTGTTTGTCTTTATGCTGTCATTACTATATCAAGTGTTCTGCGGGCTGTGCTTACTTCACTCTCCATCAGTTCATACAAGTCTTCCCTAGTTTCACTGAAATTTCATTATTTCTTAAGGTGCAGTATTATTTCGTCAGATTCATATGCCATAAGGGGAGCTACTGTTTCAGACCTTTTAGCCTATAAGGAAGAATAGGTTACTGTAGATATGACCTGACAGATAATCTAGAAAAGCAATGTCCACACCATCTTGGTGACAGAGAAGAGGACTGATGAAAAGTCATAGCCAGAAGAATTATCTGTGGTGGATAGGAAGCCAGAGTGCCAGCTACCAAGCTGAAGGACCACTGACCTAACGGGCTAGAGATAGAAGCCAGGATTAATGCGAAGCTAAGATGAGTACCAGGATCCAAACAGTCTAGGACAGGGGTGAGAAACCTGCACAGAAGACCTGGGACTTGTTCTGTTATCTCTTTTTGATCTTAAAAGAAGACTGGAAAAGGAGAGAAAGATTAGGGAAAATTTTCTCACATAATTAGGGTGGGCAAGTAAAAGTCTATACAAACAAGGAGCAAAGGGCAGGAGGAGTGGCTGACACTTGAACTTCACTCTCCTCTGAACTGGTCAAAGGAAGAAAGAAAACACACACACACACACACACACACACACACACACACAGTTGAGTAGAAATGCATTTAATTCAATGTGGATATAAGAAGGGAAAGGAGAATTAGAGGAAGTGGTAGATTAAGAAAGAGATTATTCCTAAACTAAGACACTCTAATTAGGAATGCACAAAAATATTTATAGCTCATTTCGTGGTGACAAAGAATTGGAAACTGAGGAGGTACCTACCAATTGGGAAATGACTGAACAAGTTATGGCATATAAATGTGATTAATAACTTTGTGCTATAAGACTTGTATGAACTGATGCAGAGTGAAGTGAGCAGAATCAGAAGAGCAATTTATACATCAGTATTGTGAAGAAACAAACTTTGAAAGACTTAGGAACACTGATCATTATAATGACCAACCATGATTGCAGAGGACTCAGGATGAAACAGGATGAAATCTCCTGATAAAGAGTGTGCACTGAGACTTTTTTTGGACATGATTAGTTGGGGAATTTGTTTTATTTGACTATATGTGTTTGTAATGGGGGTTTTATTTTTCTTTATTTCTTGATGGGGGCATAGGAAGGAGAAGGCAGAGTTTCACTGAATATCATTTATTAAAATGAAAAAATTTAATTAAAAAAAGAGAAGCATGGTCGATGAGGTTACATCCTCCCAGGCATACTATCAGAGTATAAGTCCCTATCCCCTCTCCTTCCTCCCGAATAAGTTATGGAATTTCCTGGGTGAGGTGAACAATTTGACAAAGTATGAACTTGGGAACAAGGTTCTCAGCTAAGGAATGGTAGTGACCACCTGGTTCAATGTGTTAGCCTTATAGATGATTAATTTCATTCAGTGCACTTGAGCTTGAAACAGTCCTTTGAAGAGGAGACCTGAAACAAAGGATACAAATAGGCAATTTTCAGAGGAAGAAATCTAGCTTCCAATAGATATATGAAAAAATGCTCTGAGTCATTAATAATTAGAGAAAAGAAAATTAAAATAACTCTGAGGTGCCACCTTATACCCATCAGATGGTAAAAATGATCAAAACAAACAAACAAACAAAGGAAAATGACTGGAGGGAATATGGGAAAACAAGTTTAGTAATGCATACTTGGTGAAGTTGTGAACTAGTCCAACTATTCTGGAAATCAGTTTGGAACTACGCACAAAGAGCTATGAAACTGCTATTAAATCCTTTGACTCAGTGATTCTGCTACTAGGTTTATATCCCAAAGAGATCAAAGAAAAATGGAAAGAACTCATGTGTACAAAAATATAGCATCTCTTTTTGTGGTGGCAAAGAAATGGAAACTGAGGGGATACCCATCAATTGGGGAATGGCTGAACAAATTATAGTGTGTATATAGATATATACACACACACACATATACACATACACACATGTATATATACATATATATATATATACACACGTGTGTGATGGAATACTATTGTGCTATAAGAAATGATGAAGGGGATGGTTTCAGAAAAATCTGAAGACTTACATAAACTGATGCAGAGTGAACTGAGGAGAAGCAGAACGATTTCTACTATAACAGCAATATCATAAATATAATCAACTTTGAAAGACTTAATAATGCTGATCGAGTTAGTGACCAACCGCAGTTCCAAAGAACTCATCATGAAGCATGCTGTCCACCTCCAGACAGAGAGCTGATGGACTCAAAGTGCAAATTGAAGCACATTTTCTTCTCTTCCTTTCTTTTTGGACATGGCTGATACAGGAACTTATTTTTCATGATTATAATTTTTTTCAATGGGTTTTGTTTTACTTGCCTTATCATTGGGTAGAGAAGGAGGAGGGAGGAGGAAGATAATTCAGGACTAAAAATAAAATTGAATTTGTTTTAAAGGAGACCTAGGACCTTCGACAGAAAAATATGGGAAGAAGAAAAGCAGACATAAATTACCACTTCCGTTCCCCTTACCATTGGTGTACCCCATGTAGTCCTCATGGATTGTGTTCCTTGGAAACAGTTCTATCCATCCATTACTCCCATCTCACTCCTTGCTGCCAAGATGAAAGGATCTGAGGCCTAAAGAAGGAGAGGTTTGGACATAACCTTTTCCTGGTATCGTGAGTCATGTATACTGTATAGATCCCTGGACAAGATGGAACCCAGAGAACAAATGTTTGACTTTTTATGAATTCAAGTATGAGTTAATTGCATTCTTATTGTATTCCATTCCTCCATCTGATGCTTGGTTAGCCTGAGTATTCGTGTGGAATTTGAAGGCCCTTTTCTCTTTTGAGTGATACCTGCTCAGGGGCTAAATTCTGATTTTCCCGAAAGAAAGACTGGATAAGGAGCATAAGACATAGTTAACTTGTTAAGAAACCTCTAAAGTTGAGCCTGGCAGGCCATAACTCACATTTTAAAATTTCCTCAGTTCATTTCCCAGTTCAGAAGTTCCATTAATTATAGTTAAGTTTGGGATGTAACCTTCCAAGTGATTTCCACGAGAAATGCTTTTATAAAAAAGTTTTTAAAAGTAGACAATTAACACTATTTGACTATACAGGTATGCAAATTTATTGTAAGACAGGACAACTATTGTGAAGAATGATAATATGTAAATATTGTTGACAAGTGATAAATTATTATTATCATCCTAGCATTTATTTATTTTAATAAGTTATGATATTTTCTGTTTCTTTTATCACCATAGTTATCCCAATTATCCTCCCCCCCCCAAAAAAAGCCATGCCATATGACAGATACATTTTTTAGAGAGAAAAAAAAGTCAATCAACTGACTCATACATTGAAAAAGTCTAACACCTGCATACGTCCCACTTCCATGAAGAGGCTCTGGTTCAAAGGTATAGAGACATTTTTATCACTTTATTTGCATGATTCCAAATTGTTTTCCAAAATGATTGTACTATTTCACAGTTCCACCAACAATGTATTAGCATGCTTATTCTTTCACATCCCTTCCAACATTGACTGTTGCTACTTTTGTCATTTTTGCCAGTTTGGGGGATATGAGATGACACCTCAGGATTGTTTTGATTTGCATTTCTCTTATTTGATTTGGAGTGAATTGGAGCATTTTTTTCCATGTAGCTGTGAATACTTTGCAGTTCTTCTCCCGAAAACTGTTTGTTCATATCCTTTGACAATTTCTTTATTGGGGAATGGTTACTAGTCTTATGTATATTTATTATTTCTGTATCTTGGGTACCAAACCCTTATCAGAGAAATTTGAAACAAAGATTTTTTCCCATTTGACCACTTTCCTTCTTATCCTAGATGCATTGGTACTGTCTGTGCAAAAACTCTTCAGTTCCAAGTAATCAAAGTTATCTATTTTATCTTTTATACTTTCCTCTATCTCTTGTTTGGTCCTACTCTTCATGACCTCATCTGGGGTTTTTCTTGGAGTGGTTTGGCATTTCCTTCTCCAGCTCATTTTATAGATGAAGAAACTGAGGCAAACAGGGTTAAGTGACTTGCCCAAGGTCACACAGCTTGTACATGTCTGAGGCTGGATTTGAACTCAAGTCCTCCTGACTCCAGGGCTGGTGCTCTATCTATTCCACCACCTTGTATGATCTTTAATATTAAGGTCATATAGCCATTTAGAATGTATCCTGGACTATTGTGTAAGGTGTTGATCTAAACTGAACTTCTGCCAGATTGCTTTTCAGTTTTCCCAGTAGTTTTTATTAAATAGGGAATTTTCCCCTAGGTAACTTGTGCTTTCTACTTTATCAAACACAGGGCTTATTGAGTTCTCCTGTTTCTGAATCTCCTTTGTCTAGTCTATTTCACTGATCTATGTCTATATTCTTAACCAGTACCAGATGGTTTTGTTAACTGCTGCTTTGTAATCTAGTTTGAGGTCTGGAAGTGCTATTCTCCCTTTGCTCTTATTTCTTTTCATCATTTCTCTCAATATTCTAGATCTTTTGTTTTCCCAAATAAATTCTGTTACTATTTTATCAAGTTTGGTAACATTCCCTTGGTTATTTGATAGATACAGCATTAAAAGCACTAACTGATTTTGGTAATATCGTCATTTTTATCATGTTGACCTGACCTTTTTCTAACATTCATATAACATTTAAGGTTTGCAAAGCACTTCACAAATATTATCTCATTTGATTCCCATAGCAACCCCTGGGAGGTAGGTGCTATCACAACCCTCATTTTTTACAAGTGAAGAAACTGAGGCAGACAGGTGAAGAGATCTGGCCAGGGTCACAGAGCTAATAAGTGATTAAGGCAAGATAGAATTCAGGTCCAGCTCTATCTACTGCACCACTTAGCTGTTGCTTCTACTAAAGTTAGACACAAATTAAGATTTGTTTCCCCAAAAGCCACTCATACATTTTTTGGTTAAGAGTGGATGTGATTTTGTTTTTCATGTTACAGTCCAAGAGATTCCTTCCAATATGGCGATAGTTGCTGTTCCATTCTCTGTATTTTCTCCTTTGGGAAAACTAGAATTCTTTTGCAGCTCTTCTGCTTCTATTACTTTTGTATGTTTTCTCCAACAGGATACTGATTAAAAAAACAGTGGAAATAAAATACCTTTGGGAGAGGTGGGGATTCGACACTGTGAATTCTTCATTTTTCAAAGAGTTAGACAGACAAACGCACTGCTTTGTCTTGACCTCACTCCCCTGATGTAAGAGGTTAGGAATTCATTGAATCCCCTTTTAAAAAGTGGCTCCTTTAAGTTCTATGGTCCTTTTGCCTAGAGAATCCTTAACAGAAGACCCTCTTTGTCCACTAGAGGGAAACACCAGTTAAAGAGTGAGTACTAGCATGGACAGGTTCAAAGCAAGAAATCTTCATCTAGCAGAGTTAGAGAGATCTTCTTAGTTAACTACAGATTACTAGTGAAATTTCCCCTGCCCTTCCCAGGAAGCTTTCCTTGAACCTCATGGGCAATACTGATTGCCTTCCCCCTTGGACCTTGACAGAACATTTTCTCTGTGACTCTCTAATGCATTGATCATAAACTATTATATCTTACAGTCATCTTCATTGGTGTCTCCCCCAGCTGTGAGCACCATGGGGGTAGGGCCTGTGTCCTTTATAAATTATGTATCTTCACTATGTGTGGGTGGTGTTCAGGGAGGACTAGCACCTCTGGTATGAGTCCTTTTTGGGGCTGCTCATCCACCTTTGGTGTCCACTTGGCACTCGACCCTCACCTATGGCTCTAAGAAGCTATATGTGGCATGTGCAGCAGCCACACCCTGGTAGTTGGACTGAACCACATTGAGGATAATCAACAGGCGTCAAAACTGGCAGTGAATTAGGAGGGTGTCTACACCAAGCATGTGAAGACTTCTCCGGGTGGAATTGACAGGTGAGAACAATTTGTTCCACCAGCCATGAAAGAAGCCGAAACAGTCACTGTGGAGAGCTTAGAGCTTGGTCAGACATCGAAGAAGCCAAAGTAACCCACGGCATCCCAGGCTATGGCCAGTTACCTGATTTTTGTCTTGCTATTGGATTTCTGTGACTCAGGAAGAGAGAGTGAAGCTGCCGACTTTGTACAACACTGCCCCACTTAAACCCAATTCACATATGAGTCACAACAGCACCCTGTGAGGTCATTAGTCCTCTTCAAAAAATGAAGAATGAATATGAGGAAGAAAAGAAAAGCTAGGTCCTTTTGCTTTAATAATTTCATACCAACATGGTTCATTGTATTGGACCTGAGTCAAACAACATCTCCACTGTCACTTAGCATAGCCATCAAACACAGTATTTGTTCAATGAATCCCTTTCATTGTAGAGATGGTAAACTGAGGCCAAAAGAGGCCCAGTGACTTGGCCAAAGAGGCAGGGGCCTGTGAGAAATGATCAAAAGAACAGATCCAGAGAAAACTGAGAAAACTTGTATGAACTTGTATGTGTACTGAGTGAAATGAGCAGAACCAGAGAACAATTTATACCATGATTATAAACAACTTTGAAAGATTTAAGAGCTCTGATCAGTGCAGTAATGAGCCAGGGCTCCAGAAGACCAATGATGAATCATGCCTCCTACCTCTTGGCACACAGGTAAAGGACTAGAGGCACAGGAGACATACATTCTCAGACATGACCAATGTGTGAATCACTTGCTTGACTAGAAATATTTGTTACAAGGGAGAGCTTTCATTTTTCTTCTTTGGGCGAGGGGAAGTTTTATGAGAGGAAATGGGAGAACAGTGGGGATAATGCCCCCTAAAAGGAAGAAGAACTATATTGATGAAATATTTAAAAAAACACATACATGGAGAAGAAAGCACAGAAAAGTTCAGACACAAACAAGAAAGGTAATGTTGGTACTGCATTGTTAAATGTAATACCCATTTTTAAAAACTATGTAATAGAGATTCAAGATTTCACACATAATCTTCTTTTTCTGTTTTTTTTTAAATGTATGGAAATGTTCCTGTTTATCAGTGTTTTTTCGAATTCAAAATGTTTTAAAAAAGAAAGTTTTTTTAAAAGGTCAATGGCATGTGTAATGGATACCATATTGGTTGCCTTCTCAATGGGTGGAGGAGGGGCTGGAGGGAGAGAATTCTGGAATTCAAAATTCGAAAGATGAATGTTCCAAGTAAATAAATAGGAAAAACAGCTGAGACAAGATCCCAAATCATCTGTCTCTCAGTCCAGAGCTTCTTGTATCACTTGCAGAGCTGCCTCTAACTCTCCACTAGATTATAAGCTCCTTGAGGGCAGAGACTGTCTTTTGCCTCTTTTTGTATCCCCAGCACTTAGCATAGTACCTGGCACATAGTAGGTGCTTAATAAATGCTTATTGAATGAAATTGAACCGACCTGGTAATTACTGCTCCTTTCCTAATTCGGCTGAGTTAATTTTTAATCCCAGCAGCAGGTGAGACTGGCCTCCCCAACCTCCCCAACCCCGCCTCTCCCATATGGAGTCTCATGTTTACCAGGGAAACCACAACACAAGAGGGGAAAAGTCTTGCCTAGGTCAAACAGCTATAAAATCCAAGCTCTTCTATTTATTAGTTGTATGACCTTAATTTAAGCAAGTCATAAACTCTCTGGATTTCAGTTGCTTCATTTATAAAATGAGGTGGGGTTAGAAGACATGATTTCTTTTTTTAATATAATTTTTATATATTTTATCCAACTACATGTAAAAACAATTTTAACAATTATTTTTAAAAAATTTGAAATCCAAATTCTCTCCCTCCCTTCCAACCTCCCTCCTTGAGAAGGCAAGCAATTAGATATAGATTTTACATGTGCAGTCACACAAAACATATTTCCCATATCAGCCATATTGTGAAAGAAAACACAGGCAAAAAAAAAACAAGAAGAAAAATAAAGTTTTAAAAAGTATGCCTCAATCTGCATTCAGACTCCATCAGTTTTTTCTCTGGAAGTAGATAGCATTTTTCATTATAAGTGCTTCGGAATTGTTTTGGATCATTGTATTGCTGAGAAGAGTTAAGACATTCATAGTTGATCATCACACAATGTTACTGTTACTGTGTACAATGTTCTCCTGGTTCTGCTAACTTCACTTTGCATCAGTCCCAGGTCTTCCCAGGTTTTCTGCTATCTGCCTGCTCATCATTTCTTATAGCACAATAGTATTCCATCACAATTGTATACCACAACTTGTTCAGCCATTTCTCAATTGATGGACATCCTCTTGATTTCCAATTCTTTGTCACCACAAAAAAAGCTGCTATAACTATTTTATACAAATAGGGGTTTCCTTTTTTTTTACCTTTTTGGGATACAGACCTAGAAGTGGTATCACTAGATCAAAGAGTATGCATAGTTTTATAGCCCTTTGGACATAGTTCCAAATTGCTCTCCAGAATGTTTGGATCAGTTCACAACTCCACCAACAACACGTTAGTGTCAAACCCCCTCCAATATTTGCCATTTTCCTTTTCTGTCACATTAGCCAATCTGATAGGCATGAAGTGGTACTTCAGTTGTTTTAATTTGCATTTCTCTAATCAGTAGTGATTTGGAGCATTTTTTGATGTGGGTATTGATAGCTTTGATTTCTTCTAAAAACTGCCTGTTCATATCCTTTGACCATTTATCAATTAGTGAATGGCTCATATTCTTATAGATTTGACTCAGTTCTCTCTATATGTGAGAAATAAGGCTTTTATCAGAAAAAACTTGCTATAAATTTCCCCCCATTTTTCTGCTTTCCTCCTAATATTGGCTGCATTGGTTTTGTTTTTGCAAAAACCTTTTAATTTAATGTAATCAAAATTGTCCATTTTATTTCCTGTGACCCTCTCTATCTCGTTTGGTCATAAATTCTCCCCTTATCCAAAGATCTGACAGGTAAAATATTCCATACTCCCCTCATTTACTTATGATATCACCTTTGATGTCTAAATCATGCATCCATTTTGACCATATCTTGGCATATGTTGGTCTGTACCCAGTTTTTGCCACACTGCTGTCCAGTTTTCCCAGTGATTTTTGTCAGATGTTGAACTCTTGTCCCAAAAGCTTGGATATTTGGCTTTGCCAAACACTAGATTACTATGGTCATTTACTACTGTTTACTATGTACCTAATCTGTTCCACCAATCTGCCACTTCATTTCTTAGCCAGTACCAGATTGTTTTGATGATTACTGCTTTGTAATGTGGTTTGAGATCTGATATGGCTAGGCCAGCAAGGTGGTACGGTGGATAGAGCGCCGGCCGTGGAGTCAAGAAGACTCATCTTCCTGAGTACAAATCTGGCCTTACACACTTGCTAGCTGTGTGACCCTGGGCAAGTCACTTAACCTTGTTTGCCTTAGTTTCCCCATCTCTAAAATGAGCTGCAAAAGGAAATGGCAAACAGCTCCAGTATCTTTGCTAAGAAAGCCCCTAATAGGGTCAGGAAGAGTCCGACATGACTGAAACCACTGAACAACACTTGCTACGTTACTTTCCTTCACATTTTTTTTTCACGATTCCCTTGATATTCTTGACTTCTTGTTCTTCCAGATGAATTTTGTTATTATTTTTCCAGCTCTACAAAATAATTCTTTGGTAATTTGATATGACACTCAATAAGTAAATTAACTTAGGTGGAGTTATCATTTTTATTATATTGGCTTGACTTACTCATGAGCAATTAATATTTCCCCAACTGCTTAGATCTGACTTTATTTGTGTGAAAAGTATTTTGTAATTGTGTTCATATAGCTCCTGGGTTTGTCTTGGCAACTAGACTTCCGAGTATTTTATATTGTCTACAGTTACTTTAAATGGAATTTCTCTTTTTATCTCTTACTGCTGGACTTTGTTGGTAATATTTGGAAATATTAATGATTTGTGTGGATTTTATATCCTACAACTTTGCTGAAGCTGTTAATCATTTCAACTAGTTTTTAGTTGATTTTCTAGAATTCTTTAAATATATATGCCATCATATCATCTGCAAAGAGTGAACATTTTGTTTCCTCATTGCCTATTCTAATTTCTTTTAATGTGTTTTTCTTCTCTTATTGCTGTAGCTAGCATTTCTAGTACAGTATTGAATATTAGTAGTGATAATGGGTATAATGCCCATTCTTATTTCACACCTGATATTTTCGAGAAGGCTTCTAGCAAACCTGTGTTACAGATAATGCTGGCTAATGTTTTTAGATAGCTACTGCTTATCATTTTATGGGAAGTTCCATTTGTTCCTATGCTTTCCAGTGTTTTTTTTTTTAATAGGAATGAGTGTTGTATTTTGTCAAAAGCTTTTTCTGCCTTGAGATAATCATGTGATTTTTGTTGTTTTGTTATTGATATTGTCAGTTAGTCTGATAGTTTTCCTAATATTGAACCAGCCTTGCATTCCTGGTATAAATTCCATGTGATATATTGCTGTAATCTCCTTGCTAGTATTTCATTAAAAATTTAGAATCAATATTCATTAGGGAAATTGGTCTATATGGTTTTCTTCTCGGCTTTTGCTCCTCCTGGTTTAGGTATCAGCAGCATATTTGTATTGCAAAAGGAGTTTGGTAGGACTCCTTCTTTGCCTATTTTTCCAATAGTTGATATAGTATTGAAATTAATTGCCTTTTTAAATGTTTGGTAGAATTCGCTTGTGAATCCATCTGGTTCTGGGAATTTTTTCTTAGGGAGAACATTTATGGCTCATTCAATTTCTATTTCTAAGACAGAGTTATTTAAGTTATCTATTTCTTCTTCTGTTAATCCGGTCAATTTGTATTTTTGTAAATATTCATCCTTTTCACTTGGATTGTCAGATTTATTGGCATATAATTGGGCAAAATAGTTCTTAATAATTACTTTAATTTCCTCTTCATTGGTGGCAAATTCATTCTTTTCAGTGTTGATACTGTTAAATTAGTTTTCCTTTATCTTTTCTAAAAATCAAATTAATCAATGGTTTATCTATTTTATTGGGTTTTTTTTCCATAAAACCAGCTCCTAGTTTAATCTACTAGTTCAATGATTTTTCTTATTTTTAATTTTGTTAATCTTTCCTTCCTTTGATTTTCAGAATTTCCAATTTGTTTTTTAACTGGGGATTTTTAATTTGTTCTTTTTCTAGTTTTTTTTTTTAGTTTCATGTCCAATTCATCAGTCTGCTCTTTCTCTATTTTATTGATGTAAGTATTTAGAGATATAAATTTTCCCATATGTATTTCTTTGGCTGCATCCCATAAATTTTAGTATGTTGTTTCATTGTTGTCATTCTCTTTAATGAAATTATTTATTTTTTCCTGTTATTTGTTCTTTGACCCACTCATTCTTTAGAATTAGATTATTTAGTTTCCAATTAATTTTTAATTGTGTTCCCATGGCCCTTTGTTGAATGTAATTTTCCCTGCATTATCATCTAAAAAGAATGCATTTAATATTTCTGCTTTTCTGCCTTTGGTTTTGAGGTTTTTATGTCCTAGTCAGTTTTTGTGTGGGTGTTATGTACCACTAAGAAAAAAGGCATATTCTTTTTTATTCCTGTTCAGTTTTCTCTGGAGGTCTATCATGTATGTTTTCTAAAATTTTTTTCATCTCCTTAACTTCTTTCTTGTTTATTTTTTGTTAGATTTATCTAGTTCTGAGAGGGAAAAGTTGAGGTCCCCCACTAGTATAGTTTTACTCTCTATTTCCTCCTATAATTCATTTAACTTTTTCTTTAAGAATTGGGATCATTCCCAATTGATAAATGGTTAAAGGACATGAACAGGCAATTTTCAGATGAAGAAATCGAAGTTATCTATAGTCATAAACATCTCATACCTATCAAGATTGGCTAAAATGACAGAAAATGGAAATGATAAATGTTGGTGGGGATGTGGGAAATTTTGGGATATTAATGCATTCTTGGTGGAGTTGTGAACTAATCCAGCCATTCTGAAGAGCAATTTGAAACTATGCCGGAAGGGCTATAAAACTGCATACCCTTTGATCCTGCAAAGCCACTACTAGGTTTCTATCCCCAAAAGATCATTAAAAAGACCTACACGCACAAAAATATTTATAGCAGCTCTTTTTATGGTGACAAGGAATTGGAAATGGAGGGGATGTCCATAATTTGGGGGATAGCTGAACAATTTGTGGTATGTGGATGTAATGGAATACTATTGTGCTATAGGAAATGATGAACAGGCTGATTTCAGAAAAACCTAGAAAAATTTACATGAACAGATGCAGAACCAGAAGAACATTGTACACACTAACAGCAGCATTGTGCCATGATCAAGCATGAATGACTTAGATGTTCTCAGCAATGCAACGATCCAAGATAATTCCAAAGGACTCATGATGGAATAGTCTATCTACATCTGGAGAAAGAACTGATGAAGTTTGAATACAGATTGAAGCATACTATTTTCACTTTGTTTTTTTCATGTTTTTTTCCTTTTGTTCTGTTTATTCTTTCATAATATTACTAATATGGGAATTGTTTTTAAATTAAAATAATAAAAAAATGAATTTGGATGCTATACCATTTGGGATATATTTGTTTAGTATTGATATTACTTCATTGTCTATGATAACTTTTAGCAAAATACATTTTCCCTGCTTATTTCTTTTCATTAGGTCTATTTTTGCTTTTACTTTGTCTGAGATCATGATTGCTACCCCTGCTTTTTTTTTTTTACTTCAGTTGAAGCAAATATATATTCTACTCCAGGCCCTTTTCTTTACTCTGTGTGTGTCTCTCTGCTTCAAGGGTGTTTCTTACAAACAATATATTGTCAGATTCTGGTTTTAATCCGCTCTGCTATCTACTTCCATTTTGTGGGTGAGTTCATCCCATTCACGCTTATGATTACTGTGTATTTCTGTATATCCTATTTCCCCACTGTTTATCCTTCTCTCTCTCTCTCTCTCTCTCTCTCTCTCTCTCTCTCTCTCTCTCTCACACTTTCTCTCTCTCTCTGTCTCTCTCTCTCTCTCCTTTTACCTTGTCCTTCCTATAAAGTCTGTTTTGCTTCTGACCACAACCTCCTTCAATCTGCCCTGTGTTCTATAACCTCCCCCTTCTTTTATCCCTTTCAAGATGGATTTCTATACCCAACTGAGTGTGTATGTTCTCTTTAAGCCAATTCTGATGAGAGTAAGGTTCAAGTGTTGTCTGCCCCACCCCCACCTTCCACACCATTGTAAATTGTAGAGACCTTTAATGCCTCTTTTATGTGAGATAATTTATACCATTCTACCTCTCCCTTTCCCTTTCTCTCAGTGCATCCCTCTTTTTCACCTCTCAATTTTATTTTTTTGAAATTATCCCATCATAGTCAACTCACACCCATGCCTTCTATGTATATTCTTTCTAACTGTCCTAATAATGATTAAGTTCTTAGGCATTACAAGTACCATCTTCCCTTATAGGAATGTAAACAGTTTTACTTTATTGAATCCCTTATGATTTCTCTTTCATGTTTGCCTTTTTATTCTGCTCTTGAGTCTTGTATTTGAAAGTCAGATTTTCTATTCAGCTTTGGTCTTTTCCTCAGGAATGTGTGCAAGTCATTTATTTCATTGAATATCCATTTTTTCCCCTGAAGGATTATAAATTAGTTCTTCTGAGTAAGTAATTCTTGGTTGTAATCCTAGCTCCTTTGCTCTTCAGAATATCACATTCTAAGCCCTCTGTTCCTTAAATGTGGAAGCTGCTAAATCTTGTGTGATCCTGACTGTGGGTCCATGATATTTGAATTGTTTCTTTTTGGCTGTTTGCAATATTTTCTCCTTGACCTGGGAGCTCTGGAATTTGACTATAATATTCCTGAGAATTTTCATTTTGGGATCTCTTCAAGAGGTGATCAGTTCTTTCAATTTCTATTTTACCCTCTGGTTCTAGGATATCAGGGCAGTTTTCTTGGATAACTTCTTGAAATGTGATGTCTAGGCTCTTTTTTTTAAACATGGCTTTCAGGTAGTCCAATAATTTCTAAGTTATCTTTCCTGGATCTATTTTCCAGGTCAGTTTTTTCTTCTTCTTTTTTAAAAAAATTCTTTTGACTTTGTTTTGATCATTTCTTGATGTCTCATGGAGTTACTATATTCACTTGCACAATTGTAATTTTTAAGGAATTATTTTCTTCAGTGAGCTTTTATACTTCCTTTTTCGTTTATCCAGTTCTGCTTTTTAAGGAGTTATTTTCTTCAATGAATTTTTGTACCTCTTTTCTATTTGGTCAATTCTGCTTTTTAAGGAATTCTTCTCTTCAGTGGATTTTTGTGCCTCCTTTCCTCCAATTCTATTGGCCAATTCTATTTTTTAAAGTGCTATTTTTCAGCAGTTTTTGTGTGTGTCTCCTTTACCAAGATGTTGACTTTCTTTTCATAATTTTCTTGCATCACTCTCATTTCTTTCACCAATTTTTCCTCTACCTCTCTTATTTGATTAAAAAAAATGTTTAGTTTTTCCACAAATCTTTTTTGGACTAATTCACATTTTTTCTTTGAAGTTTTGTTGTTGTTTGAAGCATGTTATTGTTTTGACTTTGATGTCTTATTCTGAGTTTGTGTTTTGATCTTTCCTGTCACTATAGTAACTTTCTATGGTTAGGTTCTTTTGTTGTTTGCCCATTTTCCAGCCTATTTCTTGACTTATAATTTTATATTAAAATTGGGCTCTGCTCCTGGGGTGGAGTAGCTTCAGGCCTTTCTTGCAGCTATGTTCAGAGCTGACTCTGGGGTCGGTAGGTTTTCATTTCTTTCAAGATGATATGATATAAGGAAGGGTGTAGTCTCTGCTCTCCTAGCCTGTGTTCTGGCCTATGAGTGACCACAAGCACTCTTCTCCACTGTGGAACTGTGACCAGAGTTCTTGCACCTCCATGACTGCAAGTGCTAGTGAGTTAGTGCTCCTCTCAGCTCTGGCACTGCACCCTGGAACTGGGTATGGACAATGTGACAGGGCCCTATACCCAGTGCCAGCAAAGGATCCTCTGTAACTTCCTTCTGACCAATTGTGTCTGTGGGTTGAGAACTCCAGAAGCTGTTGCTGCCATTAATGAACTGCATCCAAGGCCTGCTGCTTATACCTTGGGGTTCTGCAATCTATACTGGGATCCAGGTCTGACCATGGCCCTCTGCTGACCTCCTAAGTTGTCCTGGGCTGCAAAATTGTTTCACCCTGTGTAACAACAATGTTGCTAGAAGCTGCTGTGGAGGTGAAAGACCAACAACAAGAGCACACAGAAGGGCTGCTGGCACAGGATCTTTGATCTGCTTTTCTGAGGAAAGCAACTTGAAGGGGTTAACAATCTCGCTTTAATTAAACATACATATGTCATTCACTTAGTTCAGGGGGAAAATCCAGCACCCTGAACTTAAGAGAGTGTACAAACAAAAATTACAAGCATACATTATATAAACAGAGCAAACACACACAGAAATCAACAGACAGGCCTCTAGCTGTCTGACCAGGGAATTACTTAGTTACCAGAGAGAGAGGCACCAACATCTAGGTTTTCAAAGCCCCGGGGACAGGGTTGGGGGGAGCTCCAACGGCTACTCAGAGTCTCGTCTGGCCAAATCACCAACACTCTTCTAATGAGTGTGCCCCCCAAAGGCAACACACTAACCTCTGAGTATATATACACTTGTTCAGGGTCAAAGGGCGTCACAACCATGTGACTCAAACCCATGTTTTGATGTAAGCAGGTCATCAGAGACTCCCAATTCAATCAAAGATTCCTGGATAGTTCTGAGAAGCACTCCAAAACAAAGAAAACAAAAGGTCCCACTTTACCTGTCCTATTCAAACAAAGGCAAGACTCATTAAAAGCACTTGACTGCCTTAGCATTCCAAAAGAGAAGATAACAAAAAAGTCCCTCCCTAATTACCTGAACTTTTGTTGGTTCTGCTGCTCCAGAATCTGATTTGAGGGATTGTTTTAAAGTTGTTTGGAGGGGAATTTGGGAGAGTTCAAGTGAGTCCCTGCCTTTATTCCATCATCTTGACTCTGCCTCTGAAAAAAAGAAAGTCATGATTTCTAAGGTCATTCATTGCTCTCAGTGCAGTGATCCTGTTTCTGTATTTGGAAAGTGTGTATGAATGTATTGTTGGGGGATTTGCATCTCCTTCTTAGCAAGAGGAATCGGTAGATTCCTGCCTTGGTCACTGAAGACCTATGTAGCCTTGGGTAAGTTACTGTTTCTACCATTTGAAACCTTGAGTGAAATTCACCTGTAATTAAAGTAGTAGAATGAGCTCCAGGCAGGAAGTGAGAGGACCTGAGTTTCATTCTAAGCTCTGATCCTAATACTTATTTGCCTTTAGACAATCAACCAATCAGTAAACATTTATTAAGTGCCTATTATGCTTCAATAAAAGAGAAAAGAGCTATTTGTAAAAATATGTATATTTATAACAGCTCTTTTTGTGGTGGCAAAGAATTGGAACTGGAGGGAATGCCTATCAATTGGGGAGTGGCTGAATAAGTTGTGGTGTATGAATGTAATGGAATATATATTGTGCCATAAGAAATGATGAGCAGGCAGATTTCAGGAAACATGGAAAGATTTGCATGAACTTATGTAAAGTGAAGTGAACCAAATCAGGAGAACATTGTACATAGTAACAGCAATATTGTAAAATGATCAACTGTGAATGAGTTAGCTTTGTAGCAATACAATGACCCAAGACAATTCCAAAGGACTCGTGATGAAAAATGCTACCCACTTCCAGAGAAAGAACTGATGAAGTCTGAATGCATATTGAAGCATACTTTTTTGGGGGGGCAGGGCAATTGGGGTTCAGTGACTTGCCCAAGGTCACACAGCTAATAAGTGTGTCACGTGTCTGAGACCAGATTTAAACTCAGGTCCTCCTGACTCCAGGGCCGGTGCTGTACTCACTGTACCATCTAGCTGCCCCGAAGCATAGTTTTTTTACTTTAATTTTTTCATGGTTTAGTTTTTTGCCCTGTATCTTCTTTCACAACATGACTAATATGGAAATATGTTTTGCGTGATTGCACATGTATGACCTATATCAAACTGCTTACCATCTCAGGGAGGGAGGAGAGAGAGAGAAAGAATTTGCAATTCAAAATATTTTTAGAAGAGTGTTAAAAAGTATCTTTACATGTAATTGGGAAAAAGTTATTTAAAAGTATGTACTGTGCACCAGGCAGTGTACTAAGCTTTGCCAAATCACTTAATTTCTCTGAGCTTCAGCTTCCTTCTGTGTAAAATTAAAGGATTAGACTAGGTGGCCTCTAAGTTCCCTTCCAGCTCTAAATCTATGCTTCCCTCACTTATCCCATGAATCACATTCCTGCGGTATTTCTTGTGGCTTCGTAGCTTTAGTTCTGTACGGAATCAGCTTTCAGAGGGGTTTTGTTCACAGTTCTCATCTAGACCATCTCATTATGAACCCACAGTTCAGGCATGCTGCCACCAGGTGGAGCTAGTATACTTTAACGTCGAGGTGCGTGCAAGGGTGATTAGAAGCAGAAACCTTTGGAAGCTGGCAAGGACTTTAGTAGAGGTCTTGTCCAAAACTCTCATTCTGTAGAGGAAGAAACTAAGAGATGGCAGTGATTTGCCCAATTTACTCAAATAATAAGGAGCTGGAGTCAAAGCTAGGTCCTCCTACTCCTAGATTTTCTATTGCCGTATGTTACAGGTGTCTGTTCACTCTGAAGGAGTGAGAAATGCCGAGATTTCAGGGGTTTGGGAGGGAGAAGCAACACTGTATCAATGGAAAGAGCGTTGCATTCAGATTCAGAAGACCAAGGAATCCTGGATTCATTTCCTTACTACCTGGGTCAATTTGGGGAGTATTTTCTCAGAATTTGGTTTTTTTTTTTATTTGTTTTTGTTGTTCAGTTGTTTCAGTTGTGTCTGACTCTTCATGGCCCGATTTGGGATCTTCTTGATAAAGATACTGGAGTGCTTTGCCATATCCTTCTCCAGCTCATTTTACAGATAAGGAAACTGAGGCAAACAGGGTTAAGTGACTTGCCCAGGATCAGACAGCTAGTAACTAAAGCCAAATTTGAACTCAGATCTTCACCAGGAACTCTATCTACTGTGCCACCTAACTGCCCTGGCTTATTTATGGGATCACAGATTTGGAGCTGGAAGGGACCTTAGGTCATCTTGTCCTCTAGATGCGGTTAAGTGACTTTCCTAAAGCCATGCAGGTAGTAGTAAGTGATAGACTCAGTATTTGAATCCAGTACCTCTGGTTATTTTTTTGTGTATGTGGAGGAGGGAAGGCAAGGCAGTTGGGGTTAGGTGACTTGCCCAAGGTCAATCCTTGTCTTGAATAACTTGAATTCTCAAACTGTCTCAAAGCTTTCCTCTTAAGGGCCACCTGGACCATGGCTAATCTTCACATAGCCAATGCGAAGTTCCCCTCTGATTCAAACAGATAACTTTTTTATCCTTTGTAAAGGGATGATCGTGTATAGACACTCTTTGTATTTTATTGGAATATCAGTACCCCAAGACCTTTGTTATCTAGCCATTACTTTCTGTCATTAGTGAGTTCAAATACAGCCTCAGATCCTCTTGACTCCAGGACCAGTGCTCTACTCACCGAGCCACCTAGCTGCCCCCAGTACGTCTGATTCTAAAACAAGAGCTCTTTCCACTGTTTGGCCTTAGTGAGATTCTTACAGCATCCTTATTGGAAGAATGATAGTATTGGCAGAAATAAGGAACTTAGGAAGAGGCAACGATTGATCGGGGGAGGTGGGGAGGGGGGGCAGCGACAGGGAAGAGAAGATAAGGAATTTCATTTTGGACATGTCGAGTTTGAAATGCCTAGAGAATATCTAGTTTGAGATATCCAGCAGGCAAGTTGGTGATGTGAGAGTGGTGCTCTAGAGAGAGCCTTGGGCTGGGTATATAGACCTCGGAGTGTTCTATACAGAGATGATGATTGATTGATATGACCGTCAAGAGAGGAGGCATAGAAGAAATATGAAGAGGGCCCTGGAGAGGGTCTTAGGGTACAGTTAGAGGTTGGGTCTTCTTAGACCATGATCCTGCAAAGAAAATCTAGAAGTGGTCATCATTCAGGTAGGAGGGGAACTAGGGGAGATCAGGGTCCTGAAAACCCAGAGAGAAAAGAGTATCTACAAGGAGGGAACAATGCTTCAGAGAAGCCAAACAGCGTGAGGATTGAGGAAAACACCATCAGATTTGGCAAGGAAGAGATCATGGGTAACCTTGGAGAGAATAGAATGGTGGAGTCAGAAGCCAGATTGGGAGGGGCTGAGAAGTGAAGGGAGAAGAGGAAATGAAGGCAAGACTGCGTAGATTGCTTTTTCTAGGAATTTGGCTAAAGAAGCCCTTTCAAACTTCATCTGTCCAAAACAGAACTCATTCCCTCCCCCAGACCTCACCCTCTTACTAACTTCCCTGTTTTTCTTTCCGAGAGCAACCATCCTTCACATCACTCAGATTTCCTCCATCAGAATCAACCTCAGTTCTTGACTCTTCTCACCATATTCCCCTATAACTAAAGACTTGCCGAGTCTCATAATTTCTTTTTCTACAAAGACTCTCACATGTTCCCTTCTCTCCACTCACAGAGCCAGGTCTCCATCCCTTCCTCCCAGGCTACTGGAAGAATCTCCCATCTGGTCTCCCTGACTCCCTAATCTATCTTCTTTCTACACGACTACCAAAGCAATTATCCTGAAGCACACCTAAGACGATGCTACTCCCCTGCTCAAGAAGTTTCATTGACTCCCTACTACCTCTTTAATAAAGTATACATTTATCTGTGTGGAATGTATAGCCCTTCATAATCTAGTTCCAACCTATATTTCTAGATTGATTTTTCCATTCCTCCCCTTCATGAACTCTACTGTCTCTCTCAACTCAGGCCTCTGTCTTCTACCTCCTTACTTTTGCATAGGTATTTCACCCATTTCTGGAATGTATTCTCTCCTCACTTCTGACTTCTAGAAGCTCTGGCTCCCTTCAAGGTCCCTGGGGTGTCATGGCTCACACTACCCCAATCGTGACTTTGCATTTGCCGTATGTGCATTTTGTTTACTTATCTATGTATACCATAAGTCCTTCCAATAGAGTGTAAACTCCTAGAGGGCAGGAATTGTTTCCTTTTTGTCTTTCGGTGTCCAAAAAACTAACATCACATCCAGCATAAAGTAGACCTTTAATAAATGTGTGTTGATTTGACTGGAAGGAAGAAGACGTGGGGTCAGCTAGGTGGCCCGGTGCTGATCCTGGAGTCGGGAAGAACTGAGTTCAAATCCAGCTTCAGACACTTACTAGCTGTGTGACCCTGAGCAAGCAACTTAACCCCTACTGACTCAGTTTCCTCATCTGTAAAATAAGCTGGAGAAGGAAATGGCAAACCACTCCAGTATCATTAAACAGGAAAACTCCTAATGCGGTCACGAAGAGTTGGACGTGACTGAACAACAACAAAAGGAGACCCCTAGCACCATAGTTTGAAGGGATGGCAGGATCACAAGAAGTATTTTTATTTTTAAAGCTGGTGAGAGACCCAAGCCTGTTGGCAAAGCAGTAAGAAAAGATGCTTTCGATGGGGGAGGGGGAGAAGGGAACAAACATTTATCAAGCACCTACCATGAGCTATTCACTGTTCTCAATGATTTCCAGATCAACTGATTTGATCCTTATGACTCTGGGGGCAGGTGCTATTATTAACATCAATAACTAATATTTATGTGGTGCTATGTACCAGGCACTGCGCTAACCACTGTACAATTTTTGCTCCTTACAACAGTGATGAGAGGTAATTGCTATCATTATCCCTATTTTACTTATGGGGATACTGAGGCAAACAGAAGTTAAATAACTTGACCGGAGTGACACAGCTAGTCAGCATTTTTCCCAGTGTTCCACCTGGTTGCCCCTGTAGGGGCTAAAGATCAGAAAGGGAAAGGAGATTGAGGGGCCAAGGGATGGAATTGGGGTTGGTTTTAGACAGGAGACTGGAGCAAAGGAAAAGAGAATTGGAAGGATAGAAGAAGAGAGAGGAAAGACCACCCAGTGGGTAAAGGATGAGCCTCAATGTCTCCAGCTGAGAGGGGATGGGGAAGGATTGGCATAAGAGGCTTGAGGAGAAAAGAGAAGGTTTGGAACAGCTGCTTTGGAGACTGGGATTGAGAGTGCTTTAGGGAAGAATTGGAGGATTACTGCGTAGCCCTGAGGGTCCAATTGAGATTAGATAACAGAAATACGGAGCAAACAGGTCAGTGGGGTTGTGGGAATTTCCCTGATTTCATTCAGCAGTCCGCTGAGCAGGAGGGAGAGAAGGGCAGAGGGGGCAGCAGCCCTGGCTTAGGGTTTGCTAAGGGATGAGCAGTGTCAGGGGGATGAGGGGGCCAGAGATTTGCAAGTAGAGGAATGATTTTTGTAGGTCTGCTTGAGACTTCTGACTGACCCCTTCCAGTTTTTGGACAGTTCTAATTGTTAGAAGAACATTCTTTATGTAAGACTTTATGTAAGTGTTTTCCAGTAATTTGCAATTTATTTAATCTGCTCCAGACACTTAAAAGTAAGAGAGGGGAATTGGTTTGCCCAAGGTGGCACTGTGAATCAGTGTTGGGGTCAGAGTTTAGACAGGCCTCCTGATTCCTAGGCCCAATAAGAGGCTGCCTCTGAGACCATCTCATAGGCAAAGGGATGGAGGTGCTGAGATGTCTTTAGACCAGGAATCTTTGGAGGAGCCAGAAACAGGAGCCAGGAGTCCTGCCTTCCTGCCCCCAGCCTGGGCTCCCTGCCCTCACAGGCCCTGTGGGAGGCCCTATCTGAGTGTCCATCTGTATTCACATCTGACATCCTGTCCCCCAGCACAGCTCACAGGCCTTTACCAACACAAACAGCACCCCCTGAGGATTGGTGCATCCTTAGAACAGAAAGGAAGTGGAGGATCTGGCTGTCCCCTCGGCTTAAGCCCCCAGGCCCCCTTGTTTGGAGCAGGAATAGGGTCCCCTCCCTCTTCAGTGCCTCCTTTCAGAGATGGGGTGAGCTGGTGCTGGAAGGCTCCCCATTAGGATTCCATGGGTCGCCATCTCGGTAGACTGGCTCCTGCCTCCTGGATTCCTCAGGTCTCAGGGATGCTCACAGGAAGGGGTGGCCATGGTCTGTGGGGGAGCCTCAAAGCGTCGGAAGGGAGGGGAGCCTTCAACAGCAAACACCGGCACCTGCTATTGTCAGACAGACCCCACTGCTTCCTGGGGTTGGTTTCCCGGATGGCGAAGGACCTGCTGAGAGGGTGTCGGGCCCAGACGGCTGGTGGGACCTGTCAACTGTCCATTTCACGAGATCAGAGGACTTGGGATTAGGAAGGAATTTAGGGCTCATCCAGTCCAATCCCCTGACTTTACAGATGAGGAAACTGAGATCTCAGGAGGGGAAGTACTTGCTCAAGGTTATGAAAATCCCAAGTAGCAGCGCCAGGATTTAACGAGGTCCTTTGACACAAAATCTATTGTGCTTCCCACTTGACCGCACTGCCTCCTTTGGGGGTCAAGGTGTGGGGAAGAGATAACTCAGAGCCAAGAGGGGGGAACGGGTGGGGACAACAGTTGGCAGAGCGTTAGGAAGCATGGGGGAGGGACTGCTTGGTGCCTCTGGTTCTGTATGAGATGAGGGGGAAGGCAAGATCAGATCCAGCAAAAAAAAGCCTCAGGCCCAGACGCCTCTGTCCTCCCACCCCAAGATGCATTCCTGGAGCAGGGAGGGCTGGCAAGAGACTGGTGGGGAGAGAGGTATCTGCTGCTTCTTTCAGCTCTCTGGCTTGAGGTCCCTGAGGCATCCCCTGCCATCAGCCTCAAAGAGGGAGCGGCATGCTTCCTCAAAGGCAGAAGAGCCCTTGCTCTGCTAGTCACTACCTTGGCTGTGTGACCCAGGGCAAATCCCTTCCTGTCTCTGGTGTCCAGGATGCCCAGATACAAAATGGAGTTAACCAGTTTAACTTAATTCAGTTCAACTGATTAAATGCCTCCCTGAGTACACAAGGCTGAGTTCCGAGCTGGGTATACAGAAACCGCTGTTCCTGCCCTCAAGGCACTTGCTATTGTGTGGTAGTAGTTGTTACTTTTGTAACTTGGCTATTTAATAGACTCAGTGTTTACAAATCAGAATGACAATAAAGAAGAACGAGGTAAATGCCGGCCAAGCAGGGGTTTACCCACGATGTCATAGGAAAGTGTAAGGGAGGGAGAAAGTCCCATCAGCCTGAGGGAGGGCAGAGGGCTCGAAGGCTCCTTGGAAGAAGTGGCACGTGAGCTGGGGCAGGGATGAAGATGAGGTCTAGCCTAGACACGGGGTGGAGGGGGTGGCAAAAGGGGGAAAGGGAAGACTAAGAGAAGGCAACAGGGACTACAATTTTGTTGCTATTCAGTTGTGTCTGATCCCGTTTGAGGTTTTCTTGGCAAAGATACTAGAGTGGTTTGCCATTCCCTTCTCCAGGTAATTTTACAGATGAGGAAACTGAGGCAAACAGGGTTGAGTGACTTGCCCAGGGTCACACAGCTAGTGAGTATCCGAGGCCGGATTTGAACTCAGGTCCTGACTCCGGGCTCCACGTTCTATCCATTGAGCCACCTTGCTGTCTCCTAAAGGCAGACTAGACAGTCATTTATGTAGTGCTGTCTGACCTACATAGTGGAGATTGGTCTGGAGAGGACCCCCTGCGTCCTAAATCCCTTCCCAACAACCTGCCAGAGGACCTGAGAACCAATCTTTAGCTAATCAGCTCTTTGTATAAGGCTTTAGAAAAATGCAAACACCCTGCAGAGGGACCCTGGAGAGTCTTCGGGAGGGCAGGACAGTGTAAAACAGGGTGCGCTTTGAAGCCCTGAATTCTATCATGATGTAGGGGAAAGGGGAGTGGATTGGGAGTCAGCGTTCAGCCTCTGACTCTACCCCCTCTCTTGACCTCAGTCTCATCTGTAAAACGGAGGGGAAGGACAAGGTGCCTCTAAGGCCCTTTCCAACTCTAAGGCTAGGATGCTTGTCCCAGCTTTAACACTGACTCACTGTTACTTTGGGCACTTCTCTTCCTCTTTTTAGGACGGTGTCCCTTTTCTATAAATGAAGGTGGCCTTCTAGGATGTCTCCAAGCTCATGGCGTGTAACTAGACAATAGCATTTAAAGCTCTCCAGCAATGGAATGAGCTGCCTCCATATTTAGTAGGGTCTCCGTCACGGAGGTATTCGGGCAGAGGCTGGCTGGATGCCTGGCAAAGAGTGGGAGGAAGATCAGGCTAGATGACTTCAAAACTATCCAGGGGCTTTGAGGTTTTTATGTGTCTCTGATTCTCCAGACACCCTCAAGGAAGGTGGGAATTCTTAATTGGTAGTTACTGATGTGGATT
Source organism: Trichosurus vulpecula (assembly GCF_011100635.1). NCBI lineage: Eukaryota > Metazoa > Chordata > Mammalia > Diprotodontia > Phalangeridae > Trichosurus > Trichosurus vulpecula. Next base: position 72,551,050 of record NC_050574.1, on the reverse strand, counting down.
GAGGCACTGGACTTGGAGTCAGGAAAACACTTTCTAGCTGCGTGCCCTTGGATAAGTCCCCTAACCTCTGTATGCCTCAGTGTCCTCATTTATAAGATGAAGATCATGGTAGCCCTGTCCTCCCAGGGTCGTAAAAATCAAATGAGATGGTGTAGGGTGTCCCATAAGTCTTAGTGCAGCTTTAAGCTTTAGTAGCTGAGACTCTGGCTTGCAAACTTTAATACACTATATAAATGTTAGCTATTTGTTTTTATTGTTACTGTTATTGTTGTTATCCCCAAGGAGGGAAAAACCCCTGCCATCCTCTCTCCATGTCCATCTTCTCAGCCTGGCTTACAAAGGGAATGCCTAGCAGCATTTAGAGATACCAAGGGACCTTTTATTTACCACACATTTATTGAGCAGCTCTGCCCAGAGCACATCAGGGCAGACAAAAGAGTCAGATGAAGTCTCTGTCCTCCAGATGCTCATAGAAATTATTTCCTGCTTTCTCTATCCCCTTCCCCCACCCTGGGGGCCAGTTGTGGTTGTTCATATGTTTTCAGTTGTGTCCAACTCTTCATGACCCCATTTGGGGTTTTCTTGACAAAGCTACTGGAGTGGTTTGCCATTTCCTTCTCCAGCTCATTTTACAGATGAGGAAACTGAGGCAAAACAGGGTTAAGTGACTTGCCCACACAGCTAGTAAGGGTCTGAGACCAGATTTGAATTCAGGAAGATAAGTATTCCTGACTCCAGGCCTTGCACTCTACCCACTGGGAACCTGAGCCACCCAGAAATCAACTCTTCTTGAGCCACCCACTCTGAATACAGTTGAGGACCAACCTCCATGCGTCTGGGATCCCTGAGAACAGTGTAGACACAGAAGGAAGCATCTCAGCCCTGGAGGGGACCAGATAGCTGATCCCTAGGTCAGGGTCTCATCCCCTTCTTGGGTGGCAGGAGTTGGGAATTGGGGGTGGGGTGGGGTAGGAGGAAGGCAATGGTGGAAGAGCATGGGTAAAACCCCTGCCTGGAATACTTAACTACCTGTGAGAATCCAGTCACATCAATTAATCTCCCCAAGCCTGCCTTTCTTCATCTGTAAAGTGAAGGTTAAACCAGATGGCCCTGAGATCCCTTCCAGGCCTAAAGCTCTGATCCTGTGACCTCTCACCTGGCGTATCTCAGCCTCCTACTTGGATCACCATTGCTCAAAGAATAAAGGCAGAACTCCCTAGCCCAGCCTTCTAAGGCACTCCACAATCTGCCTCCAATCAGGTCTTACCAGGTGATGTTTCCAAAGCAAAGTTCAGATCACAATACAGAGGTGACTGTCTGCTGTCCTTTGGGGTCAGGCAGGTCCTCAGCTATCACAAGGGATGGGGGCCATTTGGGTAGTTGGGAAACTGAGCCCTGTCCAGTAAAGGTTGGGAGTAGAGACCTGGCCTGGGTATGCTGCTTGATGGCCTGTTCCTTGAATAGAGAGGGAAGGGAGAAGAAGTAAGAGGGTGGAGGGAACGAGGAGGATTGTTCAGAGTGGAAGCATTGATTAGAAGCAGGCAAGGACACCAGGGTTCTGGACTGGAGGTTGGGCACATGTAGCTCCAGCCTCCCAGGAAGTGTTTGTTGGGGACCGAATCCATGGTGCTGAAGACCCCATTTCCTTCCTGTTTCAATGATACTATGAACTTGTATGATCCTTGTCCCCAAAAGAGGGAAGGCTGGGAGAATGGAGGGCAGGGGCAAGCAGCCCTTTGGCTGGTCCCTTCCCCAACAACATCTAGCACAGGGCTTGGCAAGTCCCCTAACTTGGGGAGGGATCTGCACATCATCATCCTCACTCACATTTGCATAGAGAAGTGACTTGTCCAACATCATGCCTCCTGACTCCAGTCCACCACACCTTATATTGTATTGCCTCTCTTGCTGTGTGGGTTGTGGAGAGGAGAAGAGAGAGGAAGAGTCTCACCAGAGGGCTGGCGGGGGGTGGGGAGGTGGCATTCCCTTCCACCCAAATTGTAGGGCGGAGAGGTCACTTCCTGTCTACTCCCCATAGCCGGAGCTGGGCCAGAACCTCAAAGCAAGAGGCAAGGAGTCCTGGGGAGCTTCTGGGAAGGGAATTCAGAGAGGTTCCCAGGCCTCCTGGAGAACAGAGCCAAGAACCTCAGGAAGAAAGGAAGGAGCCCTGAAGAGGCACTGCCCTCCCTTAGATCTGTCAGCTAGCCAAGCTTTCCTTCCTAGAACTCTTAGCCCCGGGCCCCTCGTCTCTTCTCCCTCATCCCAGCTCCAGGTGTGGCTGAGTGGGCTGGTGCAGGGCTGAGCAGCGGGCTGCTTGTCAGCCAGGTCAGTGCTGCTAGGGATTCCAAATGGAAAAACAAAGCCTTTGATTTAGCCTCTAGCAGCCTGCCCGGCTCCTGAACAAGTCTCTCCCCCAGGTCTGGCTCATCCTAGTCTGAATGGGGCAGAAAGACCGGGCCCTGACCTGGAGAAGGGGGTCAGGGTCAGAGTATAGACCAAGGACAAACAATGTCTCTTTCCTAGAGAGGAAGGTTAAAGCCACACCCAATGAGATAGAAAGCTCTAGATACAGCAGGGGTCTAATTAATAATGAGAGGTACAGTGGATAGAGCTGGACTAACAGCTGTATAATACTGGGCAGACCTCTTAATCCAGGGGTAGGGAGCCTGTGGCTTCAAGGCAAAGGGCTGCCCTTGAGGACCTGGAGGGCCACATGTGGCTTTGGTCCACTTTGAGCCTCAGTTTTCCTATCTGTATAATGGTGAGAAGAATAAGTCCATAGGACTTTCGGGTTTACAGAGCACTTTACAAATATCACCTCATTTCATCCTCCCAACAGCCCTGGGAGGCGGGTTCTATTATTAGCTCCACTTTTAGGATGAAGTATCTGGGTTTCATACACCTACTTGTACCATTTGCCCAACAAGATCGTGAGGAGGAATGAGATGATTTACAAGAAACATTTTGCAAACTCTACGGTGGGTACTGGCTAGATTAAGTTTATTGACCTGGCTTCTCTGTCAGCCAATCAGGACAGGTTCCAAGGACCTGGCATCTCCTCTTTCACTCACCTCATGAGATGGGGCTATACCTGTGATTTGATTGGTATCAGGAACTCCTGAAGAGGAGAATCCTTCTCTCAATACAGTTCAACACCTGATCTGGGATTCAGAGCCTGAGAGTAGCCTGAAGTGCCAAGAATTTCAGCTACTTGTCCTGAGTGGCTTGGCCAGTGTGTGTCAGAAGTGGCTCCATCCATCAAACTGAGACCTGCTAAATACCTTAGCTTTAAAAGGCCAAGGTCTTCCACTGCATCTGAGGTAATTTCTGGTCATCCTGATGTGTATCTGGCCATTGGAACCAGATGGCTCCAGAGGAGAAAGTGAGGCTGGTGACTTTGCACAGCCCGCCCTCACTTGCATCACCTCCATGATGTCATGGTCCTCTTTGAGAACGAAGGACAAAACAACCACAATCCCGACTCCAAGGCAGGCTCTTTGTCAGCTGTGCCAAACTCACTTCCCTTTGAAAAGTGGAAATATGAGCGGATTCCCGCTGCATCAAAGATCAGAATTACGCTGATTGCCTCCCCTTCCTAGAGTGGTGGCCGTGGGGGAGAGTATTGGGCTAGACCATATTTGAAATCCCTTCCAGTGCCATGAAATTATAACAACAATAAGACAGGCAGAATACTAGACTGGGACCTGAGTTCAAATCCTGTGTGCCCTTAGGCAAGTCACTTATCCTCGATCAGCTTCAGTGTCCTTATCTGTAAAATGAGGATAATAAAAGTGTCTACCTCTCAGGGTGGCTGTGAGACCAACTCCCATACAAATGTCTGTCTTGAAGTATTAGAAGTTGTTCTGGTTGTTGCAGAAATGAAGGATATAAAGCATCAAGATCTTGCCTGTATGACCTTAGGCAAGTCAGAACCTCTCTGGTTTCCTTTGTAAAATAAAACAATCAGATCTGATCACATCTAAGGTCTCTTCTAGCTCTAAATCTATAAACCAGTAATCTTCTTTTTAAAACAATTTTAAAAATTAACTTTGTTAAATATCTCTCAGTTACATGTAAAAAATAGCAATCATTTTTTTAAATTAGGAGTTCCAAATTGTCTCCCTCTCTGTTGACTTTCCCCCCTCCTTGAAAAGGCAAGCAATTTACTATTGGTGAGGTCATGTAAAATATATTTTCATATTAGCTATGTTGCAAAAGAAAAATCAGACAAAAAATAAAACAGCAAAAATAAAGTTTAAAAAATAGTGTGCTTCACTCTGTGTTCAGAGTTCATAAGTTCTCTCCCTGGAAGTGGATGGCATTTTTCATAATGGGTCCTTTGGAATTGTCTTGGATCATTGTCTTGATCAGAGTAACTAAGTCTATCACAGTTGATCATCCTTACAATTTTGCTGTTATGGTGTACAACAGTCTCCTGGTTCTGTTCACTTCACTTTGCATCAGTTCATATATGTCTTCCCAGGTTTTTTAAACCATCCTGCTCATCATTTCTTATAGCACAATAATATTTCATCACATATACCACAACTTGTTCAGCCATTCCCCAGTTGACATGCGTCTTCTCCATTTCCAATTCTTTGCCACCACAAAAAGAGCTGCTATAAGTATTTTTGTACATATGGGTCATTTTCCCTTTTCTTTAGTCTCTTTGGGATACAGACCTAGTACTGGCATTGCCAATTCAAAGGGTATGTAGTTTTATTATTCTTTGGACATAGTTTCAAATTGTTCTCCAGAATGGTTGGACTAGTTCACAACCACACCAACAGTGCATTAGTGTCCCAATTTTTCCACATCCCTGTCAACATTTGACATTTTCCTTTTCTGTCATATTAGCCAATGTGATAGGTGTAAGGTAGTATCTCAGAACTGTTTCAATTTGCATTTCTCTAATCAATAGTGATTTAGAGCATTTTTTAATGTGGTTATTGATAGCTTTGATTTATTCTTCAGAAAACTGCCTGTTCATATCTTTTGACTATTTATCAACTAGGGAATGGCTCTTATTTTTATATATTTGGCTCACTTCCCTATTTGAGAAATGAGACCTTTATCAGGGAAACTTGCTGTAAATTTTTTTCCTAGTTTGAGGTTTTCCCTCTAATTTTGGTAGCATTAGTTTTGTTTGTGCAAAAGATTTTTAATTTCATGTAGTCAAAATTATCCATTCTACTTCCTGAGATTCACTCTACATCTTGCTTGGTCGTAAACACTTCCCTTATCCATAGGTCTAATGGGTACATTTTCCCATGCTTCCCTAATTTGCTTACATCACCATTTCTGTCTAAATCATTTATCCATTTTAGCCTTATCTTGGTATATGGTGTGAGTGTTGGTCTATGTATAGCTTCTGCCAAACTGATTTCCAATTTTTCAAGCAATTTTTGTCCAATGTTGAGTTCTTATCGCAAAAGCTTGGGTCTTTGGGTTAGTCAAACGCCAGATTACTATGGTCATTAACTGCTGTGTATTGGGTACCTAATCAGTGATCCACTACTCTATTTCTTAGCCAGTACTACGTTGCTTTGATGATTACTGCTTGGTAATACAATTTGAGACCTTCACATTTTTTCATTGGTTCCTTTGATATTCTTAATCTTTTGTTCTTCCAGATGAATTTTGTTATCATTTTTACTAGTTCTATTAAAGTAATTCTTTGGTAGTTTGATTGGCATGGCACTCAATAAGTAACTTAACTTACGTAGAATTTCTGTTTTTTATTATATGGCTCAGCCTATCCATGAGTAATTAACATTTCTCCAATTGCTTAGATCTGACTTTATTTGTGTGAAAACTTTTTTGTAATTTTGTTATATAATCCCTGAATTTGTTTTGGCAGGTAGACCCCCAAATATTTTATATTGTCTGCAGTTATTTTAAATGGAATTTATCTTTCTATTTCCTGCTGATGGATTTTGTTGGTGATATATAGAAATGTTGATGATTTATGTGACTTTATTTTATATCCTACAACTTTAGTGATATTATTAATCATTTCAACTAGTTTTTTAGTTGATTCTCTAGGGCTCTCTAAACATACGATCACATTATTTGCAAAAAGCAATAGTTTTGTTTTCTTATTGGTTATCTTTATTTCTTCAATTTCCCTTTGTTGTCTTACTGTTATAGCTAGCATTTCTAGTAAAAAGTTGAATAATACTGGCAACATGGACATTGAACCCTGATCTTATTGGGAAAGTTTCAATTTAATCTCTGGAACAGATAAGGCTTACTCTTAGTTTTAGATAGTTGTTGCTGTTGTTCAGTTGTACAGTTACGTCCAACTCTTTGTGACCCCATGGACCATGCTGTCCATGGTGTTTTCTTGGCAAGGATACTGGGGTGATTTGCCATGTCCTTCTGCAGTGGATTAAGGCAAACAGAGGTTAAGTAACTTACTCAGGGTCACACAGCTAGTGAGTGTCTCACGTAGTATTTGAATTCATGCCTTCCTGACTCCAAGCCCAGTACTCTATCCACTTAGCCACCTGCTACTTATCTTTTAAAGAAAGGCTCATTGAATGGTTTCAGAAAAACCTGGAAAGATTCTATGAACTGATGCAGAGTGAAGTGAGCCGAACCAGGAGAACATTGTACATGGTAACAGCAATGGTGTACAATGATCAACTGAATGACTTAGCTATTCCCAGCAATATAAAGATCTAAGAAACTTCCAAAGGACTCATGATGAAAAATTCTATCCACCTCCAGAGAAAGAACTGATGGAGACCTAATGCAGATCAGAGTGTACTATTTTTCACTTTTTAAATTAAAAAAAATTTTTTTGGTCTGTGTTTTCTTTCACAACATCAGCAATATGGAAATATGCTTTTCATGACTGCACATGTATAACCTATATCAAATTGCTTGCTGTCTCAGGGAGGGATGAAGGGAGAAAGGGAGAAAGAGAATTTGGAACTCACAGTTTAAAAAAAAATGAATGTTAAAATTGTTTTCATGTGTAATTGAGAAATAAAATTTTAAAAAGAAAGGCTCCATTGATTGCTATGCTTTTTAGTGCTTTTAAATGGAATGAGTGTTGTATATTGTCAAAGGCTTTTTCTGCATCTATCATGTGATTTTTATTTTTTTGTTAGTGATATGGTCAATCATGCTAATAGTTTTCCCAATACTGATCAGTCCTGCATTCCTGGTATAAATCCCACCTGGTCATAGTATATTATCTTTGCGATATATTGCTGTAATCTCCTTATAAGTATTTTATGTAAATTTTTGCATCAAAATTCATTTTAAAAATTGGTTCTGCTATCCATTCTTGCTAAACCATTCTGCTATCTGCTTCCATTTTATGGGTAAGTACATTTCATTCACACTCACAGTTACGTTTACTAACTGTGCATTTCTGTCCATCCTATTTTCTTCTGTTTATCTTTCTCTCTCCTTTTTTTTCTTGTCCCTCCTCTAGAGTAGATTTTACTTCTGACCACTGCCTCCTATTCTCTCTTTGAACCAATTTAGATGTGAGTGAGGTTCAAGCATTGCCCCCCCACACACACCTCTTTTCTCCCATTACTGTAAAAGCTCTTCCTTGTACACCTCTTTTATATGAGATAATTTTCTCCATTCTTCCTCTCCCTTCCCTTTCGCCCAGGGCATTCCTCTTTTTCAATTTTCCATTTTTTTTATATCATCCCAACATCATTGACTTACTCCCACTCTTTCTATGTAGAATCCTTCTAACTTTTCTAATAATGATCAAGTTTTTAGAAGTTATATGTATCATCTTCTCATATGGAATACTAAACAGTTGAACCTTACTGAGTCCCTTATGATTTATCTTTCATGTTTACTTTTTTGTGCTTCTGTTGAGTCTTGTATTTGAAAATAAAATTTTCTACTCAGCTCTGGTCTTTTCATCAGAAATTCTTGAAAGTTCTCTGTTTCACTAAATATCCATTTTTTCCCTTGAAGGATCATACTAGGTTTTGCTGGGTAGGTGATTCTTGATTATAATCTCAGCTCTTTTGCCTTCCATAATAGTATATTCTAAGCTCTCTACTACTTTAATGTGATAGCTGCTAAATCTTGTGTGATTTTTACTGTGGCTCCACAGTATACAAATGAGCTCTTTCTGGTTGCTTGAAATATTTTCTTTTTGACCTAGGAGCTCTGGAATTTGGCTATAATATTCCTGGGAGTTTTCATTTTGGGATCCCTTTCAGGAGGTGATCAGTGGATTCTTTCAATTTCTATTTTACCCTCTGCTTCTAGGATATCAAGGCAGTTTTCTTTGACAATTTCTTGAAATATGATGTCTAAGCTCTCTTTTTAATTGTGGCTTTCAAGTAATCCAATAATTCTTAAATTATCTCTCCTGGATCTATTTTCCAGGTCAGTTGTTTTTCCAATGAGATATTTCACATTTTCTTCTTTTTTTCATTCTTTTGACTGCTTTATTGTTTGTTGATGTCTTGTGGAGTCATTAGCTTCCACTTGCCCAACTCTAATTTTTAAGGATTTTTTTTTCGGTGAACTTTTGTACCTCCTTTTCCATCTGGCCAATTCTGTTTTTTAAGATATTTTTCTCTTCATTATTTTTTGTGCCTCTTTTACTAAGCTGTTAATTGTCTTTTCATAATTTTTCCTTTGCTTTTATTTCTTTACCTAATTTTCCCTCTATCACTCTGATTTTGAAAATAATTTTTAGCTCTTTCAAGAATTTTTTCTGGGCTTGTGTCCAATTCACATTCTTCCTTTAAGGCTTTATTTGTAGCTGTTTGACTTTATCATCTTCTGATTTCGTGTCTTGATCTTCCCTGTCACCAGAGTAGCTTTTTATGGCCGGGTTCTTTTTTTGTTGTTGTTTGTTCGTTTTTCCACCCTGTTTCTTGATTTTGTGCTTGATTTTCAAGTTGGGCTTTATTCCTGGCATGGAGAGAGAATGACACTGTCTAAAGCTTTAGGCCTTTTCACACTGCTGTTTTGGGAGCTAGCTCTGGCTGTTTGGAAATTTTCACTGCTTCCAAAGTGGTATATTCTGGGGAGACACATGGTCACTGCTCTCCTGTTCTACATTCTGGTCCTTACCCAGGAAGGGCCCTTGATCTCTTAGCATTGTAAGGGCCCTCCTTCCTTGGGACCAAAAAAATGATACTTTTCCCCAGGGTCCCTGATCCCTTGTGACCAAAACTGACACTGACTTTCAGGGCTTTCACTCCCTGTTGACCAAAAGTGTTCCTCTCCCCTCCTTGAACTTTGACCCAGAAGTAGGTATGGGCAGTGGAATTGCCAAATAGTATCTGATCTTGAATCCAGCACTAGCACACAGGTTCCCTGTCACCTCTTTCTGACCAGTTGTCAGGTCCCCTTAGAGTATATGGCTTGAGAACTCCTGAAGCTGCTACAGCTTTTCTCACTACCACCACTTGGTCTTACCATTGGTCTTTCATCCACATGGGCTTTGGGCCAGCATACACCCTGGTGTCACAGACCTTTCTTGCTGACCTCCTAAGTTGTCTCACTCTGACCTTTTCTTGGCTTTGCCACTCCAGAATTTGATTTGAGGCATTATTTTAAAATTGTTTGGAGGGAAATTTTTTGGAGGGAGAGCTCAACTGAGTGTTTTCTCTACCCCACCATCTTGGCTCTATCCTTGCAATCAACCTACAATTTTTCTAAGATAACTTGTCATCATCCACTTCAACCCCTTCACACTATCTCACTTCAAGTTGATGGTAGCACCACTACTACACTTTAAGTCATAGGTTGCTATGACCAAAAAATCATTCCCTGGTGCCAACCCTTTGGTGACTAATCAGTCTCTCTGCCCTTGCCTTCAAGGAGATTACATTCTAGGAAATTCAATATATAAATGGAAAAGAAAAAACCAGATAATTTGAGAAAGGATGGAGCACTAATAATTAAAGGGATTAATTCAATTCAGTTCAGATCAACAAGCATTGGCAAAGAATTCCTACATGCAAGGCACTGTACTAGACCCTGGGGAGTCAAGAACCATAACAAAGAAATAATCTCTGCCCTTCAATTCATATATTCTTGGGGGAATATAACATAATCCATGTGTTATATTCCATAACATGGACACAAATAATCAAATACAAACTACATGCACAGTAAAGGGGAGGGAGAGATATCCGAAGAGCCTTCTTCTGGGAGCCTGCACCTGAGCTGAGCCCTCAGGGAATTCTAAAAGTTGGTAAAGAAAGGCTGAATTTCAGGTAGAAGGAAGCAAACTGTTTAAGATAGTAGGAATACCAAGTAAGCTGGGCTTGTCTGAAACATGGAATGTATGAAAGATTTCTATGAAGTAAGTCTGGAAAGGTAAATGGAACCTGATTGTAAAGAGCTTTACATGTGGAGTCATTTAGTTTTTTAGGACCTGGGTCAAATCATCCATAATATCAGAGATTTGGACGAGATGCTCTCAGCCCCCAGGACTTTGACTTTCTATCTACAGCAATTTACAAAGCACTTGGGAATGAGAGGCCCCATTTAAAGATGAGAAAACCAAGGCCCACCAAGGTGAAGAGATTTGCAGTGACACCAAGTCCAAATCTCCTTACCCAAATAATGCCTTACAAAAACCTTGCTTGGTGGATAGTAAAGGGCCTAATTATCCCCATTTTAGAGATGAGAGGTTCAAGCTAGAGGAAGCAGGATAGGTCGATGCCTCGGGCATAGCACATGGGATGAGAGATGACTATGCAAGACTTTTTTTTTTTTAGTAAAGGCAAATATTTTTAATGCCAGACAATACCTCTTTCTGGACCCCAAAAAGTGTGTTTTATAACAAGTCCGATGAGTAATAAGGAAGGTTTCAAGCTTCTGCTGGACAGACAGCCATATACTAGAATACAATTTTCAAAGACAAGAGTAAGCCCAACTGCCTCATACTAGCTTTGTTCAGAAGACAGCCACTAAACAGCTGTGTGACACAGACATGTCACATCCTCATCCTGAGTTTTAGTTTCTTCATTTGTAAAATGAAGGGTAGGACTAGGATATCTCTCATTCTATTTCTATAATTCTATCATCTCTAGTAAGGAAGTAGTCCTCCTGCCTTCACTTGAAGACTTCCAGCAAGGGAGAACTCACTCCCTCTCTAGGACAGCCCATTCTGCCTCGAGACAGGCAACTCCTTAATTACAAGGTCTCATATGAATAGTTGCTGAAACCTGAGGCCACCTTAATGAATAGGCTGGTGTGTAGAAGGGGCCACAAAGTATGACTTGACATCAGCTGTACCCCTTGGGCAGGGCCTGGTGACTTTCTGTTTGTGACCAGTTAGGGGAGAAGATAGGGGTGGTTATGTAATTATTCATGTTTGATGTTCTGGTTCCTTTCTAGGACTCTGACTGTGAGCCAGGGAGAGGGAAGAGGGGTGGCAGAGGTAGAGGCAGAGATAGCCTCAGTCTGGGCTTAAACAACTTCCTCAGGAGAAGGTGGTAGCACTTGCCCAACTAGGCCTGAGCCAAAGAGCCTGAGAAATGGAGGTTTTGTTGCTGTTTCCCTCTGTCTCCCCAATATGGCTTCCCAGCTCCCGCCGCAACTTGGGGGGGTTGTTTGTTTTGAGGAGGCAATTGGAGTTAAGTGACTCTCTCAGGGTCCTACAGCTAGTAAGTATCTGAGGCCAGATTTGAAGTCAGGTCCCTCTGACTCTAGGGCCGACGTTCTATCCACTACACTATCTAACTGCCCCAACCCCAGCAACCTGGGAAAGAAATAGTGTGGTAGATCAGAAGGAGCCCTGAATTTGGGGCCGAAGAACCTGGGTTCAAATATCTGCTATATTATTTACTACTTGTGTGACCTTGGGCAAGTCCTTTCTTTTTCTAAGCCTTGCCTTTTGAAGGCAAAGGGTTGTTTTCTGTCTTTGTATTCCCTGATCTAGCACAGTATGTGGCACACAATAAGCATCTAATAAATGCTTGTCGAAGGAGGTCAAAGACAGAGAAAGAGCGGTCCCCTTCATAGCAGCACTTTTTATGGCAGTCAAGAACTGGAAACAAAGTAGATGATCATTGAATGGAAAATGGTTCAACAAATCTTGTTACCTGAATGCAGAAGAATAGTATTGCCCCAGAAAGAAACACAAAAAGGAGAAACATGGGAAGACTTTTTGTGAACTGATGCGAAGTTAAGTAAGAAGAACCAGGAAAACAAAATACACAATGACTTTGACAATATAAACAGAGAATGATAACAAAAAACCTCTTGGAAGCTGAATGTCATGCATTTATGATGAACAAGCCTTGAGAAAACATACCTCTCTCTTTTTCTTTGTGGAGATAGGGGGACGGGAGTGTGGAGTATTGCATATGTTGGCCCACACGATTGATCTATTAGTTTGCTGATGTGTCTTGTTTTCTTCTTTCTTTTTAAATCTTTGTCCTAAGAGGTGGCTCAATGGATAGGATATGGGAGAGGGATACAGAAAGGGATCTACTCAAAAATGAAAGTGATGTGAAAATAAAGTATATCAATACAAATATGGTTTTTAAAAATGTTTATTTAATGAAAGGATCTTACATAAGGTTGCAAAGGTGGTAGTGGCCAGCCTGGAATTTTGACTCTAGATAGGCACTCTGACTCCAAATGCAATAACTTTTCCCAGCTCTTCTACCCTGCTTAGTTTCTAGTAGAATATTCATTCAGGCAGCTAGGGGGTGCAGTGGATAAAGCAGCAGAGCTGGCATCAGGAGGACTTACATATCTTCCTGAGTTCAGATCCAGTCTTGGACACTTACTAGCTGCGTGACCCTGGGCAAATCACTTCACCCTGTTTGCCTCAGTTTCCTCATCTGTAAAATGAGCTGGAGGAGGAAATGGTTAAACCACACCAGTATCTCTGCCAAGAAAACTCTAAATGGGGTTATGAAGAGGTGGAATAATAAAGAATTATTATTGCTTTTTCTCGTCTTGTCCTGAGGGTTAATGGCTCCCATCCTCAGTCTACAGGCTATAGCTCGCCCTACAAGGGCATCCCTTCTCTTTCCCACCCATTTGGCTCCTCCCCCATCCCAGACATGTGCAGGAGCCAGGGTTCTCCACCAGTCTCCGCACCCTCCATACTTTATTGTCATTTTTAGGGGCTAGAGACTTAGAGAGAGTTGTCCCAGCCAGCTGCCACTCTGACCCATCCTGACCCCTCAATCCTTCCACATCCTCCCCTACCGTACTTTATCTGGCAGACCAAACCTCCCTCACCAATCACACAAAACACAGGGAAGGAGATAAACACAACCTTTGGAAGGCAGTGGTGATGTGTCTGGAATGGGGGTAGAGGGAAAGCTCCAGATGGCAGGATGTCCCGAGGACAGGGCTAGGGCATTGACCCTAAGGCCAGTAACTGTCCCTCTGATACACCTGCCTGGCTGTGTGTTGGAAGTGGGGGATCAAGTAAGGCCAGAATGTAGCCTCAGCATTGCTTCTCCCACAACACAGTTGTCTGTTAACCTTTACTACTTCCACAACCAGAGCTCGTGGGAATAATGTGGCACCAAATCTAATTGCAAAGGCTTAGAGCTAGCTTGGTGGGGAAAATATAGCAAGTGTGGATCCCAGGGGACATTAAAGAGGGCTCATCTGATCCCTGCTGCCCTTGGACCATGGGAAGTCTAGCCAGTCTCACAGAATCAGAGACTATCAGAGCTGGAAGGAACCTCTGAAGCTATCTACATTCCCACTGAGCTAAAATAGACTCCCTTTAGTGGGCACCATTCCCAATAAGTAGCAATCTGATCCCTAACTGAAAACATCCAGTGAGAGGGAGCCCACTACCTGGAAGAAGGCTGTGACACTTTGGGAAAGCTGTTTGCTAGAAGTTTTTTTTTTTTTTTCTGACATCAAGCCCAAATCTGCCTCTTTAACTTCCACCTGTCCAACACCTGCCTCTCTAACTTCCTGGTTCTTCCCTCTATGGCTGAGTACAGATGGCTGATCTAGCTTACATTTGACCCCTGTTCAAATATTCGAGGACAGTGGCCATTGGATTAAATTTGTTTCAATTGAATTGTCATCTATTAAGAGCATTGTACCATCTGTGAGGATGAAAAGTGGCTGCCCTCCAGGAGTTTACATTCTACTTGGGGTGGAGACAGGGAAGGGAAAAACATGTCCAAAGTAAGGCAAATCCTCAGTCATTTGAGATCTAGGTCACACCCACACAACTTGGCAGTAGATAGGGGCCAAAATGAAAACAGGCCACAGATAGGTTAGACTAGAGACAGACTCGTGATGGCTGGTTGCCGCAGGTCACATGACGAACAGGAGAGAGTATGGTGTGGCAACCCTACATCTTTCAGGGGGCTACCAAAATCTTTTGGGCAAGTCTGATCTAGGTAGAGAGAAAAGAGGTTAAATCTTCCCTAGAGAAATGGCACCGGGGGTCATCTCCAAGGAAGATAAGGAGCTTAGAGATAAGAAGGTGATGTGTTTGAGGCAAAGGGTAGGCCTGGGAAAAGGCAATGATACAGAGACTGGAAAAGGAATGTTAAGTTCGGGGACAGGCTAGTAGACCACTTTGACTGGAACATAGAATGCTCGAGGAAAGGAATATGAATTAATGGTGGAAAGGTGGGGCAGTGCCGGAGGGTGGAGGGAGGTTGACAAGGCAATAGGAAGCCACAGAAGATTTACCAGGGAGGGGCATGACATGGTAGAATATGCTTTTTAGGAACATTATTGTTGGTCAGTTGGTTGTTGTCCTTCATTCTTGAGGAGGACCAACATGACATCACTATGTTAGAGTCAAATTACAGGGTGTCCAACTGTGGCTGATCAGACCAATAGGAGCTCCAAATGCTCTACCACAGGGCAGGCACAAATAGTCCATGTGAACATTTGGGGTGGATTCTCTACATTCATTTCTCTCTCTCTCTCTCTCTCTCTTTTTATTGCTACTTTAATTCTGCTTTGCTTATTCACCTACTCTGATGAGGGCATGCCATGCTAGGTGGTCCCATGCCAGTGTCTCTAGGAACATTATTGTGGAAGCTGTATAAAGATGGTTTGGAGTGGGGGCAGGGGGCGGGGACTGGAGGCAGAGAGACCCATTAGAAGGCTACTGCAGATATTATATAGGCTAGTTCGGACGATGGACTGCACTAGGACAAGGGCTCTGTGACTGATGAAAGGGGGACAGAAGCAAGAGATGTTGTGAAGGCAGAATCAATAAGATATGACAACTGATGAGCTGTAGGGGGTGATGATGATGATGGGCTCCTGGGCTTTAGAGGCCGTCTAGTCTAACCCCTGCATTTTACCAATGAAGAAACTGAAAAGGACAGCTCTTGGGTTTTGAACTTGGTTGATTTGAAAAATGACTGCATCCTCCTGTATCCCCTATATATTCTCTTATTGTTCAGTCATTTCGGTTGTGTTCTACTCTTCGTGACCCCATCTGGGGTTTTCTTGGCAAAGCTACTGGAGTGGTTTGCCATTTCCTTCTCTGGCTCATTTTACAGATGAGGAAACTGAGGCAGACAGGCTTAAATGACTTGCCCAGGGTCACACAGCTAGTGTGTGAGGCCAGATTTGAACTCATGAAGAGGAGTCTTCCTGAATCTAGGCCCAGAGCTCTATGCGCTGTGCCACTTAGCTGCCCACATCTTTTCTACTCTGGATTAAAATCCCCAATTCTTTCATGTGGTCCTCCCAAGGTGTAGCATGGTCTTTACATCCCTCTGCATCTTTATCAGTTTCCTCTGAACACTCTGCAGCTCAATGACCAATTGAAAATTTAGTGTCTGGAATTGTACACGGTCTGACCAGGGCAAAGTACTTTGGGACTTTCACCTCATCTGTTCAGAACAGCATGCTCCTTTTAATGCAGCCCAGAATTACGTTCGATTTTTGGCTACTGTGTTGCACTGTTGACTTTTATTAAATTTGCATTCCTCTGACTATTTGCTCCCTGGAGAAGCTCCCAGTGACACCCAGGTGTCTGTGTGGAAGTGTCTCTGCAGCCATCCCTCGTGTACTCCACGTTCTAGCCCAGCGGTTCTCAGCCTATCTTGGGTAATGGGCCTCTTGGGCAGTCTGGTAAAGCCTGTGGACTCCTTCTTAGAGTCATATTTTTAAATGCATAAAATAAATTCATAGGATAACAAAGGAAACCAGTTATATTGAAATACAGTTAATCAAAATAGGAAGAAAAAAAAGCTCATGGATCCCAAGTTAAGAACTCCTGCTCTAGGAAAACTAGATGACTCAGCGTCCCAACCTTTCTTTGCCTGGTGTAGAACAACACTGGGTTCCACCTTCCTCCCACACCCAAACACCTTGCATATCCCTCCTATCTCAGTGCTGACAGTCCTTCTCACCCTTCGAGCTCAAATTCAAGACATCATTTCCTCTAATCTCCTTGAATGATAGCGATCTGGGATTTTCTCTCCTCCAATTTCCCAAACCTACTTTGTAAGGACCTCTCCTTTGTTCTTATCTTACATCACAGCACTACATACACTTCACTATTGGGTTTTCAGGTCTTGGAGAACATTGTTTAAAAGTATCTCATGTACCTCTTAGTCTAGTAGCATGATACAAATACGCATAGCAGGGAAGACCAGAGGATCCTATGATTTGTTGAACTGGGGAACCTCCCATGGAGCTGCACATGAGCTCTGGCCCCTTGCTGAGGGACATACATACACCTTCCTGGATGACACGGGGCACTCTTAATGGGTCTCCAGGGACTAGGGTTGGGTGGCAGGTGATTGGTGACTGAGCATCCAGGGAAGAAACTCCTGGACAAGAGTATGTTCTCCTGGTGCTAAATTTCCATTCTTTGTGCTGGAGCCAGCTCTGACTGGCTTTCAATTGTTACATTTTCAAGGTGAACATTTACACCTCTGAAATGGTGCAAATGCTATGAACCAGGGCTTGATTTATTGTTTTTTTCTTTATTGTGGAGGCATAAGAAAATGATGAAGAAAATATTGATGATGGGGATCAAACAAAAGTGTGTCATGTGTACATTCCCCCCTCTCCTGTCCCAACTGGTTGTTCAACATTTACCAGCGTATTCCAGAATACAAGCCAAGGCATTGGGGAACAATTAGGAATTTCCTATATCATCATGGGAGGTGCCCCATTCCACTTATTACCCCTAACCCTGCTCTGCTCACATGTTGATTATACATGATAAGATTCATGAGAGAATTCATATTCTCTCTATACATAACATTACATGATAAGAGGTTCAAAGTGCTAGGTGACAGATCAAAATAACAGCTCTCATTTGGATTGCATTCTCCCCACGACAACCTCATAAGAGAAGGAACATGCATTATTTCTCCCCATTTTACAGGAGGAGAAACTGAGGCTCAGAAAGATCGAAGTGATTTGTCTAAGCTCATGTGGCAAGTAAGGGTCTCAGATTTGAACCCAAGCCTTAAGATCCTAGATTTCTAGCCAGAAGGAACCTCAGAAATCATTAGGCTAACAACTTTATTTTATAGATAAGGGGACTGAAGAACAGGGACAATAAGGGGTCTCTCCAAGGTTCTGCAGGTCAGTGTCAGTGGTGGGATTTGAACCTAGGCTCTTTGAATCCAGAGCCTGAGATCTTTCTACTGCTTTCTCTCACTTTGAGACTTCTTCTCCAAACCCCGCCCCCACCCCCACTTCTTCTGAAGGCCCTAGGGAGGGACGGGCTCTGGGAAGGGACCAAAAGATCACTGATCTCAAGCTGCAATGGACCCTAGAGGTCATCTTGTCCAGTATCTCCAGTTTATAGATGAGAAAACTGAGGCCAGGAGAGGAAGTGACTGGACTTCAACCAGTTAGTGCTTAGAATGCTTCCTCCCATCAGTCAAGGGGACCCTGGGGGCTTGATTGGGGTGTGCCCTGCTCATTGCAGGCTCCCTAAGACCTGTTGGAAACTTTGCCTTTGACCTCTGCTCTTTGGAAGTGTTTTGTGCCAACCTGGATGGACTTTGACATGTTGGCTTGGTGACATTCTCTCTGTCTCTCTCTCTTCCTCTCCTTCCTCTCTCTCTCCCTCTCCTTCTTCTCTCCCCTCTCTTCTCTCTCTCCATCTCTCTCTCTCCCCTTCTCTCCCCCCCCTCCCTCTCTCTCTCTCTCTCTCTCTCTCTCTTCATTTCTCTCTTCATCTCTCTCTCTCCCCGCCCCCACCTGTCTTCTGATATTGACAGCTCCTTCTGTGTGACCCTGACCTGGGGCTCTCCCTACTTTCTGCCCTTCTGTCTAGGGCCAGGCCAGTGCTGCCACCCTTCCCCCACTCCCTGTGGAAAGCCTAGGCCAGAAGAGGTGGGCGGGGGGAGGGGAGCTTGTGTCACTGAACATGGAAGGAATGGCTTCAGGAATGTGGGATGAGCAAGATTCTCACAAAAGGCTTAGGAAGCCTGAGCACCCAGGATACACTGGACTCCCTCCACAAAATTACTGAAGGTCTGAATAGGAAGTCCTGACCATTTCCAAATTGGAAAACTCCTCTATACCATCCTCAATGGTCCCTGAGTCTTTGTTCTGCTCTGCTATGGATTAACCATTTGGGTGGGAGGTACAGCAAATCCCTTCCCCCTCTCTGAGCTCAGTTATTGAAGCTAGGCAGCAAGGAGTTAGAAAGACCTGAATTCAAATCCAGCCTCATGATTCATAGCTTCATGACCCTGGGCGAGTCACTTAATCTCTGTCTGCCTTGGTTTCCTCACCTTAAAAATGAAGATCGTAGCAGCACCTGCCTCCTAGGGCTGCTGGGCAGCTAGATGGCAAAGTGGACAGACTGCCAGACCTGGAGTCAGGAAGACCCATCTTCCCGAGATCAAATCTGGCCCAGATGCTCAATAGCTGGGTGACACTGCGCAAGTCATTTAAACCTATTTGCCTCAGTTTCCTTTTCTGTAAAATGAGCTGGAGAAGGAAATGGCAAACCACTCCAGTATCTTTGCCAAGAAAACCCTAAATGGGCCAAGAAGAGTCGGACATGACCGAATTACAACAACAACAACAACAACAACAAAAAACCCTAGGGCTGCTATGAGGATTAAGCGGGATAATATTTGTAAAGCACGTTGCAAATCTTAAAACACTCTACGAATGTGCACTATTATCATCGTTCAGAATAATATTCAAGTTAGCCTGAACTTGATAGTCTCCAACGTCCCTTCAGTGCCAAGTCCTGAGAACCTTTCTGTGATGGGGGTGGGTGGGTGGGTGAGCTCTGAGGTGGGGAGGCCATGACCAAGCAGAGGAGAGAGAATATGGAAGGCTTCCTGGAGGGGACACTTGGGTTAAGTTTTAAAGGATGGGGAAGAATTCAAGAAGGAGGAGAAAAGATATCACCCAGGAAATGAATGAATGGTAAAAGGAAAGGGTGGGCTATGATGGAAAAGAGGGATGAAAACAAGCATTTATTAAGCACCTACTAGGTACCAGGCACTGTGCTAAGAGCTTTACAATGATTGATCTTTACAACTACTATGGGAAGTAGGCGCTAATAGAATTCCCATTTTGCAGATGAGAAAACTGAGGCAAACTTGCTCAGGCGCACACAATTAGTGAGTGTCTGAGGTGAGATTTTGAATTTAGGTCTTCCTAACTCCATTGTGCTATCTGTTTGGACCGTAGCTCTAGTGCTGCACAGGCTTTAGAGCTGAAAGGGATCTTAGAGGCCATTGAGTCCCCAGCCCTCTCATTTTACAGATGGGGAAACTGAGGTCCAGAGAAGCTAAACGAATAGCTGGCCCAAGACCACAACAGGTACTAATTAGAGGTGTGACTTGATACTCTTTCCGGTTTCCAAGTCACTACCCTAGTTCGGGGTGCCTCTTGTTTTAGGGTGGCAAAGGACCTGTGACAATAAGCTGCTGTTTCTGCAGCACTCAGACACCGACAAAACGTTCTTCACAACGGCACTGTGAAATAGGATGAATATCATTACAGATGGGGAAACTGAGGCTCAGAAGTTGTGACTTGCAGAGCTCATCTCTGCCAGAAAATGGATTTGAGCTCCAAGTCCTGGAGTTCTAGAGTTCTCTGTAAGCAGGTCCAGTGATCTGGCCCCTTACCTTGAAGAGGGCACTTCCCCTTCTGCCCATCTCCCCCATCTCAGAGGGGTGGATCAGATCGGGGGTTGGAGGTAGGCACAGAACCAAATTTCTGGAACCCTAGAGGCTGCTGTCCTGGGGAGGTAAATCTCGCACTCACCCTTCCCAAGGTTGGAGTGGGAGGTCAAACAATACTCCTGCCAGCACCCCGATTTCCTTCCTGACCTTGCCTCTTCCTTCACCTTCCCAAAGCTAGGGTTTAAGGGGTGAGGAGACTGTACGCCCCATCCTCACCGGAGGGGTGGGAAGCCTCAGGGAGAAATAGCTTTGACATTTCCTTGTAGGATCGTTATAGGGCTCAGAGTCATGGGGGAGGGGAAGGGGGGGCGTTCTTAGAGACCAAGCCTGTTGTAATCGGGAAACAAAAAAGGATGAACTCCGAGGCTCAAGGTGAACCCGTGAAAGAGCTAAGAATTGTCTGACTTCTGCTTCAGTGTTCTTTCCCCTGCATGAAACCAAGTGCTTGTTGACTGATTGACCCCCTCCAACCTGAGCGTGTTTGTGTGTGTTTTGGGGGGAGGCGGGGGACCCTCTGATCCTTTTCGACGAGCAAACAGGCTCAGAGAGGGAAGTACGTTTCGCAGAATCACAGAGTTGTGCAGTGTGGCTGCGGACACACACCAGGGGTTCCTGACACCAGACCCGGGGAATCTCTCGGCCGTTGTAAGTCGCCGGCTGCTTCCAGCTTAACAACGTGCTTTACATTCACCGTCTCACTGAGTTAATTCATCTCTCAGCCCCGGATTTCTGTGGCTGACCTTGCCAAGGAGTCCAGACCCCACAGTCTTGGAGGCCCTGGGGCGGCGGGAGAGAGGGAGAAGGGGGAGGGGAGAAGAGGAGCTGAGTGAGGGAGAGGGATTCCAAGCCTCAGCTCCTAGCAACCACAGGGACAAAGGAATTCCTTAGGGAGGGCCGGGGGGCCTGGAGGATCGTGGGTGAGGAGAGAATCCTCTAAGGGGGAGGGGGGAAGGAGCAGGATAAGAGTCGAGATTCTCGGAGCGACCACTGAACTAGAGGGGGCCAGGTAGCAGGGGGGCTGCAGGGATGGGGCGGCGGAGTCCTGGGGTCCCTAAAGGGATGACTTTGAGTCCCAGCTCCGACAAGCGAGGGGCTGTATGAAGCTGGCCAAGCCTCTTGTTCTCGCTGGGGCTCAGTTTCTCTATCTGGACAAAGGGGGGGGGGTGGACTAGATGGTCTCTCATATTCTTTTCTGCCCTAATGTTCCCGGGGCCCTCCCCACACAGACAAAACCCAATTCTGAGCCCAAGTCAGGACTGTATGGAAGCCCTGGCCCCGCCCCCTGGGCGGGCTTTCTCAGGGAAAAGCCAATCATTGGGAGCCCCGTTCCCACCAGGGTTTGGGGTGTACTTTTTTAAAAGAAGAGAACATTTAACCTCTTCCTGCCCATATGATCGTGTTTCCTAGCTACAGAGGAAACAAAGGGCTTTCTCAAGCTTCCACAGGGAGGGAAGCTTCATCTAGGGATGTTTGATAACAATTATAGTAGCCAACATTTATAGAACCATGTATCTCATTTGATTTTTGTTGCTTTTCAGTCGTGTCTGACTCTTTGTGACGCCATTTGGGATTTCCTTGGCAAAGATAATGAGGTGGTTTGCCATTTTTTTCTCTGGATCATTTTACAGGCGAGGAAACTGAGACAAACAGGGTTAAATGACTTGGCCAGGTTCACACAGCTCACTGAGGCCAAATTTGAACTCAAGTCTTTCTGACTCCAGGCCCAGTGCTCTATCCACTTCACCACCTAGCCGCCAATCTATCTCATTCATTACCCCCAATTTACAGCTGAAGAAACTAAGGCTGGGAAGCTAAGTCACTTGCACAGTTAGTAAATGTCTGAGGGAGGATTTGAACTCAGCTCTTCCTGACCTTCCAAGTCCAGAGGCACTCTATCAACTCTACAATCTAGTTTGTGCATAGGATGGGGAGGGGCGGAGGGCATTTCTGGGAAGCTGAAGGCAGAAGAACCTGCCAGCAAATGTGGAGACTCTGCTTGGAGCAAGTCTCTCACCCTAGATAGGTTAAGAAGCGGAAAGGGCACTGCATTTGGAGTCAGAGGACCTAGGTTCAAATCCTGGCTTTGCTCCCTATCATATGACTTGGGCTAAGTCACTTCACATCTCTAGACCTTGGTTTCCTCAGATGTAAAATGAGGGGGTTGGAGCAGACGGTCTCTAAGTTTCCTTCCAGGTTTATGTCTGTGATCCCAAGTTAGAATTTGTGGGAGCAAGAACCGGGCTGGATCTATTATTTCTTTGGTAAGGGGAACCTCCAGTGAAGAGACTCCCTCCTCCAGTGCAAATGAGCGCCTGCAATTTCTGCTTGCCTGTACCACCTGGAGGTTAAGAAGTGACCTTGTCACAGTAAAACTGATAATATTGGCTAGAGGAAACCTGAAGTCCTTTCTAGCCTAGCTCACACCTTCTGCAGAGTCTGCTCTGGGCAGCCAGGACCTCCCTCGCCAGGACAAACTGCAGCTTGGTGGCCAGTTGGCTGGAGGCCAGATTTGGTTCAGGAAGTAGAGAAAGTCTCTAGCCAGTCTAGAGGAAGCTGTATTTCCTGGGTCATCAGTAACATCCCATTCCAAGGCCCTCGGGGCATTGGTCTCAGCTGGAGCAGAGCATCACCTGATTCATCTCACCTGATCTACCTTCCTGAGGGCTGCCTTGGGCTAAGCTGTCCCTGGGAGGAGCCTCTTGCTGCCACTTGGGGCTGTCCCTGATTGGGGGTGGGGGCCGAGGAAAGGCCAGAGTCCCAGACCGAAAGGATTACTTATGTTTATTTTGTATATATGGACTTAGGTACCTGATACTCCTTCCGGTTACCCTGCCCCACCCCCAGAATGTAAGATTCTTAAGGACGGGGATTGTTTCTTTTTCTGCCTTTGTATCTCTAGCACCCAGGAGGCAGCTAGGTGGTGCAGCGGATAGAATGCTGGCTCCAGAAGTCAGAAAGACCCGAGTTCAAATTCAGCCTCAGACGTTAGCTGTATGACCCTGGACAGGTCACTTAACCTTGTTTGCCTCACCTTCCTTCTCTGTACAATAAGCTGGGGAAGGAAATGACCAACTAATCCGACCGAACCCCTAGCACCCAGTGCAGTGCAGGCACACAGTAGCTGTGATTTATGCATTTATGCTGGTCGATTGATTGGCGTCGTATGGAATGTGGGAGAGTCCCTACACCCTGCTCTTTCTCTCTCTTTCTGGGAAGAGGCTGGAATCTACTGACTTTTCATTCCCTAAGGCTGACCTAGATGAATAAAGACAAAAATAATGAAAAATAACGATAATAGCATTTATATTGCACCGACCGTGTGTGAGGCGCCCTGCTAGGTGCTTTACAAATATCGTCTTATTTGATCCTCCAGCGACCCTGGAAGGTAGGTGATATTACCATCCCCACTATACAGCTGAGATAACTAAGGCAAACAGCGACGTGCCCAAGTGTCTGAGGCTGTATTGGAACCCAGGACTTCCTGACTCCAGGCCTTGAGCTCTATCTGCTGTAATAGATAAGTCCCATTTCTATAGCACATTAAAGTTCACAAATCGCTTTCTTGATAATCCACTATGGCACATAATATAATTATTGCCCCCATGGTGACAGATCACAAGACCAGAAGCCCAGGGAGAGGGGATTTGCCCAGGGTCACACAAGTAGTAAGTGAGTGAATCTGGGATTTAACTCCAGGTCTGTCTTGCCTTCAAGCATGCCCATGATGCTTTTCCTAGCGTGCTTCCATGCCTGCGAATATATACAGGATGGATTGAAGGAGGGAGAGAATAAAGACGGAGACAGAAGTGCAAAGAGTGTTAACTTGGCAGTCAGAGTCTTTTAACCGCTTGAGCCTTCGGCATAAAATGAGAGGTTGGACTGGACGTTCTCCAAAGTCTCCTACAGTGGTACAGCTGTGCTGAGAGGCAGGGTGGGGTGGTGGGTAAGGCCCCGAGTCTGCATTCAAGATAGACTGGAGTGCAGCCTCTTACACTTGCTGGCTGTGGGACCCAGGGCAAGTCGGTTGGACTCAATGACCTCTAATGTACCTCCCTCTCTAAATCTAGGGTACCAAGCTGTTCGAATTTTTTTCTTTTCCAATTGAATCTGTGATTTCATTGGCATAGGGAATTCCCAGTGAGACGACTTCCTCTGCCAATGCAAATCAGTGCTGATTTTTGTTCAGTTTGTGGTCTTAGAGTGTTCTTTGGGGCACTGAGATATGAAGTCCACTATCTGCCCAGAGGGTTCGGGACCAAAGGAATCTTGATGCTGAGACCAGCCAAGCTACCTCTGAGGTTGTCAGTACGGGTCAGGTGAAATGAAATGAATGTCAGATCCAAGGTTCTAGATTGTCAAGACCAGAAGGGAAGGTTGAAGTCTCCAACACAACTCTTCCATTTGACTGATGAGGAAACCGAGGCCCAGAGAGGAATCATTGGATGGAGCTAGAAGAGACTAGTACAATGCCATTATTTTCTAGGTGACTTCCAGAGAGTCGATGGCTTGCCCTAAGGTCATACAACTATTTAAGGGCAGTCTGGAGACCAGTACTTAGGTCTTCTGACCCCCCCCCAACAATCAGGTGCTTTTCACTGAAGCAGACCCACTTAGGGTAGGGTGGTAGAAATGGCAAGAAGCAACACAAGGCAGGGATGACAAAAGAAGCTTAGAGAGGATCCAGGGACCGACTGGCAGCAAGGTGGTAAAAAGGAGAACAAGAAGAATCAACCAGAAAGGGGTCAGAGGTTTGGGACCCTGGCTGGGTGATGGAGAGGATGGTGGAGTCATCTACAGAAACAAGGAAATCAGGAAATAGCAAGGAGGAAGGTGAGTTTGGTTTCAAATCTGTTGAATTTGAGGGCAGCTGGAATATCCCAGCTGAAACACCCTAGTGGCCCATTGGACTGGCACTAAGGTCAGGGCTGAAGATAGGGATTTTGGAGTCATCTGCATGAGGGATTTTTGGAGGTAGTGATCTCCCTGTTTCTGGAGCTCTTGAGGCAGAGGCTAGATGACCTCTGGTCTACTATGTTATAGTGGGGATTCCTGTTCAGGTATTCATTGGATCAGATGAGTGGATGGATTTTTTTTGAGGGGGGTGAGGCAATTGGGGTTAAGTGACTTGCCTAGGGTCACATAGCTAGTAAGTGTCAAGTGTCTGAGGCTGGATTTGAACTCAGATCCTCCTGACTCCAGGACCACTGCTTTATTCACTGTACCACCTAGCTGCCCCCACGGATTTTTTTTTAAAGCATTTAGTAAATGCCTACTATGTGTTGGACACATTAAAATATAAAAGTGCCTTTGAGAAATTTGTATTCTAATGGGAGGAGACAATACATAGGTGGCCAGTGGTGGCAGGGGAGAGGTTTTGCTCTGGGGAGTCCCAAGTATGGGAAGTGGAGACCCAGAGAGCTCTATTCCCACACTCTTTACAGAAGGAGGAGCAGATAGTATCGGTTTGATTACTGCTCTCAGAGCAAGGAAGAGGAAGTGGAGGTGGGGAGTGGAGGTAAAGCAAGGTCTGGAGCCAGCTAGAGAGAAGGGCTTAGGAGAGATGATTTCTTCCTCCTCTGTTTCCTGTGTCCAGGGAAATGAGGCAGGCAAATGAGGGTGGTGATGCCAAAATCATAGTTTCCTCCATTCTTCCGGCCTGTTTCTTCTACCTGTAAAATGAGAGAGCTGGACTTTTGGGCTCTAAGATTTTGTGATTTTAGGTGAAAGTTGAAGCCATAAGAATGGCTGGGGTCTCTGGAGGGGAGGGAGGGAGAGAAAGAAGGGAAGGGAAGGGATGGGAAACAGAGAGAGAGAGAGAGAGAGAGAGAGAGAGAGAGAGGAAAGAGAAAGGGCAGAAAAGAAGGAGGGAGGAAGAAGAAGGGAAATGGAAGAGGAGAGGGAGAAGGAGGGAAAGGGGAAGGGGGAGAGGACAAGAGGGAGGGTGAGGAGGCAGAGAAGGCACAGTCAGAAAGAAAGGAGAGTCCACAGGGTACAATCCAGTTACTCCTTCCATGCACTTTTCTCGGCTCTGAGCATTGTTCCTACTTTGCCCACATCTCTTTCTGCCCATTAGTTAATTTGCCTCTGGATGTCTCTGTACCCTAAGGGGTTGTGTCTCCCTTCTCAGACTGGGGAGCACCCTGAGGGCAGGCTCTCCACCATCAAAGAAGCCCCCAACCAGGTCAGGGACCATGCCAATTTCCCTCTGGCTATCTCTCGTGTCCAGCCCCAGGATCTACTGTAGACACTCAAGAATGGGTTCCCAGCCCACTCCCTGCCACGACCCCAGACACGGCTGCCATGGATCAGGAGTGGAGATGCGTCCCCAGCTGGGGGTAAACTGGGCTGAACATGGAGCCAGTAGGACTTTGCCATAGGGGAATGATATCCAGAGGGATGTGCCTCCTTTATCCCAAGAAGGTTGTACTTCCTTCCCATGCAGATCACTGTTCCTGAGCCTTGACCCAAGGCACTCTCTCCACTGTTCTGTACCTTCTGGGGACCAGGGTTAGGGGCCTCCCTCTCCTGGTCTAATTGCACCCACATAAGAACTGTCTTAGGTGGCCGGGTGGTGCAGTGGATAGAGCACTAGATCTGAAGTCAGGAAGACTTGAGTTCAAATCTTGTCTCAGACACTAATTAGTTGTATGGCCTTGGGCAAGAAAATTTAACTCATCTGTAAAATAGGAGTGATAGCACCTACTCCCCAGCATTGTGATGATTAAATGAGATAATATCTGTAAAGGGCTTTATAACTGCTAGATAGGATCAGTCTGCGCTACCTCCGTATTCTATCCCCCAACTGTTTGTCGATGCCTTTTTTTTTTAAATATCACAGTCATTTCTGGATATACTCCTCCCCTTCTCTCTACTCTACCTCACCCCCCATGAAGCCAAACCAATGAACCCAACAGCCGCATCTGACATCCGCAACATTCTACACCTGTGGTCTCCCACCACTCCAAGGAAAGGAGAGAAATGCATTTCCTCATCTCTTCCCGGGGCCAAAAACGGTTATTAGAGTTACGTGGCATTTGGCTATGCTGTGTTATTTTTACATTTTTATTTTTATAAACATTCTAGCCTTCTGAGTGTTTTTGCCCCAGGTTAAGAAAAAATTCCTTTGAGACCAGGACATAGCTTATTCAGTTGTCCAATTTTCACTGACCTCATCCTGGGAAGACGAGTCTCAAAGATCTCTGTCTAGCTTCATTCTTAGGCTGGAAGGTGGTTTAGGAAGGAGTCTTATCTAATCTGACTCAAAAGAAACATTCATGCTTCATAATATAGGTCGGTGCTTTCACTGCCTTATAAAAATGCTTCATGAGTACCACTCCAAGAGGTTTTCAAAAGCCTGCTGAGTAACCCCAAGGGCAAGGCTTTGTTACTCAGTTAGGTCTGAGAACCTCCTGAGGAGTGGAGGTCAGGGGGTGCAGTCCTTGTACTTCCAGATGTCCCCGCCATGGGATTGCCTGGGCTTGCCTCATGGCTCATTCACCTGGAAGCACCAGCTATTTAAGGAGATCTGGGCTCTAATTCCACTGCTGGCCTGCCATGATCCCTCCCCCCACCCCCACCCCCAGCCTCCCAGTCCCCATTGACCTTGGTGGCCAATATTACCCATTGTCACAAATGGCAGTGGGGTTCCTGGAGCTGGCACTCCTAAATGGGATAAAAACATAGCCCACTCACTCCCACTCTCTCGGTCTCCAATTTCACCAAGGCAGGTGCAGGCCCCAGGGTCTCTTTTCTGTTCCACAACTGGTTGATATTTTCAGGCTGAACTGCTGCCTCTCATGCCGTAGTTGTCTGCTCTGCTGACCCCCACCCCCACCAAACAAACGAGAACACACGTTGCTGCTGGGGGTCCGTACCCCTGCTGGGGTTACTGCTTCCCATAATGCTACCCCTTTCTGGGCTTAGAGGTCGTCACGCCCACCTGTCTACCAGCTATAGAATAACCGTGTCACCTCATTAGCGAAAGCAGCGTTCAGTGGGAAGAGCCCTGGGTCAAAGGACCAGAGTTCAAATTTGAGCTCGGCTCCTTTCTACTTCTGTGATCTTTTGGGAATCACTTATCCAAGCCTCAGTTTCCTCAACATGCAGTGGCTGATTAACTCGGTAAAGAACTGACTTGACTGACCCCATTAGTTAGAGAGCTCAGACTAGACCCTCTGGTCCCTTTCAGCTAAGTGTCAACGATTCTGTTCTTAGGTGATTACCTCCAGACCCTACCCACCCCATCTTCTCCTCCACTGGTATGTGAAGAGCTCCATGGTGCTCAACTCCTATCTCCCGAGCAGCTTTTGTGAAAGAGCATCACCCCTGCCAGGGAAAGACTAGAGGGTCACTGCACTCCTAGGATATTTATTCTTTGGTCTAGCCTAAATCCACCCCCGTTCCTGTGCAAGCCCACTGAGCCACTTGTAGGACTGTCTCTGAAAGTGCCCGGCTTAGGGCCATCCCTCAGGAATTTAGCATCTAGGAACTCTGGTGAGCCATACTTAGAGTCTTACCCCCAAAGGTGAAATCATCTTCCCAGAGTGAACCTTTAGGGAAGCCCAAAGGGAGGGTGAAAGAAATGGGTGAATGGGATATATGTGAACCTCAGAATTTTACCAGTGCTCTTCACCCCCCAAACCCTCACTCTACCATTTATTTCAGGTTCCTTCTCAGGGGAATCATTACCCTTAACAGCATGGAATAGAGTGAACTCTAAATTTCAGATCAGCAGCAATCCACACCCCTAACCCACTTCCCCCAGAGGTTACTCCATAGGCCTGTCCTACATAGTAAAGAACCGTTCTTGCAGGAAGAGGCCTGTTCCCTGGGTGCATAGGATACAGTCCAGGAATCAGTGACTGATTGACTGACACAGTAAAGGACTGACTTGACCGACCGGCTGAGCCAGGAAATGAGTGGCTGAGCCAAGGAATGAGTGAATAGGTATGAAAGTGAGCAGTGAGGGAATGAATGAATGAATGAATGAATGGATGGATGGATGGATGGGTAGAAGGAGTGAGTGAGTGAGTGAATGATTGACTAAGTCCTGTCAATGCTACCTTCTCCATTGCTGTCATCCATTCCCACCTTTACCCTCATGTAGCTCCCATCCCATTCCAGACCCTGATCACCTCTTACTTGGCCAATTACAATTGTTCCCTAATTGGTCTTCCTGACTCAAGCCTCTCCTTTCCAATTCATTTTTCTATACAAGTGCTGAAATGTCCTTTCCTTCTGTGGAGACTGGAGGTGGTCCCTCCCAGGCCGGAAATTCAAGTTACTTATGGCCCAATCCCCATGCTGACCTGCACCGAGACTTTGACCTGCTCTGGTTCCCACCGATCTGTGCTGGTTCATTACTCAGCCTGGTGGCCCACACTAGGGAACTCACCTTATTGGTGCCACACAGCACAGACCCCAGATCAGCTTTAGCCCTACTGAGGCTCAGAACTTCCCAGTTCAAATGATCCACCAACCTCAGCCACCCCCAGTAGGAGAGATGGCTAGCATGTGCCACCCCCTCCCTTCAATAATCTTCCTAAATCATGTCTGACCTTTTCACAGCCTTGGGTGGCTTGTTGTTGGCTAGAGGACAAAACACACATTCCAGGACTGAGTATCTAAGGCTTTCCACCACCTGACTCTAACCAACCTTCCCAGGAGAATTTTGCTTTACTCCACTTCATGCACTGTGTGTTCCAGCCAAATGAAATTACTCGCTGATCCCTGATTTCGTCTTGTACTCTCTTGCCTTTGGGAATTCACACAGTCCATTGTCTCCCACCTGCCTTCTCCTATTCTCTACCTGGTGAGTTTCTTCTTTTTCTAATAAGGCTCAGTTCAAGTGCTGCCTCCCCTATGAAGCTTCCTCTAATCCTCCTCTCCCCCTCAAATTTCTCCTAGTTGTTTCCTCTTCTCCCTTTCAGTCACCTTCTGCTTGGTAGAATGTTGGAGTGGAGAGATAGCTGGACTTGGAGTCTTAAAGATTGGGATTTGAATCTTGCCTCTGACACTTATAGCTTGTGGCCCTGGCTAAGGCACTTTCATCTTCTTGGGCCTCAGGTTCCTCATCTGTAAAATAAGAGTGATGGGGGTGGGTGGGGGGATGGACTAGAAGGCCTTTGAGATTTCTTCCAGCTTTGGAGCTTGGATTCTCTGGCATCTCTTGTGCTCCAGGCAAGTGGCCTCCATGGATCTGTAAGCTCCTTGAGGACAGGGCCTGCATAGCTTTGTGACTTTGTATTCCGGACGCCAAGCATGATACCATGTATATAATAGGTGCTTAATAAATGTATATCAAATTGACGAGAAAGTGGCTCAGTGGCTGAAAGATAGGTTTGCCTCCTCTTCTCTCTCCATGGCTGCTAGCCTTCTCTGAGGTTCCGTCCTTGGTCCTACCCTCTGTTCCACCTCTACTATCTCCCTTAGCAATCTTGCTCCCTCAGGCAGCTTCTCCCATGTTTCTGCAGATAACAGGGACCCTTCTCCTAAGCTCCAGACTGACATCTCTAACTGCCTAACTGTCAAACGATTGTGGAGCTGGAAGGGACCTGGGGGGCCAGCTTGTCCAGCCTCCTCACTTCATAGACATCTTCACCTGGATGTCCCACGAAGATCTCCAATTCAATACATGCCAAACGGAGCAAATTATCTCACCCACCCAAACTGCCCCTCCTGAAGTCTCTCCTTCTCCCTGTGGCATCCTTGCCATTTACCCTGGCTCCTACGTTCAGGAACCTTTCAAAATTCAGGTGATTTTTTTACTCCTTTCCACCACCTTTTCTACCCAAACAGTAACCAAGTCTTATGCGTTCTACCTCAGCCATCCCCCTAGCATTCATTCCCTTTTCTTTAATCCTACTGCCTCCAAACTCGTCTAGTCGCTTAATTGCCACCCAAATGGACTATTTCAAGAGTTTCTTTATATAGGTTTTCTGACTCCACTTTATACATTATCTTCCTTATGTCTCACAGTTTTCTGCTCAGAAATCTTCAATGGCTCTCTGTTACCTTTGCAATATGAGGTCCTCCAGAGGGAATAAGTAGAGACATATAGTACTATTGGTACAAACTGGGACTGTTCTACTTTTCCAGCCTCATCTCATACTGTTTAATTTAATTCAGAGGCTCATAGAGCTGCAGGGAATCTCAGAGGCTACTGAGACCACCTTTCTCATTTTACAGATGAGGAAACTGAGGCCCAGGGGTATTGGGTAGATTGATCAAGGTTACTTAGGCAATGAACCACAAAGGTGCCATGCCTTCTAATGGAGCAAACATTTATTGAATGTCTACTAGGTCCAAGGGAGGAGGGAACAAGCATTTATTAAGCGCCTACTACATGCAAGGCATTATACAAAACATTTTGCAAATATTATCTCAGCTGATGCTTGCAACAATTCTCAGAGGTAGTTGATATTATTATCCCTCTTTTGCCACTGAGGAAACTGAGTCAGACTTGCTCAGGGTCATGAAACTAGTGAGTGTCTGAGGCAGGATTTGAACTCAGGTCTTCCTGACTACGGGCCTAGTGCTCTGTTCACTGTGCCACTTAACTGTCCAAGATACTGTGCTGTGCATTGGGGATACAAAGGAAAAAAGAACATGTCTTCTCCACCCCCACCCAGAAGCTCACATTCTAACACGGTAGTATGAAGTATATGCAGATAAGGACATACGAGAGGAGGAACAGAACATTAGGGAAGTCTTTATGATGGCAAGCTAAGCCTTGAAGGAAGATAGGAGTCTATGAGATGGAGGTGAAGAGGAAGAACATTCTGGATGTGGGGAACAGGTTATACAGAGATAGGAAGAAGGGAGAGAAAATGCTGAGCTTGGACACATAGAGTGCATACTCTCTGTGTTCTGTCTAGGCTTGACTACTTGGTGTCCTGAAACATGTTTTGTCTTGACTTGCCTCCTGGTTTTTACCCAAGATATTGCCTATACTGGGAATGCCTTCTTCCCTTTCTTCCCCTGTTTGAATAGGAGTACCAGTGATATTTTCAACACTCGTGCTGATTGAAGTTGAGGCGGCATGGACCGTGGATGGGGGCTTGGCCTGAAAGCCAGGAGCACCTCAGTTCAAGAGCTGCATCTAAGAAGGACTAATAATGTTCCTCAATTGAAAAATGGTCAAAGGATGTGAACAGGCAGTTTTCAGAAGAAAAAATCAAAGCTATTTATAGTCATATGAAAAAATGCCCTAAATCATTATTGTTTAGAGAGATGCAAATTAAAACAACTCTGAGGTAGTAGCTCCCACCTATCAGAGTGGCTAATATGACAAAAAAAAAGGAAAATGTTGGATTTTGGAGTGGATGTGGAAAAATTGGGATACTGATGCACTGCTGGTGGAGTTGTGAACTGATCCAACCATTCTGGAGAGTAATTTGGAACTATGCCCAAAGGGCTATAAAACTGTGACTACCCTTTGACCCAGTAGTACCACTACTAGGTCTGTGTCCCAAAGAGAATAAAGAAAAGGGAAAATGACCCATATGTACAAAATTGTTTTTAGCAGAACTTTTTTGGTGGCAAAGAACTGGAAATAGAGAGGGGTGCCCATCAATTGAGGAATGGCTGAACCAGTTGTGGTATTATGAATGTAATGGAATACTATGGTGCTATAAGAAATGATGAGCAGGATGGTGTCAGAAAGACCTGGGAAGACTTACATGAACTGATGCAAAGTGAAGTGAACAGAGCCAGGAGATCATTGTACATAGTGACAGCAATGTTGTAAGGATGATCAGCTGTGAATGACTTAGCTATTCTCAGCAATACAATGATACAAGACAGTTCTGAAGGACTTAGGATGAAAAATGCTCTCCATGCCCAGAGAAAGAACTGATGGACTCTGTATGCAGATCAAAACTTTTATTTTTACTTTATTTTTCTTGCTTTTGGTCTGCGTTCTCTTTTGCAACGTGGCTAATATTTAAAGCTTTATCTAAGTGCTTGCCTTCTCAAAGACAGGAAAGGGGATGGAGGGAACTTGGAACTCAAAAATTACATATGAAAATGTTAAAATTTGTCTTTACGTGTGGTGAAGAAAAAATTTAAAATTCTTTCAAATGGAAAAAAGGACTAATAAAAGTGTATTTGCTTAGTATCGTGCAAATTTAATCAAAAGAGCTTTAAATGGAAAAGGAAAGGGAAGGAAGCAAACTGCTCAAGTGTATCCTGCTAGCCAGACACCATAGAGACCACCAGACACTACAAAAAGAGTAATGGTGAAGTACTCAGAAATTCACAGGAAACAAATACAGCAGTAAAGAGATGAGTCAGCAGTAACACCCCAGTTTTCCAATGTCTATACATAAGTTTATCAGGTATGGGAAACAAGCCAGGTAAACTAGAGGTTGAGGTCCTGACGTGAGGAAGTAAATTCCACCTAACAGATATTGCTGAAACATGATGGGATAAGACACACGAGTGGAATCTGGCTCTGAAAAAATAGGCTTTATCCAAGGGGCATAAGATAGGCAAAAGAGAGTGGAGCAGGGTAGCATACATGGTGCACAGTTTACTCAGGCAAGCTAATCCCGAACCAGACAGGAAGCCAGGTAGAGGACATTTGGGTGAGGAACACCAGAGGCAGAGACAGAAGTGAGAATGTCGTTGTTAACAACTGCAGACGTCCTAGACAGAAAGAAGAACCAGATGAGTTCAGAAAACAGATCCAAGCCTGGAACAGAGGTGTAAAATTGTAGAGATGTTCTTATTGTGGCTGTTTAGATGTTTTCAATCATGTCAGACTCTTCGTGACCCACCTTTGGGGGGAGGGGCGGAATGTTTCTTGGCAAAAAAATACTAGTGTGATTTGCCATTTCCTTCTCCTGCTCATTTTACAGATAAGGAAACTGAGGCAAACAAGGTTGAGTGACTTGCTCAGGGCCACACAGCTAGTAAGTGTCTGAGGACAGATTTGAGCTCAACAAGATGAGTCTTCCTGACTCCAGGCCTGGCACTTGATCCACTGAGCCACTTAGCAGCTGCATTGACTCTTTCTGCCCAAATCAGAGGCTTCACCATTTACTCAGCCTCCTGTGGAGGAAATTCTGATTAATTTTGATTCTTCTTTCCACCGCCTTTCCTATGTAATCAGTTACCAAGTTTTGTCTATTCAATCCTGATAATTCGTCTGGCATTCATTCCCTCCAAATAGGAGAAATTCTTGGCTTTCCTGGATGAAAATGTCATCCTTCTAAAGGTAGAGGAAGGCATTCACATGGCATAGTGGACACAGAGCTTGGTTTTAGAGACATAGACATGAGTTCAGATGCTGCCTCTGGTACGTAAATGACCCTGGGTAAGTCACCTAACTTCTCAGTCTTCCAGGCTACTCTCCAAGACCACGAGCTTTGGGGAAGGTGCTGATTGTCATCAGTAAAGGGAGCTCCTCACTGGGACCTCACAACGACAATTGAGATCATAGGCTGAGTTAAAAAAATAAAAGTGGAGGAACCAGCAAAGGGAAAATCTATTCTGGCTGTGATTCTCACCAACAAGGTAGAATGGTTTGTTGGAGTGGAAGTGATTGGAGCTCGGGGTGGAGGCAGGAGGTGGGAGGAATGATTGGACCTCTGGGATGGAGGTGGGAGGTGAAGGGAGTGATTGGGCCCCATTTTGTGGTACAGAAGGAGAAGAAAGTCAGGTACAGTGCAATATGTACCCTAAACTTGGGGAGAATTCATTTCAAGGGTTCAAATAAAGGATAGTCAGGATTCCATTGGAAGAAAATTCTACAGGGAAAGTCTGGCTAGGAAGAGTGGGTAGTGCTCAAGCATACAATTTGGCTGGAAGGAGAAATAAATCCACTTCAATGGAAGAGAGGCAAACGTCCACCGAGGCTGAAAAGGATACCTAGGGAAGTTATTAGCCAACTTAGACCTTACAAAACTATGTGTGGACATCAGAAGGAGGGGCAAGGTGGTAGTTCTACCTCTCTGCTGAGATGACAGGCTGGGGAATAGGGCTCAGTACTGGACACTACAGTTTAGGAAGAGAATACTGAGAAACTGGAAGGTGTTTGGCAGAGGAGGCAGAGCAGGATGGGGAAGTGTCTTCATTTCATGTCACAAGAGGAAGAAATTAGGGATTTAGGTTAGAGGAAAGAAGACTGAAAATGTGTGTGTGTGTGTGTGTGTGTGTGTGTGTGTGTGTGTGTGTCTTGGGGGGTGGGGGTGGGGACAGGACAATTGTCTTCAAGTATTTAGAGGACTAATACAGGGAAAGAGACTTATTCTGTATTTCTCCAGAAGTCAGAACTAGGAGCAATGGATGGAATGTAAGGGCAGAGAGTATTCAGTTTTTTGTGTCTGTATCCTCAGTGCCTGGCACATAGTAGGTGCTTAATAATTTCAAGTTGATTGATTGCTACTAAGGGACAAATTTCTCCTTGATGTCAGGAAAGACTTCCTAACAATGAACGACTGTCCCAAGGTAGAGTGTGTTCTCCTGGGACGTAGTGGGTTCCACCTCACTGGAAGTCTTTAAACAAAGGCTGGATGATCTCTGGTCAATGACGTTGTAGATAGGATATGATTATGTTGTAGAGGATTCTTATTCAGACACAGGCAGGTTGGACTATATGGCCTCTGAGGTTCCTTCCAACCCTAAGGATCCAGGCTTCCATGAAATGCTGCGATTAGACTGGGGACTTCACAAGATCAGAAACAGGGACCACATCCCCAGCTACTAAGTGTGCTCCGAAATGGACCTCCTATATTCATCTGGCGTATATTCTGAATATACTTATCCATTGTCCTTCCCATTGGAACAGAAAGTGAGCAAGTGAACAAGTACATGATTTTTGAAGGGGAAGGGTCCAGTTAGCCCAGTTCCCCCACATTACAGAGAGGGAAACCAAGCCTTAATGGGAAGAAGGGGCTCCTTGGAGACTCCATAGACAGCAAATAGCAGAGTTGGGCTTTGAGCTCAGGCTTTTCTGACTCCAAATTTAGTTTTCTTTACATCATTCCTAAGGAATGAGTGAGTAAGTGAATGAAAGAACTTTACTTGGAGGTGACTTAAGAACTAAAGGAGACAGGAGATTTCAGGTCCTGAGGACTGGCTAAGGAAGCAAACAAGATGTCTCAGATGGGAAGGGAGCAGAGACAGACTTCTTCCCACTCTCAACACAAAACCAAAGAGCTTAGGGAAGAGAGAAACTGTAGGAGGCCAGAGGAGAGATCTCCCTGCCCTTCCTTTCTCTCTGCTCCCCTGCCTGGATTGAACCAAGGATCTGAGCCGAGCCCCTTTGGGTATTTAGGCAATGACTGGTAGCTTTGTCTTCAGGACTATCCCAGGGAGAGTCTAACCAATTCTAACCTCTTCAGTTTCCTGCCAAGTGGGCTACCCCCAAGCTAGAGCTCTCCTGGCCAAAGTCTAGAGCCAAGGCTGAACTGGGCCAGCTGGCCATGGTGCTTGGAGGTAGTGACTTCTCAGCTCCCAGCAGGGATTTGTCTTGGGCCATTCTCCAGACTTGCATCTGGGACGGTCAGGGCCTCTGGAGGACAGCCTGGAGACACTGCTGCTCAGCTATGAAGGCGGTGCTGGCTTTTGCAGAACTTGCTTAGGGGGAGATGACAGCCACCTTCCAAAGCTTGCCTCCTGAGCTTGTCAGGGCTCTGCCCAGCCCAGCCCAGAAAGGCCTGAGGGCACTGGGCTTGGCTTGGCCAAAGATCTCCCAGCCAGCTTTGTATCTCCTCCTTGGGAAGGTCTTTTTGGCTCCTTTGGCTTCTCAGGGAGGATGTTTGTAAGCTGAAGGGTTCTTTAGCCCAGGATTTCATAACCTCCAGGCCGGAACCATGGAGGGTCCTCAGGAGGCAGCACTTCCCATGTAAGGACTCTTCTGGGTCACTTATTAATAACCACCTCTGCCATCAGTCCCTTTTTTGCCCACTTCAACCTCCTTCTCTCCAGAAGCTTCCCCCTCTTCCCTCTTTCCCTCTTTTTTCTCAACTTTTAACCTCCCTGTTCTCTCTTTTCCCCTTCTCCTTTTCCTCCTCCTCCAATTGAACTAACATTTTTTAAGTAATGGAATATAGTCAACAGTCAATAAGCATTTATTAGGCACCTACTATGTGTTAGGTCCTGAGAACTATATGGTAGAAAGGTCACCGGATTTGGAGCCAGAAGACCTGGGTTTAAATCTGATTTTGTAATTTACTTGCTGTGTGACTCTGGAAGAGTCATTTCACTTTTCTGTCTCCCTTTTCTTACTTGTAAAATAGGGATGACGATAGTTGTACAACAGACCTCAGAGGGTTACTGAGAGGCTCAAAGGAGATAAAGACTGTATAGTTTTTAGAGCTGGAAAGACCTTGGAGATCATTTAGTCCAACCCCCTTGTTTTTACAAACGATGGAACTGAAGCTGGGAGAGGAGAAGGGATAGACTTACCCAACCAAGGTTATGCAGATGGCAAAGTGTGGGCTTGGGCTCAGATCCTGAACTCCTTGTCCAAGGCTTTTCCCTCTATATCACAACTTCCCTCTCTGCCCAAGGTCTTGTGCTCAGCCTGTGGGAGATAGGAAGATGTTGACATGGAAAAAACCCTGGATTTGGAGTCAGAGACCCTGGACTTAAATCCCAGCTCTGTTACTTCTGTGCCTCAGTTTCTCTATTTATAAAATCAGGGCTTGCAATAGATGGCCTCCACAGTCCCTTCAAGCACCAAATCCTATGATTCTCTAAAGCAAGACTGAGTCCCTACTCTAAGGATGGTGTCCAAGCTTGGCTTAAATACTAGTGAGGACCTCACTGGTGTCAAGCCACACTGGCCTTCTTGCTGTTCCTTCTTCCATGGACTTCTCTCTCCAAGCCTTTGTATTGAGTATCTCCCATGCCTGGAATCCACTCCCTCTTCACTTCCACCTCTTGGAATCCTTCGTTCCCTTCAAAACACAGCCTAAGTGCCATTGTCTACCCAAAACCTTTCCTGATTCTCCACATACCCCCAATTACCTTGCATTTATTTTTTATATATTTGCATTCCTCATTCAGGGTGAGGTGGACAATCAGAGAATTCAATTGGTACTTTAAAGATGGCCAAGAAAAATGAGGAAAAACTGGAGCACATTGGATGGACCACATTGGATGGATCTCCTGCGGTAAACTGACTGGAGGAGACAGATGAGAGGCACACAGAATGGGTAGGCATGGGTGGGGTTGTGATCTGCACGACCTGCCTCACTGGAGGCGATCCCCAACCTGATGGCATCACAGATATGTTTGAGCATTTGAATATTAAGACAGCTCAAATTCACTTTTATACAAGTATCCCCAAATTCCCAGCATAGTCTCTGGCACAAAACAGGTGCCTAATAAGTGCCTGTCGACCAACTGATTGATTCCCAACCTCCTAAGGCAGAGTTCCCTGAAGGCATCTGATTGTATTGGTCTAAAGGGGCCCAAGGAACACAAGTCTGAGCAGGACCTATGGCTAGACTCCTTCAGACAGACATTTACAGGTATACATAAGGAGTCAAAGGTGTGCCAGAGGAAGGGGGTAAAGGGCTCCCTCTCCTTCCAACTCTCTGCCCTTGTGCAAACCCTGCCACATGTACTTCCACCATTGCTGTTATGCTCCTTCGCCCTCCACACCCCCCACCTGAACCTTGGACTCTGCCCATGGGACACTGGGCTTTGATAAGTTAGCTTTCTCCTTCTAGTGCCCAGAACTAGGCATTCATGGCACTTCTCAGCCATCTCCACACCAGGCCCCTGAGCATACCCCAGTCTCCTTTTATGTCTTTTAAGTGTTATCCCATCCTCCTCCCTCCCCCCCCAATAGAATGTAAGTTTCTTGAGGTCAGGGACTGTCTTACTTTGCATATATAGCCACCAGCGTATCCATGTACACCATGTATCGATGGTGCCTGGAACATAGGAAGCCCTTAAATACTTCATTCATTCTCTCTTTCACACACACACAGAGCTCCACAAATCCAACTCTGGGCTGGGGGGCCCTGTTTCCTCGTCCTCATCCTCACTGATTTGCCTTGAGTCTTCTGGGAATAAGAAAGACAAGACTGGATCAAGGATTACTCCAAGAAGCACCCCCAGCACCACCTTCTCTAAGGTCTAGGTGCCGTTTGGAGGAAGCAAGGGTGATGACAAAGAACTACAGACAATGGTGATTTAACAGTGGTGATTGCAGGTAGCTGGAGGTGTGGACAGGATGGAATCCGTGGGGCTAGGTATGGTGATAAGAGTTAAAGTTCAGACTGCCTTAAAGACAACAAACAGTTCTGTTACTCTCTCGGAGCATGGGAGAGTTTTCCCCTTCTCTGAGCTTTGGTTTCCCCACCAATTTCCTTGACTGTAAAAAGGATGCTGCATATAATGGTTTCTAAGATTCTTTTGGCTTGAACATTTTGGGTTCCAAGGTCCCTTCTAGCACTAACATTCTAAATTCTATGTTCTAAGTTCTGACATTCCATATTCTGGGTTCTAACATCCTATGTTCTCAGACCCCTTCTAACTCTAAAAATGGATATTCTCAAATCCCTTCCTGGGAGCTCAGGGACTTTATGGGTCTATGACTCAAGAATCCAAACTCTTGGAAAGCCAGGACCTCGAGGTCCTAGGAACTAGATTGGTGGTTCTATTCACTTCTTTCCCTGACAGATAAGCTGTTGAGTTTAAGTAAGCCAGTTTGGTGAGATGGTAGAGTGTGTAGGGAAGTCATGTGTAATCCATCCTCCAAAGGGAGGCTGGAATTGAATTGGAAAGGATTTTCCGCAACCAACAAAAGCACAATGTTATCTTGGCTATGAAGAATCATGGCACCCTATGGGAGAGTTGGGAGACTTGTACATGCTTATTGGGTTACAAGTGTCGGTGTTGGTTTGGGGCACACTGGCTAAATCATACCCTTTGAAAACCACTGGATTAGATAATCTCTAAGGCTCTTCCAACTGTAAATCCTATAATCACAAGAGGCAGATTAAAATCTTATTTAAGGAAACCCTTCCAGACAATCCAAACTTTCCAAAAGCAGAGTAGTTCTCCATCACGGTGGTTCATTTAGTGGAGACTGGATGGATGCCTTTGTGTTAGAGATGTTATCAAAGGGGTTTCTGTTGAGGTCAAAGTCGGATGAGCTGACTTTAGAATTCCTTCCAGCTCGCAGATGCTGTAATTCTCCCATTCTTGTTTTATCAAAAAAAGAACTCTCAGGATTAAACACATGGGAGGACTATGGAAAATTTCTATTTGACATAGGAGTAGGTACATTAGCAAATCTTGATTTTGTCAAGGTGTTGGATGAAGTGTCTCAGGGATATGCTGCAGCCTGTTCTAAATTGCCTCTTGAGAGCTGATTGTTAAATGTTCTGTGTGAGCATCTACACAATGGAAATCGGCAAACACTACAAATCAGGGC
The DNA here is from genome assembly GCF_011100635.1 of Trichosurus vulpecula. NCBI lineage: Eukaryota > Metazoa > Chordata > Mammalia > Diprotodontia > Phalangeridae > Trichosurus > Trichosurus vulpecula. Next base: position 72,510,562 of record NC_050574.1, on the reverse strand, counting down.
TTATTTTCTTGTTCTCTCCCCCTCCCTTAACTAGAATGCACCTTCTCGTCACCACCATATCTTAGAATCCCTTTTGTCGTTTTTGTTGTTCAGTTATCGTTCAGTCATGTCTGAGTCCACATGACCCCATTTGAGGGTTTTCTGGCACAGATACTGGGGTGGTTCACCATTTACTTCTCTAGCTCATTTTAAAGATGAGGAAACTGAGGCAAACAGGGCAAAGTGACTTGCCCAGGGTCACACAGCTAGTAAGTGACTGAGGCCAGATTTGAACTCAAGAAGACGAGTCTTCCAGACTCCAGGCCAGGCGCTCTATACACCGTGCCACCTGGCTTAGAATTCCTAGCTTCCTTTAAACCTCACTTCAAGTGCCCCATACTATTTTTGACCCTTCTTAATTCCCCAGTTGCTAGTACCCTTCCCCCCAAAATAGCTTTGAATATATGTCGTATAGATTTTACAGTTACTTATGTACATACGTGTGTATTGTTTTCTTCCAATAGAGTGGAAACTCCCTAAAGGCAGCAGTGACCGCCCAGTTCTTGGCACACAGGATATATGCTTGACAAAATGTGTGGTGAATGAATGAGTGGACTGCCCGGCCCTGCCCCAAAATGTCTTGATTAGTGTCCTGCCTCCAAACCTGTCGGGAGGTTTCTAGAGGCCAGCCACAGGGCTCGCATTTGGTTCTGTTCCGTTGAACATTTTTCATCAGTGAAAAGGATATGTTTATCAAAGGATATGTTTATCAAACATGTCGATGGCATGACGGCCAGAAGGGAGAGCCAACAAGTCAGATAACAGAATAGAGAATGATCAAAACCGGCTGGAAATGTGGGGCCAGACCCATCAAGATACCATGTGCTGACACACTTCACAGGCCTGTGATTTGGTCCTTGTGGGAGAAGAAATAATAACCATAGCTAGTATTCATATAGTACTTTAAGGCTTGCAAAACTGAATGATTTAAGAACTTTAAATGCTTAGAAAGCTTACTTTTAATAGTTTAAAACTGTACCAACACTTTTGGAACACTCATTGCCTCATTTTACGCTCACAATCGCCCTGGGAGGTAGGTTACTACTGTTACTTCTATTTTACAGATGGGGAAACTGAGGCAGAGAGCGCATAAGTGACTTGCCCAGGGGCACACAGCTAATAAGGGTCTGAGGCTGGATTTGAATTCAGGTGTTTCTGACTCCAGGCCTATCACTCTGTCTACTAGACCACCTAGTTACCTTAACCAGGGCAGCTAAGTTAAAGACCCTCCTGTCCTCTCTAGACAGGTGTCTATGAGTTGCTGTGGTTGAAAAAAAGCATCTCCTGACAGTCAGCTTTGTGGGGACAAGCACCCCTGAGGTCCATTCAGGTGACAGGTATAAATCTGTCACTTGGCCCATCCCTAAAACCATTCCAACCTGGGATATCTGCTAAAATTTCTGTTCAGCTGGTTAACTTTTTTTCATAATTTTTTGGATTGTTTTTATTTTTTCCTAATTTTTCCTTGATCTTTCTTATTTAATTTTTGAATTCTCTTTGAAGTTCTTCCAAGAACTCTTTTTGGGCTTGTGACCATTTGCCATTACTCTTTGGGGTAGGAGTGGCTTTTTTTAACCTATCTTTCTTTGAATTTGAAGCCAGCGGCTATCTGTAATATAGGTATAATATACCAGGTTCCTTTTCCTTTTCTTATTCATTTTTATTTTGTTTTATTTTATTTTTAGCAGTTTATTATTGTAATCAGGTTTTAATCCTGATTTGTGGGTAATGTCGCCTCAGGCCTCAACTCCTCCTTACTGTTATTTTCTGAATTCTACTAGGGGCTCAACCTCAGGGGCTCCTCTCTTCCCCAAGCCACAGCTGTATGCCTCCTGAGCCTAGGTTTAGACATGCGATGCTGTTCAGGACTGGGGGTGGGCCGTGGAGGGGAGGGGGTGGAGATTATACTGGCCAGCAGTGCATGGGAATAAGGGGGTGAAGTTAATGACCACAAAAGCACTCTGAGCCAACAGTGTGACCCCAGCAGCCAAAACAGCTCAGTGAACCTTAGGCAGCATTCATGAAAAGCCTACTGTCCAGACCCCAGGGAATAATAGGCCCATTGTGTTTCCTTCTGGTCAGGCCCTATCTGGAATAATGTGTCCAGGGTCACTGACAAGCCAGAGCTGGAGTCCAGAGGAGGGTGACCAGGACGGGGAGGGGACTGGAGACCACACCATCCGGGGATTGGAGCCTGAAGGATCGGAGCAGGTTTAGCCTCTGAAAAGAGAAGTCTCAGTAGGGAAAGAAAGAATGTCTTCAGGTGTCTGAAGAGCTGTTGTAGAAAAAAGGGACCGTTCTTGTTTTGTTTAAACCTAGATGGCAGAAATAGAAACAGTGGGTAGGCATAATGGGAAGATGGATTTGGGCTCAAAGGAAGGAAAAACCTGCCTGGAGAGGGCAGTGGATAGAGTGAGGGGCTCCTAGCCTCAGCCTCAGACCCTTATTAGCTGTGTAACCCTGGGCAGGTCACTTATGCTCTCTCTACCTCAGTTTCCTCACCTGTAAAACAGGGATAATAATAGTGCCTACTTCCCAGGGTGGCTGTAAAGATAAAATGAGACAATAAGGGATGTCCCCAAAGTCTTACTACATTTTTAAACTATGAGAACGTAGCTATTAACTAGTGAAGCAGCTAGTTGGGTTTCAATGTTGCTTCTACCACTTTTTAACTGTTATCAACCAACAAGTACTTATTTAGAGCCTGTTGTGTGCCAGGTGGGGCCAGCTAGCTGTTACAGTGGATAAAACACCAGGCCTGGAGTCAGGAAGATCTGAGTTCAAATCCAGTCTCAGACATGTACTAGCTGTACAACCCTGGTGTAATTGCAAGTCCCTTAACCCTTATTTGCCTCAGTTTCTCATCTGTAAAATGAGGGCACACTGTAGAAGGAAATGGCAAACCAGCCAGGATCTTTGCCAAGAAAACCCCATGGAGGGTCATGGAGCTTCGGACGCGACTGAAAACAACTGAACAGCAACACGTACCAGGCACTGAGCTAAATACTGAGGATACAGAGATTATATTCCAATAGAAAAACAAATTTGCAGATACACACAGATTATATGGAAGATTGATTCCTAACTACTGTGTGATCCTGGACAAGTGACCACACCTCTCTGAGCCTCAGCTTGCTCATCTGTACAAAGGGTGTAATGATACCCATAGCGCTAGCCTCAAAGGCTGGTGTGAGGCTCAGAGGAGACCTCTATAAAAGGTGCCTCGAAAACTTTAAAGCATGCAGATGCGAGGAATGATTAGCCCAAGGCCTGAGATGCTGCCGAGACTTTGTCACTTTTCTGACTCAACACTTTCTTCCGGGATCCTTTCCCTTCTTGTGGAAATCTTCAGTGATCTCCTTCTTGCTCGGCCCCACCCAAGCCCATCCCAGTGAGCAGACGACACAACTGTGCACAATATTTCAGGTTAGAGGTCATCTAATCCAGCTCTAGAAAGGAAGAAACTGAAGCCCGGGGAGAGAGAGAAGGGATTTGACCACTGTTGCTCAGGTCATAAAGCAACCCAGCTGAAACGGGGACCCAGGGTTTCTGACTCTGAATCTAGGGCGCTTGGACCAACACTACAACCATTTCCTTCGGCACTTAGTACCTATTTCTATTAGGGTCCTTTCTGGCCCAGGACCATCCCATGTTATTCCTGTCCCTGTCTTATCTCCCCTACTGAAAGGTGGGCTCCCTGGGGCAGACGAAGACTGGGTTTTATTCATCTTTCTGTGGCCTCACGCCTAGAGGACCTTTGAGCATAGTAGGTGTTCCCTGAATATTTTTTTGAATGAATAAAAGGACAATCCAGAGGGAATGGCTGGGATGCGTGCGATTCAGTATAATTTAACAAAGGGGGCATTAAGCATCTGCTGTGTGAAGGATGCTGTACTGGGCACTGGGGAGACAACAGAGCTTCCAATCAGCATTTTTTTTTTAAGTAGTTCTCTCTCCGCTTTTTTTTTTTTTTTTTGGAGAGAAGGCAAGGCAATTGGGGTTAAGTGACTTGCCCAAGGTCACACAACTAGTAAATATCAAATGTCTGAGGCCAGATTTGAACTCAGGTCCTTCTGATTCCAAGGCTGGTGCTCTATTCACTAGCTGCCCCCCAATCAGCTTTTGTTGAGCACCTAATGTGTGCCAGGCACTGAGGACAGAAATAAGAAAGTGAACATAATCTTTGCCCTCAAGGAAATTACATTCTAACGAGGGGATACAACACAAGTATAGTGTGGTAGCCAGGGAAGGGAACTTTGGTCTAGGTACTCATGCTCAGGGGGATTGTAAGGAGGTTTTAAAGTAATCAGTTGTCATGGCCTTTCTAGCAGCTTAGGGAATATAGATTTTATTAATGTTTCTAGAGTGAGAGGTGGAAGGGGGAGGGGAGGGAATGAGCAGCAGCAAGGTGCATGTCACATGGCAAAATACCTGATCTGAGCAGGTCCTGGTGTCTGGGTGGGTGGATGGATGGATGAGTGGGTGGGTGGGGTATGAAGCACGGACTGGCACACACAATTTAGCTAAAACAGAATCATGCCCCTATAGGGCTCATGGTCCAGTTGAAGAAAGCGATGCAGGCTAGGTGGCCAAGCCTCTTTTGGAACCTATGCATGTAGAAGGTAGGCCAGTCTGACTGATGAATAACCATGAGTGCAACCAGTGATGCCAGAGGAATTCTCCCAACCTCTGTGTTTAGCCTCAACTGACCTACTCAGGATTGATGCAGCTGCATTAGGATCCTGCTTGCTTTGTCTAACTGAGTATGAAACCAAGTTGCCCTGTTTCACTGATAGCTCACCTTCTGGGAATAGTGAAGACTGTGCTTATGTTTCCGGGAGGTTGGCGGTGGAGCAGAGGCACGTAGCTTCTTAAAGCCTTCTCCTATGAGGAAGCAGGCCTTATGTGGTTTGCACATTAATAATCACGAGCATGTATATGGCACTTTAAGGCATGCAAGGTACTTTACAAATGTTATCTCACTTTATCCTCACAACAACCCTGGCAGATAGGTGCTTTTGTTAGCCCCATTTTATAGGTGAAGAAACTGAGGCAAACAGAGTTTTTGCCCAGGGTCACATAACTAGTAAATATCTGAGACTGGATTTGAACTTCTTGACCTAGCTTCTTTCATTATCAACAACTTAATAACAATGACTGACATTTATATATCTCTTTAAAGTTTATAGAACACTTTGCATATATTCTTTTATTTCAGCCTCACAACAAAGGGAGGCAGCATGATATGATGTGTGTGTGTATATACACACATATATGTGTGTATGTATGTATGTATATGTGTGTATAGATACATGTATATGTGTGTATAGATATAGACACGTAGATATATGTATGTATGTGTACACATAAACATAAACATAGACATAGACATACATAGACATAGACATAGACATAGACATAGACATAGACATTTATACTGGTAGCTGGTGCAGTGAACAGAGTGCCAGACCTGGAGTCAGGAAGACTCATTGTCATGAGTTCAAATCCAGCCTCAGACACTTATTAGTTGGGTGATCCTGGCTAAGTCAGTTTAATCCTGTTTGCCTGAGTTTCCTCATTGCAAAATTAACTGGAGAAGGAAATGGCAAACCACTCCAGTATCTTTACTAAGAAAACCCCAAATGGGGTTACGAAGAGCAAAGAGCTGGACATGACTGAAACAACTCACAAAAACAACGTGTGTGTATGTACTATAGACAAATAGTCCTTGCTCTCAAGGAATTCCCAATCTAATGTATTAGACAACATGCAAACAACCATATATGAAGAAGATAAATATATATGTATGTATATGCATGTGTATATATATATACATTGATATAATATACCTCTGCATATACACAAGTATGTATACATACATGTGTACACATATCCTTTCTTTCTATCCCAGTGCCTGGCGCAAAGTAGACACATAACAAATGCTTGATGACAATCCTGTTACTCCCACAGTAGAATGACCAGCTCACTAGAACTGGAAGGCTTTGAGCAGAGGCTTGGAGGACATCTATCTGTCAGGGGACCTTGTGGAGGATGTTCCTTCATTGGTTGCAAGTAAACACCCCCTGGGGTCCTTTCCAGTTCTAAGGTGTTAGGATCCTCATTGAAGCTGCAGATGCACCAAAGGATCCCTGATGACTCCATGCCCAGATTCTTATGCCAGGAGGTGCTTTACAACTGTGCTTGGGTCCTCTCTTCTCTCACTCTACTCTCCTTCTTGGGGAATCTCATCAGTTTCTATCAATTCAACTAGCAACCTGCATCTCCAGCACTCTCTCCTGAATCTCCACTTCCCCATCTCTCACTGCCTCCTGGATGTCCCATAGGTATCTTATTTCCAACACATCCAAAAAACCAACTTATTGTCTTTTCCCCTAAGTCAACCCCCTCCTCCATTTTTATTGAGTTGCACTACCATCATTCTAGTCACCCAGATTTATAACCTCCCTCATCTTCAACTCTTCTTCTCCCTCCCTTCCCCGTCTCACATATCTAAACCTTGTTGATTCTCAACATCTGCTGCAGCCTTCTTTCCACTCATACCACAACCACACTGGTCCAGGCCCTATTCAGCTCCAGTCTGGATCATTGCAATAGCCCCCTAATTGGTTTTCCTGCTTTGCCAATCCATCCTCCACACAGCTTTCAAACTGATATTCTTAAAGCAGAACTATAATCATGTCACTCTTTCCTGCTCCAAGAAGTTCCTCCTGCTCCAAGAAGGGGCTCCCCCTTGCCTCTCAGATTAACTAGAAACTCCCCTGTCATTTAAAGTTTTTCCCAACGGATGCTTCCACTTCCTTGAATCTAGTGAGATCCTCTGTAGTCTGGGTCCTGACCTCATCATTCACCTGAAACTGCCCCCTCCAGAGTTACCAGTGATCTCTGAATTACTGTTCTTGAACGGCCTTTTCTCAATCTTCACCCTTCTGGAACCTTTGACACTACTGATAACCCTCTTCTCTTTGTTACTCTCATCCCTCTCGATTTTGGTGACACAGCTCACTCCTGGTCTTCCTCCTAACCGTCTGATTCTTCAGTCCACTGTGCTGGATTTTCACTCAGGTTATACCCATAGGCTCTGTCCTGGGACTTCTTCTCATCTGTCTCCTAGAGGTGGGAAACATTCGAGCTGTGAGGCCACGTGTGGCCTTCTAGGTCCTTGGGTGTGGCCCTTTGAGTCCAAGTTTTACAGAACAAATTATTTATTAAGGGGAGTTGTTCTGTGAAGTTTGAATTCAGTCAAAGGGCCACACTTGAGGACCTCAGGTTCCCACCCCTGCATACTATTTCACTTGGTAACCTCGTCAGTTCCCATGAGTTCAACTATCATCTCTAAGCTGATGATTCTCAGATCTACTTGTCCAGCCTTTACCTCTTTTCTTGACCTCTAGTCTCTAATCTCCAGCGGTGAAGGATGAACAACGTCTAGTTGTTTACTGGACAGTTTGAACTGGATATCTTGTAGTCATTTTAAACTCAACATATTTGATACTGAATTCATTATCTTTTCCCCAAAACCTTCTCTCTTCCTAAGCTCTCTGTTGCTGTTGAGGGCACCACCATCCTCCTAGGCTCTCAACCTAACGTGTCATTCTTGACCTCTCCATCTCTCTCTCTCTCTCTCTCTCTCTCTCTCTCTCTCTCTCTCTCCTCCAATCTATTTCTATTTTCATAACTTCTCATGTATATATCCCCTTCTCTGCTTTGACACTGCCACTACCCAGATCTAAATCCTCACCTACCTCACACTTGAATTATTCCAGTATCCTGTTGGTTGGTCTCTCCGCCTCAAGTCTCTCCCCACTTTAGTTCATTCTTCACTCAGCTGTCAAACTGATCTTCCTAAATCACAAGTCTGACCTTGTTACTCTCCTGTTACTTTCCTAGTCAATAAACTCCAATGGCTCCTTACTGCCTCCAGGATCAAAAATAAAACCCTCTGTTTGACTTTTAAAGCCCTTTGTGACCTGACCTCTTTCCAAGTTTTCTTATCCCTTACTTCTGTCTCTCCCCAGCTCTCATCACACACATACTCTATGATTCAGTGATACTGGCCTCCTTGCTGGTCCTTGCACAAGCAACTCCATCTTCTGATCTTAAGTGTTTCCCCAGCCTCTCCTCCAGGCATGGAATGCTCTTCCTCATCTCTGCACTCTGCTTTCCCTGCTTTCCCTGGTTTCCTTTAAGACAGCTTAAATTCCACCGATTTCAGGGAGCCTTTCCTGATCCCCCTTAATGTTAGTGCCTTTCCTCTGAGGATTATCTCTAATTTATTCTGCCTTTATCTTGTTTGTTCTTAGTTGTTTGCGTGTCGTCTCCCCTCAAGCATTTCTCAATCCTTATTCTCCTTGACCCCTCTGCAGCCTTTGATGCTGTTGATCACTCTCTCCTCCTTGCTACTCTCTTGTCTCTAGGTTTTCAGGACACCACCCTCTCCTGGTTCTCCTCATCTAACTGTTCCTTCTCTATCTCCTTTGCTGGATCTTCCAACAGATCACATCCTCGAATCTTAGTGTTTTGTCCAAGGCCTTCTTCTCTTCTGCCTCTATCCTAGTTCATCGGCTTCCTTAAATTTAATTACCATCTCTGTGCTGATGATTTTCAAATCGTTCAATCCCACCCCAAACTCTCTGCTGATCTCCAATTTTAATCTCCAACTACCTTCCAGATATCTTCAACCGGATGGGTAAAATGGAATTTATTTTTTCCCCTAAACTTTCCCCCTCTTAACTCCCCCACCCCCATGCCCATAAAGGGCAACATCATCCCAGTCCCTCAGGCTCCCAACGTAGGAGTCATCCTGGGCTCAACCCCTTTGCCGTATCCAAGCTGTTGCTAAGGCCTGCCAATGTCACCTTTGCGACATCACCTGAATAGGTCCCCTTCTTTCCTTGAATGTTGCCACCACTCTGGAGCAGGCCCTCATCACCTCACGCCCGGATCATTGCAATAACAATAACCTGATGCTGGGTCTGCCTGCCTCAAGATCCTCCTCACTCCAGTCCATTCTCCATTCACCACCAAAGATTTTTTCCTAAAACACAGGTCTGATTGTGTCACACACACCCCTAATTCAATCACCAAGTGATATTTCCTAAAGCACAGTCTGATTATGTCACACACACTATAACTCAATAAACTGTACTGGGTCTCTATTGTCTCCAGTAGCAAATACAAGATGCTCTGTTTGGCATTCAAAGCCCTTCATCACCTAGCCCCCTCCTACTTTTCCAGTCTCCTTATACCTTGTTCCCTAATACGTATTGTTTGATCCAGTGACTTTTTTTTTAAGAGGGGGAAGGCAGGGTTAAGTGACTTGCCCAAGGTCACACAGCTAGTAAGTGTGTCAAGTGTCTGAGGCTGGATTTGAACTCAGGTCTTCCTGACTCCAGGGCCGATGCTCTACTCACTGCACCACCTAGCTGCCCCGATCCAGTGACTTCTTGTTGTTTGTCCTTCATTCTCGAAGAGGACCTTGACTTCAGGGAGGTGATCCCATGATATGCAAGGCATTGTCTGTCCCTCATGCCTGGAATACTCCCTTCTCCACTCCACCAACCAACCTCTCTGGCTTCCTTTATGGCTCAATTAAAATTCCATCATCTAAACAAAGACTTCCTCAATCTCTCTTAATTTCAATGCCTTCCCTCTGTTAATTATTTCCTATTTATGCTGTATTTAGCTTGCTTTGTATGTATTTGCATGTTGTCTCCCCCATTAGATTGTAAGCCCCGTGAGGGCAGGGCCTGTCTTTTGCCTCTCTTTGTATCCCTGGCACTTAGCACATAGTAGATATTTAATAAATCCTTTTCAACTGACTGACTACTGCCTCTGTCCCACATTCCTGGAACGTTCCTCCCCCTTACCTCTTGGAACTGCTTGATCCTTTAAAAGCTCCACTCAAATGCCACTTTTTGCAAAGGACCTTTGTCAAAACCCTTCCCCCAATCACTTTGTATTTATCTCGTATATCCCTATGTTTACTTTGTTTCATTTTGGTTTCTGTCTTCCCGGGGCCTCCATCATGCCTGAAACAGAGGTACATGGCCGGGATATAATAAATTCTCCTTGGTTGAACTCATAAAGCTCTATCCTCGGTGTTTCTTCCAGTGTTCTAATGCGCAGGGTTAGGGATTAGGTGAGGAGGAACGGGAACCCTTCAGAGCCAAGATAATGATAGGAAATGTAGCAGCTGTCCTGGGCACTGAAAGGAAGGTGGGCACCACTGTCAGGTATCTAGAAGGGAAGAGGAAGGAGAAGTTAGGGTCAGGGGAAGGGGGAACTGTGATCATTTTTTTAAAAGTAAAAACTGGAAGAAATGAAGCTCATTGTTATTACAATCTTATTGTAAGTAGGGCTTTCCCCCATTTGGGGGAAGGGAGAGGGTGTCTTTTAGCAACATACAAAATGGATTACTTTTTACCTTAGGAAATATGAAGGTCTTCTATGTTTACTCTTCTTGGGGCAATACATTGCCACAGGGAGCTGAAAGGGTTCTGGAGAACAAAAACCAGAATGGTGGAATTGCAAGGGCCTTCTAACACAGAATGTCAGAGCTAGGAGAGCTTAGAACACAGATTATCACAGATGAGAGGGACCTTAGAACACAGAACATCAGAGCTGAGAAGTTCCTTAGAACAAAGAATATTAGAGCTGAGAGGGACCTTAGAACACAGAACATCAGAGGTGAGAGGGACCTTATTACATAGAATCTCAGTGCTGCAAAGGCCTTAGAATGTTAGAAAATGAAGAAACCTCAGATCACAGAATTTTGGAGCTGGGAGGGACCTCAGAACATAGAATGTCAGAGCTGGGATGAAGCTTAGAACAGAGCATGGCAGAACTGGGGCTAGGGAACACAGTATGTCAGAACCAACAACATTAAGGCATAGCATGTCAGTCTTGAAAGGGACCTTCGATATCATATTGTCCAACCCCTTCATTTTACAGATAAGGAAACAAATCTAGAGAAGAGAAATAAGTTACTTAAAGTTACACAGCTACTAGGACTAGAACCCTTGTCTTCTGATTCCTCCTCCTTTCTGAGCTCTTCTTAAGATATACTAATTAGTAAAAGCTTCTATGTTGGCTGCAGAGGATTTAGAGAAGGAAGAAGGCTTAGTATTTAGCATTAGTTCCTATTTTGATAGCATTTAACTGACAAAAAAGTCACTTTGAACACAATCTGTAAGGAAATCGGTTTGAGAATTAGACCCATTTCACAGATTCACTAATTCATTTTTTCATCCCTTCACACATTCCACAAATATTTATCAAACACTCGTTGTAAGCAGGGAGATTTGTCTAAGGTCCCTGTCATTAGGGAGCCTAGTAGGGAGTCTCTAACCTAGAGCAAATTAGGTGGAAGGAGTAAAGTTCTTAACAGAGGGGGTTTCCCGGAGTTTTCCTGGAGAATGTTGCATTTGAGGAAACTGGGAAAACTCCAAATGGTCATAGAATCATACGATTTAGAACAGAAAGAGACTTAGGAGATGTGGTCGCACACTCCTCCCTCCTCCTTCATTTTACGGATAAGAAAACTGAGGCTCAAATGGGGGAGAGATTGCCAAATGCCACAGGACTAGTAAGTGGCTGGGCTTGGATTCAAACTCAAGCCTCTTGACACCCCCCCCCCCCCCCGCCCCGCCCAGGCTTGCTCTTTCCAGGTGTCTCGATCCCTACTAAATGATAACCTCTAAGGACACAGCTGCCGTACCAGCAACTGTTTCCTTTCGGAGTAGGCGAGGGGAGCTAAGTGGGGCTAAAAATGGGCCAACCTGAGTGTGAGTGATCTGTGCAGAGTAAAATGCAGAAGAGTTAGCTCAGCTCAGCTGGGCCAGTCTTTAGGGGCGCCCCTGGGAGCTAACTGCTTATTCAGGGCTTTGGCAAAGTAGTCCCTACGTCCTCAGACTGTGGCGAGGCTCAAGTGAGACAATCTAGGTAAAGTTCTTTGAAAAAGTTAATCGCTACATAAATTCTCGAGGTTATTAATTTTTCAAAATAGATCTCTATCGCTGTTGTTTTGACATTGCCTAGGTCTCCCCTCCCCCCCCCATAACAAAGATGTGATTGTTTTTATCAGTAAACTTTAACATTTGATTAGGCTATGAAGCAGCAAAAGCATGCAGCACTCTTCGTTCAGACTTCAGGTCTTTCTCTAAATCTCCAGTTTGGGGATAGTTGTTTCAGACTAGGGACTTGATTTTATAAACATGCTAATTAAGATGGCTTTGCACCAGTTCTTTAATAAGTAAGTTCAGTCTTCTAGTTTCCCAGAGCTATAATTGCGCTTTCACTCTCCCCATTATCTAATTTCCATATAGTATCCCTCCACCGAATTTAAACTCCTAGGGGCAGGGGCGCTTTCACTCCCTCTCACATTATCATGTATAAGCCTATTTCCATATAGTATTCCCCAATAGAATGTAAATTTCTAGAGGGCAGGGGCTGGTTTTCCTTTGGTCTTTGTATCCCCTAGCACTAGGCTTTTGTTGTTGTTCAGCCCCGTCTGACTCTTCGTGACCCCTTGGACTTGTTCCTGGGGTTTTCTTGGCAAAGACACTGGAGTGGTTTGTCATTTCCTTCTCCACTGTGTCCCCATTTTACAGATGAGAACTGAGGCAAATCGGGGTTAAGGGACTTGCCCAGGGTCACACTGTAAGTGTCTGACGCCAAATTTCAACTCAGATCTTGTTTATCACGCACTTAATACTGTAAATGTTTGAAGAGTGGCTCCGCGGGGCTGAGAAGACCAGTCCTGGGAAGCTCAAAAGGAGGGTGGGCTGGCCCGCTGTTCCAGGAGATTCCCGAGGATCGCAGCAGCTGCCCTAGGAAGCAGCCTGAGCTCTGAAGAGGACCCTTCCTTTGGCCCCAAGACCGAGAATGGGATTCTTAGAACTCGGACACCATGGTCTTTTTCTCTCCCGTGGAAGAATAGTAACCGGTGGTCCAGCTGGCTCGTCCTCTCGCACTCGGCACTGGACCGCTCCTCGGCGTTTGGGGCAAAGCCCCCAGGCACCAGGTGAAGGAAGGACAAAAGGGCCCAGGAAGTGGAAGGGTGCAAAGCTTCTGCCCAGGAGCTGGGCATCGTAAGAGACCCGGGAGCCACGGACATCGCCGAAGGTCCGGCCAGTGCCCGGGGCGGGGCCGGGGGCAGGACTGCCAATCAAGGCAGGGGGCGGACCTGCGAGGCAGGTCCTTAAGAAGGGAGGAGGAGGCGGAGGAGGGAATGTCGAGAACAGACCGAAGGGAGGCGGGGTAGGGAAGCACACACACGCGCACGCACACGCACACACACATACACATACGAGCAGGGAGGAAAAAAAGAAAGAAAGAAAGCGGGCGGGCAGAGAGCTCTTTGCCGGCTCCGCCGCCTGGCGCTTTGCTTTCCCTTGCGTTTCATTCAAAGCCGAGCGCGGCCCCGGGAGCCCCAGCTCTGCTCAGATCCCGGCCATGGCCAAAGGCGAGGGCGCAGAGAGCGGTTCAGCCGCGGGGCTGCTACCCCCGGGCATCCTCCGGGGTGAGGAGAACGGCCGGACTCAGGTGAGAAGGGAGCAGTGGGGGGTAGGATGGTGTCGAGGGACTGGGACAGGATGGCGGCGGCTCAGGGTTGGAGGATCCCAGGTCCGGGGGATGGCAGATAGCCGGAGGAGTAGAGTGGTATGTGGTGGCAATTGTGGGGGGTACATTGCGGAAGGGGGGACATACAAGGAACAGAGAGGATAGAAGGGGTACAAGTTTAGGGGAGCCTGGAGGCTCGAAGCTGGAGGTTGGGGAGCCCCGGATTGGGGGAATACAATCACGGGACACAGAGCTGAGATTATTGGGGACTTACAGCACAGTGAGGGAGGGGCAGAGATTTGTTTAGTTAGGAAAAAGGGGAGCAGGTGGCGGTGGCTGTGGATCCTGGGAAGAGTATATGTAGCGGGGCAGAATAAATTTAGGGTAGATGGAAACCGGAGGGGAAGGCATCGGGCAAAGGGGCTCAGCTTGAGCTTGAGGGGCTGCTGTGGAAGCGGGGGGAGTACAGGTGGAAAGCATAAGGCTGGAGATGGGGAGGATGATAAGGAGGTGTGGGGGGGATAGAATTATGGGACACTAAAGGGCTGCAGGAGGAGATCTCGGAGTGGGGGCACAGAGTTAGAAGCGAGAGCGTGACGCTTAGGGCCAGCATGGGGAGGAGGGCAGGTTCCATCTCGTGGCCGGGGATGCAGAGAGAGTCCTCAGCTTTTCGGTGGACCCTTAGGGAAGGGGTCGGACATGGCTGGTTCCAGTGGACGATTAACTGGGACACTGGGCAGGCAGAGTGAGCACGGAGTTGGGGGTGGAGGGTGGTTAGAGTCCTACCCAAAGGGAAGAATGATTAGTAGAAGGGTCCGGCCGGGGACTGTGCACTCTCTGGAGGCTCAGGGTTGAGCGGGATACCGGGGAGAAGAGGGTGCAGACCGCTGGCGTCAGATTGGGGGTACAGGTTTAGCTCCAGGTCAGGTGGGGCAGGGGGCTGGAGCAGGCGAGCAACCCCACCCCACCCCCTTCCTCTCCCTTCTCGGGTGGCGTGGCCCGCCGGCTTCCAGCTCCACGTGGTGGTGAATGACTCCGCTACCTCATCCGACCCGGTTTCCCGGCTCCCGAAGCCCTGTAGCCACTAATTGGGCATATAGGACCCAGAATCGAGACTCCAGCATCTGGGACCTGGCCTTCCCTTCTCAGCCCGGCTTTACCTTCGAGTTCATTCATAAGAACAGAGGCGCCGTTCTTAAAGGGGACAAGGCTGAGTGGTGGCTAGCCGAGCAGAAAAGAACGGAGGATGGAGAGGAGGTGGAGGGGAAGGCTTAGTTCTGCGCGCCGCCCTGGTCCCCTACTCCATCCGGAGCTGGGCTGGGGGTGCTCAAAAGCTGCTTTGGCTCTTCCCTGCTCATATCTGTGTCCCGGGAAAGTCCGGACCGTTGGGACACACAGTCCTGTCCAGTCCGCGTGGCTAGGACACACAGTCCAGAGCCGCTCAGCTCAGACCCCGAGGTTGCCTAGTCCTGACTCCTGTGCCCCTCTCCTGCCGAGGCTGGGTGGTGCCCCTACCGCTCCCTGTCCCCGCCCATTCCTGAGGCTCTCGAATTAATTTTAGAAGCCGACTACTGTGCGTTGGGTTGGGCTAGGCCGGGCATCTGTCTCTTGTCTGCCCCCTGCGGCCCTCTCCAGCCCCTTCCCCCCTCCCTTCTCGGAGCTGCTACTTGGAGCCTAGGTTTGCTGGGGAAGGGGTTTTTGGGCAGGACCGCCCACCCCCCAACTGCCTGGGAGGCCTGGCAGGGAAGTTGGGCCTGGAATTCTGGGATGACTGTCTTTACCTTTTAATTTTATTAATTGCTCCTCTGAAGGAGCGCCCACCTCAGCTATTAATCCGCCCACGATGAGTAATCCTAGCTTTCTGCCCCTGTGGTCTCGCCTCAACACGCCATTCCATCACGCCCCCCCCCCCCAACCCCCTTCAGAGCTCAGGGTTGGAAGAGACCTTGTAGAAGATAATTTCGAGTTTATTAAGTGCCTACTGTGTGCCAAAACCCGGCAGTTTAGTCAAGTCATCCCTGCCCTCATATAGTCAAATTGGAGGCCATTCAGTCCATTTGCAGGGGCAGAAACTGAAGCCCAGGCTTAGGAAGTAATTTACCCACAGACCAGAATGAAAGCTGGTGGCTGAGCTGGCTACAGAATTCAGGGTTTGGGTTTCCAGCCTTTGAGCTCTCTGGGGATGTGGGGGGGGCATACTGAAGTAGGAAGAGCCCAATGTCATTCAGTTTAACAAGTATTTATTAAGTGCCCACTAAGGATTGTGGACAGTCATAGTTTAGATGAGACCAAGCCTTTGCCTTCATAGAAATCATAGCAGAGAAGCCTCAACTTTCTGAGGGCAATCAGGAGATCTCAAGGTAGCTTGTGAGGCTGAGCTAGGGCTCCTAGTGTTGGGAACAGTTCTTAATGACCCCTTAGGACTGACTAGAGAACATTGTCCCTCCTGGCTCTGAGGAACTCTCCCACCCTCTTCCATTCCCAGTGAAGTCCCTGGGGTCTAGAGGTTCCTGGAGGCTTGCAGTACATTTGCCTTCTTGGGCACCAGCCCAACCCCCACCCCTTGCTAGGGGCTGTGGAGACCTTGACCGACCAGATGGAAGGAAGCAGCTGTAAGCCTAGGCTTAGAGGGCTGAGGCCCTGGGCCAGGCTTCCCCTCAGCCCTTATAGACAGGTCTATTTAAGATAAGGGTGAATGGGACCTGGTCCTGGGTTGGTGGGTGGGGGTGGGGTTGGGCCCAGGTCCCAGATGCCTTGGAGAGGATTTTCAGGTTGCGGCAGTGCTAGGCAAAGGACTGGTTGGGCTGCTGGAACCTGCTTTGTTTCCTTTATCCCATAGAGCGTCTTCCTCCAGCTAGAGCCTGTACTTGGTCTAGTGGGTAGGGGATGGGGGGAGAAGAACCCTTAGGTTAATCCAAAAGTTGAAGGCCCTGCTTAGGAGTGGGGATAAGCAAAAAATCGCAGTTCTTTCCTTCCTACCTCTTTTCCTTTTATTTGCCATTCCTCTTCTCCCTGCCCCCAATCTCTAGAAGTGAACATTTCTTTCCCAGTCTCTCCTCAAAGTGAGGAGTGTCTTGGCTGTGAATAGGAGAAGGGAGGGGATGGAAAACCAGAGAGCCTGTTGGACCAGGGGAGGGACTGTGCAAAGGCAGCTTCCTGGCCCTGGGAGAGGGGGGCTGGGAACATAGGGTCTGATGGGGACTTGCTGGACAAACCCCATTGAACTGCTTCCTGTCCCTACAGAAGGATGGGACCAAGAAGCTGACCATCTGCAGTAAACTCTGCTATGCTGTGGGGGGTGCTCCCTACCAGATCACTGGTTGTGCTCTGGGCTTCTTCCTCCAGATCTACCTGCTGGATGTGGCTCAGGTGAGTGCTACTGGCTCTAGGGTGGTCCTTAGTACTATGTATGCTAAAGGGATGTGCCTGCCCTCCCCTCTTCCTTTCCCTACTCCTTTCCTCTGAAGGTTAGAGAGCTGGGAGAGCATAGGATGTTAGAGCTGTGAAAGACCTGAGAGTCTAAAGTGTTAGAGCTGGGAGGAGCCTGAGAACACAGGGTGCTAGAGCTGGGGAGGACTTTAGAATATAGAATGTCGGAGCTAGGAGGGACCTTGGACCTAGATTGTCTGAGATGTTACAGGTCTATTGACAGATGAAGAATTGAGGCCCAAAGACCTTAAGTGTGTTACCTGAGCTCATAAAGCCAGTCAATGACAGAGTCTTCTTTTGACTGCTGATTTTAAAATGTCTAGAACACTTTAAAGTTGTAAACACTGTATGAATGTTTTCTCAATTTAATCCTCACAACAATCTTGGGAGGCAGATGCTGTTATTCATCTCCATCTTAAAGAGAAAGAAACAGACTGAGAGGGGTTAAGTGACTCGCCTAGGGTCACAGCGCTAGTTAGTATCTGATGGAGGATTCAAACTCAGGTCTTTTCTGAGTCCTGGATGCTTAGCAATCAGAAGACCCCATCCCCTCAAAAATAATGTGAGAGAGGGCTTTCTGGCCCTGGGTTATACTTGCTCCAAAGGCAGGCACACAGATGCAGATGGGAGTGGAGGTGGAGAGAGTATGGGATGACTCCAAAAAGGTCCTCCCCCCCATTGCCATTGGTGAGAGGAAGCAGTGGGTGTAAGGGAGTAGGGATAAGTGTGGGCCTGGTAAGGAGGGGGTCAGCAGAGGGAGGCCTGCTTGTTGGTAGTGGGTGATCAATTTGTTCCAAGAAGAGATGGGCACACTGTGTCCCTGGCTTAGGGGCAAGCAGGGGTTTTCAGGGAGTGGCTGTTAGCGTGATGGAGAGAGCTGAGTTTGACCCCTTTCCCCCCATCTCTAGTAGGGGGAGGAGGCTGGGAACTGGAGCGCTGAAACTCTGAGAGGGCAGCAGTGCCTGAGCCCATCTGGGCTGCGTTTGGTGCCAGGTCCAACCTAGCCCATCCTCCATGCTTCTGGCAGGGGGCACTGCCTCTTCTGGGAATGCTTTGCTTATTCTTCTGAGGAAAGGCAGAATGTGAGGCTGAACTGATTTCCTCAGAAGGTGATGAGACATTGCTTGGGGAATGACTGACCCTTTTTTCCCAAGCAGAGGAAGCCACAGGGACCTCTCTACTTCAGAAACCCAAATGAAGGGGCAAATAACTTATTTTAAAAAGTGCTTTCTTCTCAGCGGCTCTTGGGCCTGTGTTTCAGATGGGAAACTGAGGCAGAGAGAAAGAAAGGAAGGAAAGGAAGAAAGGAAGGAAGAAAAAAAGGAAGGAGAGAAGAAAAGGAAAAAGGAAGAAAGAAAGGAAAAAAGGAAGGAAGAAAGGGAGAAGCCAAGTCGAAGTGTATTCAGCAATGATTTATTGAACCCCTGGGGGAGGACAAACAGAAAGATTAAGTCCTGCCCTCAGGGAGTTCATAGCCCAGCAATTCAATTTTGCACAGCAGGTGGCAATCAGATGTTTACAGAATCTGGAGAAAGGCTAGGCTGAGCCTTGACCAGAGACCTCCACACCAAGAGCTAGGAGAGGGAGGGGCTCATGACAACTCCGCTTGCTATGGTGATTTAACCTTTACCGAGTGGTCTCTTTTCCTCGATAGACCTTGGATAGGATTCTAAAAGTGAAGGAAGCTGAGATTCCGGAAGGAAAAGCACTTGGCTTGGGGTCACACAGTTGTAAGGGTCAGATCCAGAGTGATTACCCCCAGCCACATCCCCCGGACTTCAGCCTCCCAGTCTGCTGCTCTTTCTACTAAGACTTAATCAGTATTTATTAAGCACCTTCTTAGGCCAGCACTGTGCTACGCCCTGGGTATACAAAGGCAAAACAGTCTTTGATCTCTTGTATTCTCATCCTATCTGGGAAACAACCAGTTTGATATAAAGTAAATGCCAGATATATACAAGCTAATTTAAGAGGAAGGAACTAGCCCTGGTGAGAAGAGCAGGGAAGGCCTCCTGTAGGAGACGGCATTGGAAATGAGCTTTGGGAGAAACTAAGCATTCTTTGGGCACAACTAGGTGGTGCAGTGGAAGGACAGACAACCACCACCAATACCACCACCACCACCCTGGTGCAGTGGATAGAGCACTGGGACCCGGAGTCAGGAAGACTCATCTTCCTGAGTTCAAATTCAGCCTCAGTCGCTTATTGGCTGTGTGACCCTGGGCAAGTCACTTAACCCTGTTTGCCTCAGTTTCCTCATCTGTAAAATGAACTGGAGAAAGAAATGGCAAACCACTTCAGTATCTTTGCTGAGAAAACCCCAAATGGGGTCATGAAGAGTTGGAAATGACTGAAAATAACAGAAGGATCCTTAGGGTGGAAAGTGAGGACTACATTGGGAGGCTTAGAGCTGACTCGAAAGCACAGAGAAGGCTTTGACAGAGAAGGTTGGGGGAAGGAATTCCAAGCCTAGGAAATATGTAAGAGAGCAGAGATGGGAAAGTATAGGGATTGTAGAGGGGGCAGAGTTTGGGTGGGAATGTTACCTTAACTTTTGAAGAGTGAGAGATAATAGTTGTAATGATAGCTAACAGTAATAGTACTTTTGGGTTGTTTTTTTGCAAACTTACAGATATCTTACAAATGTTGTTTTATTTGATCCTCACGACAGCTCTGGGATGTAGGAGCTATTATTATCCCCATTCTACAGAATGGGGATATGCCCTCAACTGAGGCTGAAGAGGTTGGGATTGCCTGGGGTCACACAGCTAATAAGTCTGTGAAGTAGCATTTGAACTCAGGTCTTCCTAATTCCAGGTCAGCACTCTATTCAACGTGCCATCTCGTTGCTATTCACTTGTGTCCAACTCTTGGCAAAGATACTGGAGTGGTTTGCTGTTTTCTTCTCCAGTTTATTTTAGAGATGAGAAACTGAGGCAAACAGAGTCATACAGCTAGTAAAATGATACAACTAGTAAATTTAAACTCAGGAAGAGAAGTCTTCCTAACTCTAGGCCTAGTGCTCTATCCACTGAACCACCCAACTGTCCCCACTGACTTCCTAGCTAATGCTGAAGAAGGCTAGAAGGCTAGGCTAGTACTCCCTCCAGCTCCTTCCCTATCCACTGCGAAGGCAAGCAATATGATATGAAGTCATGCAAAACATAATTCTATATTAACCATGTTGCAAAAATAAAAGAAACCCACACACAAAACCCAAGAAATATAAAGCGGAAAAAACATGCTTCAATCCACATTCAGAGTTCATCGGCTCTCTCTGGAGATGGATAACATTTTTCATCATGGCTCCTTTGCAATTATAAAGACCTGATTTCAAATCCCATCCCCCATCCCCCACTAGCTGTGTGATCCTAGGCAAGTCCCTTAACCTCTGAGTGCCATAACTGGTTCCTTCACTTTCTTCTGTTGTCCTAGACAGTGGAGTGGTGAGAGACTGTTGGAGGGAGGGAATTCCCACACTTGTGATGGAGAGAATTCCTCCATCCAATGGCAACGCATCAGGAGCTCTCTCGTGCTGTCAGTGAAGTATAAGAAATGGTTACTACAATGCAGGAACAGTCCAGGTGGAAAGAGAAAAACCAAGTCATAATTACTATAATTACAGTCAGGAAAAGCTCTCATTTCTGTACCAGGGTTTTCTTAAGGATTCATTTTTTAAGGTTTTCAGCCCTGTAATGGAGGGGTTGATGGAAATACTTTTTTCCATTCTTCAGATAAAGAAACTTGGCTCAAAGAAGGAAGCAATTTACCCAAGGTCACATAGCTAACTGGGACTTGAAACCATGACTTCAGGCCAGGACTATCCTCTACATCCCACTAGGGTTAGGCCCTGACTAGGAGGACTATAAGAGGACAGAGAGGGAAGACATCATTGTAAGCTTCCTGGGAGGGCGTCCTGGAATAGGTGAGACTTGAGTGTGTCGGACTTTTGAAGGGCAGATTTGATCTTAGAGGGTGATAAAGAATGGGGTTAAGTGTGAGAGCCAAAGCCTGGAGAGAGAGAGGGAGAGAGAGAGAGAGAGAGAGAGAGAGAGAGAGAGTGTGTGTGTGCGCGCGCGCGCGCACGCGCGCTGCTTATGAGTTTAGACAATGAGGACCAATCAGACTGGCTGGAATACAAGGTATCTTTTGCATTTTCAGTGAATAGTTGGCAAACTTTTCTCAAGCAGTTCTATGGTCTAGGACTCAGGGGTGGGGAACCTGCGGCCTCGAGGCCACATGTGGCCCTCTAGGTCATCAAGTGCAGCCCTTTGATTCAATCAAAGGGCTGCACTTGAAGATCTGGCTCTCTAGGTCCTCAAGTGTGGCCTTTTGACTGAATCCAATTCAGAGAGCCACATGCGGCCTCGAGGCCGCAGGTTCCCCACCCCTGGGTACATTGTATTCTCCTTAGAAAGATAGCTAAGGTGAGACCAGGTCATAGAGGACCTTGGATACCAGGCAGTGGGGAGCTATTGAAGGTTTTTCAATAGGGGAGTTGTTGAGTTCCATGTTCTTCTTTAGTAAGGCTTACACTAGTTCATAGGCTGTACTGCTTTGGAGTAGAGAAACCAGTTAGAAGGCCGTGGGGTATAATAGAAAGATTCTTATGCCTATTTAGGCAGCATCGAGGTGGTACATCTTGCCTGGAGTCAGGAAGACTTGAGTTCAAGTCAGACACTAGCTGTGTGACTGTTAGCACATCCCTTGAGCTCCGTCTGCCTCAGCTTTCTTAGCTGTAAAATGTGAACCAACTTCCCAGGGTTGTTGTGAGGATCAAATGAGACAATATTTGTAAAGCACCGAGCACATAGAAGGTGCCGTAGAGAGGATTATTCCCATCCCTTCCACTTCCCCGGCCTC
Source organism: Trichosurus vulpecula (assembly GCF_011100635.1). Taxonomy (NCBI): domain Eukaryota; kingdom Metazoa; phylum Chordata; class Mammalia; order Diprotodontia; family Phalangeridae; genus Trichosurus; species Trichosurus vulpecula. The sequence continues at coordinate 72,488,650 of NC_050574.1, read as the reverse complement.
TCTGCAGAAATGCTTATTTCCCATGACACCCACCTCTCCTGGCTGGTGGGAGAAAAGTGCTTTGCAAACCATAAGATGCCATAGAGTCATTGGAGTAACGTTACATAAGGTGTTGGGAAAGTCAGAAAGCTCCGTAGGGTTCATGCATGGGCAGATGAGAGGAGCGTAGATTTAGAGCTGGAAGGAATCTCAGAGGCCAACTCCCTAATTTTACAATGAACGTCTGAGCTCCGGAAATGACTTGGCTAGAGTCACACAGTTAGCCAGTGGCAGAACCAGGGTTTGAACTTAGCAGATCCAGCACTTTATGCTGCCCAGCCTCCCTTGATGGCTGTGTGTCCTTCAGGGTGTCTCTGACGCTCAGAGTCTTAGTCTCCCACTCTGTAAAATGGGGATAATAATCCTTATTCTGCCCATCTCGTTTGGGGCGGGTACATCTTGGCAGAGCCGGGAAAGAAAGCCACGCTGACGGCTTTAGACTGGACAAATCCAAGGGACCCCGAGCCTGTGCGCGTTGGTATAGGAAGTTCCTTCAGTGGGAATTTTCTGAACCAGTTGGTTCCAGGTCCATTCCCTCCACGCCCTAACATACAAGACTGTTTGGAGCAAATGGGATTTAAGTTCTGTGAAGGTGATTTCTAACCATAAAGTTATATATCAGTGCAAGCTGGCAGGGGTGTGCCGGAGCCAGCTCAAACTGTCCCCTAGAGCTGATTGTTAAATTTCCAAGGTGAGCTTTTATACGTTGGAAATTGGTAAATGCGCCAAACCAAGGCGTGATTTATTAGCTTGTTGGTTGTCTAGGTTTAAGAAAGAGGAAGAATGGGGGCAGCTAGGTGGTGCATTGAGTAGAGCACCGGCCCTGGAGTCAGGAGGACCTGAGTTCAAATCCAGCTTAGACACATGTACTAACTGTGTGACCTTGGGCAAATCACTTAACCCCAATTGCCCTGCCTTCCCCCCCTCCAAAAACAAACAAAAAAACACAAACAAGAAAGAGGGAGAAAATGTTAGTAAAGCAAATTGAACTTAAAGTGTGTCAAGCATATGTGTGGCACCCCCCTTCCCCTCCCTCCGCCCCTGCCCAGAGCTGCTTATTAAACATTTATCAGCCACCCTTGAATGTGATGATGTGCATCAGAGAGAATAGATTTCCTTTGAATAATCTTTTCAAGGGCAGAAATTGTTTCATTTTTTTGACTTTGTATCCTGTTGCCCAACAAACACAGTGCTTGGCACATAGTAGGCACTTTGAAAAATGCCTGTTGAATTTGGAGTTATAGGACCTGGATTTGGAACTCAGCTCTGACACTTCATCCCTGGGTGACATTAGGCAAGTCACCTTATCTCTCTGGGGGTGGGTGAAGGGACCTTTAATATCTCTTCCCACTCTGCATTTGTATCCTATTAGGATTACTACTCTTAACCAATCAGCAATCATTTTTACTTGTTAGTAGGAGTACTAGAGGGCAGCTAGGTGGTGCAGTAGGTAGGTCTTCCTGACTCAGATACTTACTTCCTAGCTGTGTGATCTCAGGCAAGTCACTTCCCCCATTTGCCTCAGTTTCCTCATCTGTAAAATGAGCTGGAAAAGGAAATGGCAAACCACTTCAGTATCTCTGCCAAGAAACCCCAAATGGGGTCTCAAAGAGTTAGAAACAACTAGTACCAGTCTAGGTCAGGGATGCTTCATTTTCACCAGTCTGGTGAAGCCTATGGACCCCTTCTCCGTGATATTTTTAAATAATCAAAGGAAATGCTAAATTACAGTTAGAGGTTAGTGAAAAGAAATAGATCTTTTTTTTCTCATTCTAAGTTCATAGACTCCCTGAAATCTATGCATAGACCCCAGGCACAACCCTTGGTCTAGGGCAGCGATCCATGATCAGGGCCTAGACCAGAGTGGTGGCTGTAGGAATGGGGGGGGGTGGGGATAGAAAGGAGTGATGTTACCAAGGCAGAATGTGGGGGACGCAATTTGATTGGCTATAGGGAATGAAGGAAAGGTAGGCCCACTGAGGTTTCTAGGCTGAGGGCTGGTCTGGCATCACACAGGCCTGGGACTGGTGCTCATCTTGTAAGTCTGTATTCCTAGGCCTTCCAGACAGAGAGGAGCTCTCGGGTTTTCTAGATGGGAAAGTGGAGACTTGGAGGGGTTATGTGACTTACCCAAGATCACACAAGGAGTGAGTGAACTTAGAACCTTGGTCTTCACATCTGAAATCCAACCCTCTTTCCTGAAGACCAGGCCAAGACTTTTTCTCTTAAGTTACAGCCTCTGCCACAGCCTCTGTCCTTGTTACTGGTGGATACTTCAGGGCAGGGCCATCCAAAGAAGGCAGATGGGCTGGATCTCTGTCTCTATGAGATGGCAAGGTAGTGAGTGAACTACCGTTGTGACTTTGGATATAAGTCACTGGCCCCTCTGGTCCTCAGTTTCCCTATCTGTAAAGTGAGAGTATTGGACTAGATCAGGAGTTCTTCACCTAGGGTCTGTGAACTTTTTTTTTTAATATTTTGATAAATTGTATTTCAATATAATTGGTTTCCTTGCATTATATTTTATGTATTTAAAAATATGACCGTGAGAGGGACCCAAAGGTTTCACCAGGCTATCAAAGGGGTTCTAATATAAAAAGGGTTGAGCACTCTCTCTGAGACCCTTTACAACTCTATGATTGCCTTCAGACTGTTTGATACAGGGAGGCCCTCAGGCTTAGGGGGTCACGTGGCCTCACTTCTTTCCATTCTCATCATCTCTCCCCCAACCGTGCCAGGTGGACCCCTTCTCTGCTTCCATCATTCTGTTTGTGGGCCGTGCCTGGGATGCCATCACTGACCCCTTGGTAGGATTTTGCATCAGCAAATCTTCCTGGAGTCGCCTGGGACACCTGATGCCCTGGTAAGAGGAGACACCCTAGCCAGCCAGCCCTCTTCCCTGTCCCCTCTAGCGCTCCCCCACCCCCAACCCAGTAGTTAAGCTGGTGCGCTTTTCCCCACTGGCTCTGGTCTCACAGGACAGTCTGTGTACCTGTTACCTGTGCTGATGAGCCAAGTTCCAAGGTTACAGGTGTCATAGTGGGGAATCATGACGCAGGAGCTGGGCCTGGGACTGGCCTAGGCTTGACCTAAGCAGCTGGGGGGGGGGGGGTGTTGTCACCGGTCTAGAACCTGTATTACCAATCCCTGGCCTCCCCTCTGCTTATTCACAAGGAGCTCCTGGTCATTCCCTTGTAGTTGGCATAGGAGCCTGGCCAGGATGTCCTCTTCCAAGCAGATTGGGCACAGTGCCTGGGGCTTAGGCCCTACTGATTTCCCTTTCTTGCCTGCTTGGCTAGCAGTCTAAGGCTTGTCCTCCAGGTATGTACTCCAGCATCACCTGGGGTACTTTCCTCTGCCCCAAATAATATTTACATTCAAAGTCTTCCCATTCTTATTCCTGGGGCATTCCTGAGCCCCATAAAGGATGGATCCCAAGTGCTCTGGTCTTTTTCTCCCCAGAGTCCCCTGGCCTCCTGTGATACGTGGAAGAGCAGGGGGAGACCTACTTTGCTAAGTTCTCTTCATAGACTTAAGGAGACTTTGATCTTAGGGAAGAGGACCCTTTCTGCCCAGGTTCCTCCCCTCCTTACCGACCCCACCTGCCCTTTTTTGCTTGTTGACCAGTATGCAACAAAACCCTGGGCAGTTGGGGTTGGTGTCAGGGGGTGAAGGACCTGACGGGCAGCCTTCAGGGTTTTTCCAGCCCCCAGGATTTTTCTGAAAGAGCTTTAATCTATTGCCTGATTGTTTGAGGAATGGAGGAGGGAGGTGGCAAAGAACAGGGTGTGGGCATCCTGCAGCAGGAGACGGCTGGGATAGATGTAGAGAAGTGGAAGGAACCCTAGATTTGGCATCAGAGGTCCTGGATTCAAATCTTGTCTCTGATATTTACCACCTTTGTGACTTTGGACAAAACATCTGTCCTCCTTGGGCCTTGGTTTCCTTCTCTCTAAAAAAGAGGAGTTTGGACTAGGTTAAATTTTAGTCCTTTCAAGCTCTAAAATCCTATGATCCTTGAATGAATAGATTGCTAGCCGGGTTGGGGGTGGAGGGGCATGGTTCCCTGCAGGACATCCTGCCTCGAGCTTGGGGCCGGGGGTACAGGGTGTGCCTCCTGTTTGGTTGAGCCTGCCTGCTCCTGGGACCCCCCACCTAGCCCTCCTGCCTTCAAAGGTCTGGCCAGCGCTTCCCGCCCCTTGCCTGGCTTCCTTTCCCAAGCAGTCGCCCCAACTCTGGGCCAGGTCCTGAGACCAAGAGTCTTTGATCCAGACCCCCCCAGGATGAGCACACTTTGGGGGCGTTTATTTTTCTTATAGTGGTCATTCTTCACCTGCTTCCGCTGCCCCCTCCTCCCCAACTTCATGTCCTCACAGGTTCTGGCCTGGCTGGGGCTGGGAGGGGGAGTCAGGAGGTCCGATTTGGGGCTGAAAATCCCACCTCCTTTGCCTCCTAGCTGTGGGACCTTAGATAAGTCACTTCCCTTGTGGAAGTCTTACTTTACTTCTGTGTAAGACGAAAGGGTTGTACTCAGTTATCTCCTCCCTTCTAGCTCGAGAAATCCCATGATCCTGTGATTTGGCCAGCTGAGTCTGGGCCAGGGCCAGGGCTGGGCTGGAGCTGGGGAGGGGGCACTGGTGGAGGGAGATTGGGAAGCCGGCTTAGAGCCGGGTTGGCCATGACTCAGGATGGGCCGGTAAGTAGGAGGTGTGGTTCTGCCCCTAGGCATCTCCCCACCCAGTCCAGCCAATGGTGAGGCAGGGTGTGTCAGGGGCTGGTCCCCAAGCTGGGCGAGGTCAGGGGTTACTCCCAGTCAAACTCCTCTGCCTCTGTGGCTGGGGTTGAAGCCGTGCCAACCAGCCAGAGGCTCCTGCTTGCTCTGGGCTCTCTCCATATCCCTGGAAGGAGTCCGGGTGGATGCCTGCAAAAGGGGGGGTCAGGGTGTGTAGGGGAGAGAGTGCCAGTCTCAGCCCATGCCCAGGAAGAAGCCTGAGGACTGCCCTGCAGGGCTTTGTCCTGGCCAGCGTCATACCCAGAGCCTTGAGAAGTGTGCCTTGTTGGTCCTAAAGATGGGCTGGCTTCTCCCTAAACTGCAAGCTGGGTCCTTTCTGGATGCTTTCTCTGGGCCCATGTCACCCTCTCCCCTCCTCCCCACACTAAGACAATTCTATAGTGCTTTCAGGTTTGGAGAGGGCTTTCCTGCTCTGCCCCTCACCCAGCCAAGTGCCCCTTCCCTTCCCCTGAATTATCTTGTGTTGATGTTGTGTTCATGGCATCTTCCCAGGTGGAACAGAAGCACCCTGAAGGCAGGAACTGTTCTGTTTTTCTTTGTATCCTCAGAACCTAGCACAGTGCATAGCTGCAGCCACAGTAGTAATAGTGGTGGTGGTGGTAGTGGTGGTAGTAGTAGTGGTGGTAGTAGAGGTAGTGATGGTGGTAGTAATACTGGTTGGTAGTGATAGTAGTAGTAGTAGGTGATGGTGGTGGCAGCAGCAGTAGTAGGAAAGAGTCCTCCTGAGACCCTCACTCTGGGCCATTGAAATCCTTGGAAGACTGGTGGCCAATGAGCCCATTCTTAGGGACCTCACAAGTTCCCTGGAGTTTCTGTCTACAGCTGAATTTCCTTGGTTGGCAGGCAGGCTGAGAAGGCACCCTTCTCCTAGCCCCACTGCCTAACCTCAGTTGTCTTCCTACCATGCTGGGTTGGGGTTTCCCTGTGGGGAGGAGGTAAATGACACCTCCCTCCCCCAGGAAGACCCAATTTTCCTCAGAAGGGCAGGGTTAGTCCCACACCCCTGAGAACTGTAGGAAAGGCAGGACCTATCTGTGAAACAAGTCTGTTGCACCTTGGTCTCCCTGCTCCAGGAGGTCTAGGCTGGCTACCCTCCCACCCTTCCAGCTCCTTGGGGTAGAGTGGGCTGGCCTAGCAATGTTATTCATATAGGACCTGAGGAATCAAGTGAGCAGGACCCAAGTTGAAAGACATCTTCCCCATCAGCACCTTTGCTAGGTAGCATCTCTCTTGCAGAGACCTCCCTAAGAAACCAGACTGTCCTGGTCTTCCCCCAGTGCCTGTTATCTCAGCTTAAGGAGCCCTACATTCCCTGGGGTTCTTCTGAGACAGGTCTAAGGCCAGCCAGGCTGGGATGTCACAGTTAGATGATTCTGCAGAGAGAAAGCAGGAAAGAAGTGGGTGTCCATCTCCTGATACCAAATCTAGGGTTCTTTCCCCTATACTATGCTGTTTCACAGGGTTTTTGTGAGAAAAGAGGTTTATAAACCTTCAAGCACTATATAAATACAGCTTTTTGTTTTTTCTAACATCCAAATTCTTCCCTACCTCCCCAGGATTATGATCTAGCAGCTAGCCTTAAACCCCATTCCATACTCCAGCCAAGTGCAATAATAGGATTTAGAGCTGGAAAGAAGCTTTGAGGTTGGCTAGTTCAGTCCTCTCCTTTTTATGGATAGGGAAACTGAGGCCCAGGCTGGTTAAACTGAATTCCCTAAAGTCACACAGCCAATCTTGCCCTTGTAATCAGGTGTTCCTCCTACTACTGCTTAGGGCCTCCCCGGCTTGGACTCTGGGACATAGGGTGTGTAAGGGAGGACTTCCACTCTTCTGACTTTTCTCTAGGGTGGGCTGGGTATCTACGATGCTGAGCTTACAGGGTGGTGAGGGAGGTGGATGGAATAGGAGAGACATGGGGACTTTTCTCTGCCCTCTTTACTGAATTTCCTGCTTCCTCCCCCAAGGATAATTTTTTCCACTCCGCTGGCTGTGATTGCCTATTTTCTCATCTGGTTCGTGCCTGATTTTCCCAGGAACCAGGCTTTGTGGTACCTGGTCTTCTACTGCCTCTTTGAGACGTTGGTGACGGTAAGTCAAAGTGACCTGGATCCCAGAGACCACCCTGCCACCCTCCCCTCCAGGATTCTCTCACTTAGCTGGGCTCAGGGTGTCAGAGCCAGAGGGTCTCTTAAAGATCATCTGGTCCAAAGCCTTCATTTTGTAGACAAGGAACAGAGAGGAGAAACTGGCCCCCAAATCATACAGATCAGCCTGTAGCAGAAGTGAGGTTGGAACCCAGGCATTGGGGTTCCATACCCCGTGCTCTTCCTGCTACCTGAGCTGTCTTCAATTGGCCTCACTTGAGAAGCTCCTTTAGATGTGGGCATGAGGGAGCTCTGGAGAGAAGCAAGGGGGCTGCCTCATCTGATGCTGCTGCCCTCCCGATCCCCTAGTTAGGCCACATATGTCTGGGAGAGTGGATCACATCAGGAGTATTGGGACCAGTTCTTGGAGCCACATCTTAGAAAGGGTATTGACAAGCTAGGAGGAGCACCAAAAAGAGGAGAGGGCTTGATAACATACAAGGTATTGTATCTCTATACCATATGAGGACCAGTTCAAGGGACTGGGGATGTTTAGCTTGGACGAGAGGAGGCCCAAGGAGGCATGTGATTGCTATCAGAAGACTTCTTACCTGAAGAGGGGTTAGTTATTGTCCTCGGGACCAGTGGGCCATGCCCAGTGGAAATTGACTGATCAGGTTTTCTCTTTCAGTGTTTCCACGTCCCATACTCAGCACTTACAATGTTTATCAGCACAGAACAGAGTGAACGGGATTCAGCCACAGCATACCGTAAGTCCTTTCTCTCCTTACCTGTGTCTCATATCACTAAGCTCAAGATCTCTTGATGTATTTCAATGCCCATTACCCAAAGGAGGAGGGACAGGATACTCTGAGCTGCCCCTCCCAAGCCCATCTGACTCAGTTCCCTGGGTGGGGTGGGGAATATGAGCCCTGGGGAAAGTCTTAGCTTTGCCCTTTGCCCTGTGGGATTCCCTTTTCCTAGATGGGCCTCAATCACCACCTCTGCTTTTTTTTTTAATCACCAGGGATGACTGTGGAAGTGCTTGGTACAGTGCTGGGCACTGCCATCCAGGGGCAAATTGTGGGCAAAGTGGACACTCCCTGTATTCAAGATCCTGACGTAGTCATGGAGGAGGTGAATCAGACACAGGCTGCCAGCTCCCTGAGTGATACGGTGAGATCCCCTGAGGCTCTCCCAGGATCCAAGAATTAGCTTGAGACCCCAGGTATTAGAGGTCTCGATGGAACTGACAATAATCATAGCTCACCTGGGTTGTTCAGTCCTTTCAGTTGTGTCTGACTCTTTGTGACCCCCATTTGGGGTTTTCTTGGCAAAGATCCTGGAGTGGTTCGCGTCTCCTTCTCCAGCTCATTTTACAAATGAGGAAACTGAGGCAAACAGGGTTCAGTGACTTGCCCAGTGTCACACAGCTAGTAAATGTCTGAGACTAGATTTGACCTCAAGAAGATGAGTCTTCCTGATTGCAGGCACAGCACTGTATCCACTGTGTCACCTAGCTGCCCTAGTTTACTGGTAGTATACTGCTTTATGGTCACAAAGCCAACTTTGGGAGGAGGGGTGGTAGTGGCAAAGGGTTATCATTCCTGTTTTATAGATGAGAAAACAGGCCTAGACTAGTGAAGTACTACCTGCCCAAGATCACACAGCTGGGAAAATAGGATCATGGGCTTTAGAGCTAAAAGGGACCTTAGAGAACATTGAGTCCAACCCCATCATCCTTCAGAAGGGACAAGTGAGATGAAATGACTTGTCCAAGGTCTCACAGTTATATATATATATATATATATATATGTTAGACTAAATGACCTTCCAACTATGATTTCTTTGAAAAGAGGAGCTGGAATTTGAACCCAAGACTTCTGACTCCAAATGTAGTGCTCATTCTCCTACACAGCCCTGCTGCCAACTAGAAAGAGAAGCTTATCTCAAAGACAGTCCCTGCCCTCAAGGAGCTTACTACCATCTAGGGGGGACACAAACCAGGGGAGCGTTGGGAAGTCCTCAGGAGGCAGACACATGGTGGCGAAGTCCTGGGGTGCAGAGCCAGGAGCGGGGAGGAAGATCTCAGCAGACTGGGCCCCTCGCCACAGTGGAGAGCTCCATGGTGGAGGAGATCCAGGGATGCTCCAGGCTGAGAACTTTGATCCGAGCTTAGAGCAGGATTAGGATGGCCTCTTGTTCCAGATGAGAGGGGATTCCTGATCAAGCTGCTCTTGGTGGTCCCTGCAATTTCTTTCAATCATTTGATTTCTTCTAGCATATTATGGTTCTGCTGAAGTAGCAGCCCATTGTTCAAATTCTCCTGATTCCTCCTCTCCCTCTCCCTCTCCCTCCCCTCCCCTTTGCCCCTTCCTTCTCCCCCCTCCCTCTTCTCCCTCTCCCCTTCACCCATCCTTTTCCCTCCCTCTCCCTTCCTCCCCCTCCCCTTTGCCCCTTTCCTTCTCTCTCCCCTCCCTTTTCCTCCCTCTCCCCCTCCTTTCTTCCTCTCCTCTCCCTCCCTTCCTCTCTCTTCCCTTCACTTCTTTTTCTCCCTCTCTCTCTCCCCCTCCATTTTTCATTATTTTTGAACTTCCGCCGTTTCCTGGCCCACCAACCCCCCCATACAACCTTCTCCCTTTCCCCATACTCTGCCTCCAGAATTTAACATGCTTTGTATGGCTTGAGGAGGGGCTGATCTGCTCAGGGGCCTGCCTCACCTCCTCTCCCATGTTTCCTCTCCTCTACAGAAGAATGCCTACATGCTGGCCGCCGGGGTCATCGCCTCCATCTACGTTCTTTGTGCTGTCATCTTGTCCCTGGGTGTGCAGGAGCACAGAGGTGAGGGGGCTGGGTGGTGGAGAGAGAGGAAGAGGCAGGAGCAGGGCTGAAGGAATGGAAATGCGGTGTCTGGGGCCCTTGAGCACTGGAAGCCTGGGACTGACCCAGTCTCAGCCCCTACCATTAATACTTTGTGACCTTGGTCTAGTCTCCTCCCTTCTCTTGGTCTCAGGGCTCCCCACTTGTAAATGCAGATGGTGTCTAAGATCCAGGCCTGGCTTTGCAATTAACTTGCTGATCCTGGCCAAATCACTTCTCTCCGGGGCCTCAATTTCCTCGTCTCTAAAATGAGGCAATTGGATTAGATGATCTAAGATCAGTTCTAGCTCTACATCGTAGGATCTTTCTAGGCCTAAAGTTCTAGAATCTTAGGAGGTGCCCTCCTTCATCCCCTCTCCCACTGGCACCCAGCAGAGATTCTTACTCCTCCCCGTCTCTCAAGTACTGAGACTCTCCTCTGGCCTTGTTACTCCCTTCCATGGTTTCTAGGCCCCCAAAACTCGAGGAGAAGATCAGAGCTTTAGAGCTGGCCCCCTTGAGGCCCTCCCTCTGTCCTGGGCTTGGCCCAGGCAGCTAGAAGCTAGAGGTGTGGGTCGGTGCTGCCGAGGCAGAAGTACAGAGGAAAGGGGGGGCTTGGCTGTCCCCCTTCGTTCCCCCTGGAGCAGGAAAGGAGAAAGGAAGCCTCTACCCTACACCCTTTCTGCCGCCGCCCCCCCCTCTTTCTGCCCCATGCCCCCTCTGCTCGGTGCCCTTAAGGGCAGGTGCTGGCAGGACCTTGGCTGAGGGCCATCTGGGCTTGGGACTGCCTGTATGGGGGCTGAGGCCTCTGCCCTGTGGATGTGGAGAGTGAAGGCCTGGGGCTTGTTTCTGATTTCCCTGCCCTGCCCCCTTACTGCTATCTTCCATCCCCCCCTTTTGCCCACAGAGCCCTGTGAGAAGAAGCAGGAGGAGCCCCCTTCTTTTTTCCGAGGGCTTCGGCTGGTCATGAACCACGGCCCCTATATCAAACTCATTGCAGGCTTTTTATTCACCTCACTAGCCTTCATGGTAAGACCATGGGAGGAGGGATGGAGGGAGGGAGGAGTGACCAGGGCACACCCCTCCCCTCCAGGGCAACTCTAGGAAGGGCAGAGAGTTGGAGCTCAAGATGCTCAGAGCCCTGGAGGGAGTGAGGTGGGGGTGGAGGGGGTATTATTCGGGGGCAGCATTGGGAGAGGAAAGGCTGGCTACTCAGGGTACCCTTCTCTCCCATACTAGCTTGTAGAAGGAAACTTTGCCTTGTTCTGCACCTATACCCTGGGCTTCCGGAATGAGTTTCAGAATCTGCTCCTGGCCATCATGGTGGGTCCTATGCACAGGGGTGCTGCAGGGGGAGGCAGGCCAGGAATCTGGGGGAGGGGGGCGGGGAGGAGGAGAGCTAGCTGTGACTGGTGGGCAGGACTGCAGGAGGAGGGGGCCAGGGGCCCAGCGGACTGGAGAACAGGGAATTCTTTATTTCTGTGTCTAGCAGGCAGAGGTGGGAATGAGAAAACCACACCGTGTGTGTGTGTGTGTGTGTGTGTGTGTGTGTGTGTGTGCGCGCGCGCGCGCGCCTCCTCATCTGTGTTCTAGGGTCAATGATTTGGGAGGAGTGGAGGAGACCTAGACATAGGCACCCAGATATATCTAAATAATTCCTCTTCTTTCTGTAGTACTTTATGAAAAGTTTTATTTTTGCTTTCCCCATAATATCCCTGTGAGGTTATGTGTATAGGTGGTGCTAACCCATTTTATGACCAGAGAAGTAGAGGCTAAGAGGATGGGGCATCAGGCCCTGCTGGAACTGGTTCTATAGCCCAGATCTCACTACCCCACTATACCCCCAAGCATATGTACTCATGAACTGGGCCCCAACACTTTTGTCGGAGTGCGGAGATGCATCCACTTGGTGGGGGGTGGAGAGGGAGCTTATAGACAAATATATCTGAGCTCGCAGGACAAATGCATACTCTTGGCTTAATTTACTAGATTGTACAGTGATGGTGGGTGACTTTATTCCCTCCCCTGACTCCAGTCTGTTTCCTCTGTAAAATCCAGGTTCTTCAAGGAGTTTATAGGCAGGCCTGAGTACTGGGCCCAGTCAGCAGAGACCTGGGTTTGAAATCTGGCTCTGACACTTACTGGCCAATTTGGGCCTCGCTTTTCTCATCTGTAAAATGAGACCTGCAGTACGTACTTCACACAAGGGATTCTGAACTATAAAGTGCTGCTATAGAAAAGTGAGCTGGGATTACTATTAGCCTGGACCCTGCCCCGCTTCTCCCAGATCAGTGGAGGTCCTAGCTCTCTCCCAACCTTTCCTTCCTTACCCAAGAGTACATGTGTGCCCATCAGAGGTGTGGCCTTCTGGCTCAGGAGCCGCCTTTGGCTCACCCTGCACTTGTCTTTTCCCCTGCCCCCAGCTTTCAGCCACCCTTACCATCCCCATCTGGCAATGGTTCCTAACTCGCTTTGGGAAGAAGACAGCCGTGTACCTTGGGATCTCAGTAAGTGACAAGGGGCAGTGATGGAAGGCCTGGATGCATGAAGGGGCTGCCTGGGGGAGATGGCAGCAGAATTGGGCTTTAAAGATGGTAGGACCTCAGTGGGGGGAAGAGGCAGGAGACAGGACATTGCAGACTTGGGTCAGAATGTGCCAAAGTGGGGAGGAGATGGGTGGGTGCTGGGAGTGTGGTGGGGAAGGGATCGGACTGTACTTACTGACCCTGGACTCCCCACCCCACAGTCTGCTGTTCCCTTCCTCATCTTGGTTGCCCTGATGGAAAGTAACCTGATCGTCACCTATGTGGTGGCAGTGGCTGCTGGCATCAGTGTGGCTGCTGCCTTCCTCCTTCCTTGGTAAGTCAGAATTCCAGGGGTGCTTCTAAAGAAGGCCAGTTAGTGGAACTGTATACCCTTTAGCAAATCAGCAGACCTCTCTAGGTCTCAGTTTCCACTTCAGTGAAATAGGAGTTTAGACTAGATGCTCTCAAGGATCCTTCCAGTTCTAAATCTCTGTATCAATGATCAGTCTATTGATCCCCATGAGCCTTTGCTCCCTTATTTGTGAAATGGGAGGGAGGAGATGGGAGTCATGGCCCATAACTTTCTGAGGTTCCTTCTAACTCTCAATGTATGGTCCTCTGTGATCCCCCCCACCCTCCCAGGCTTAACTTCCTTACAGGTAAAGCGAGACATCTGAGAAGGTGGGAGGTGATCGTTAGGTTGGATGGTGGGTAAGGTAACATACATGTACACTTCCACATCTCACACTCTGTGAATTTGTAATGCCTGTGTACCTGCATATGAAAAGAGAGTATTCTGTGCCCCTCCACTCCCCCCCCCCCCAAAAAAAAAGGCCTTTCTCCTTCATTTTCCTTTTCTGTAAAGTAAAAGTCTGGATTGGATACAGTGAAAAAAATTGCTGAACTCTGGGGACCGAAGCTCAAGAGGTCATTGCCACTTACTGGCTATGTAAGCTTGGGCAGAGTCACTCCTGGGCCTCGGATTCCGTGCTCTACAGCATGGAGGTTTTACAGAATAGCTGCCAGAAAAAGTCATTTGTAAACCTCCTGTTGACGTCGAAGCAGGAGTCTTCACTGTTCTCATCACTCACTCACCATTGTCCTTGTAGGTCCATGCTGCCCGATGTGATTGATGACTTCCATCTAAAGCAGCCCAATGCCAGGGGACATGAGCCCATTTTCTTCTCCTTCTATGTCTTCTTCACCAAATTTGCCTCTGGCGTCTCCCTGGGCATCTCCACTCTCAGCCTCGAGTGAGTGAGTGAGTCCCTGGGATGACTGGTTTAAGGCTCCCTTCCTGGGGAGGGGAGTTAGGAGGGGTGGGACTGAGTTGAGGCTCTCAGTATTTACCCTTCCCCAACCTCCCCTTCTCCAGCTTCGCAGGCTATCTGACCAGGGGCTGCTCCCAGCCGGATGCTGTCAAGTTCACTCTGAAGATTCTGGTGACTGTCGTCCCCATCGGCCTCATCCTTCTGGGTCTGTTTCTCTTCAAGCTGTATCCCATCGACGAGGAGAAACGTCGGGAGAATAAGAAGGCCCTGCAGGTGATCAGGTGAGAGCCTGCGTTGGGTTGGTGGGTTGACCATGGGCAGCCACAGGCAGCTGGGTGAGCAAGGAGGGTAGGGGGTGGCTAGAGGACAAGTCTAAAGAGAACGGCATCTGTTGTTCTGGCACTTTAAGTTTCCAGAGCTGCTTTCCTCACAAAATCCCTATGAGTTTGGTAGTTGTAAGTTTCTCATTTTACAGAAGAGAAAATTGAAGTTCAGAAAAGGGAAAATGACCTGCTCCTGCCTACATAGCTTTTAAGAGCCAGAACCAGGGTTCAAACCCAGTTCTCTTGATTCTAATTCCAAAGCCCTTTCTGCTAAACCAGGGGTGGGGAACCTGCAGCCTCGAGGACCTATGTGGCCTTCTGGGTCCTCAGATGTGGGCTTTTTGACTGAGTCCAAGTTTTACCGAACAAATCCTTCTATGAAAGGAACTTGTTTTGCGAAGTTTGGATTCAGTCAAAGGACCGCACTTGAGGACCTAGAGGGCTGCATGAGGCTTCAAGGCTGCAGGTTACCTACCTGCCTCTGTGCTAAACCATTTTGTTTTGCCATTCATGCCAATCATTCAACAAATATTTTTTAAATTTTCGTCAATATCGTTTTTTATGTCACCTCTACTCCTGTAGCGCGTCCCTCACCAGAAAGAGAAGCCTTTTTTTTGTTCGGTCATTTTTGTCATGGTGTTTTCTTGGTGAAGATGCTGGAGTGGCTTGACACTTTCTTCTTCAGCTCATTTTACAGATGAGAAAACTGAGATAAGCAGGGTTAAGTGACTTACCCAGAGTCACACGGCTAGTAAGTGTCTGAGGCCAAATTTGAACTCAGGATAGAGACCCACTGTACCACCTAGCTGCCCTAGAAGCCTTGTTATATATATAAAGAAAAAAAGGGGGGGAAAATAAAAAGCAGTTTAGAAAAACTAACCAATACATCACCTGACTCTGACGATAGATGGACTATTCCGTATCCATAGTCCCCCACCTCTGCAAAGAAGGGAAGGGCTGCAGTTTCATCTTTCTTCTTCTGGACCAAGCTTGTTCACCATGATTACATATTTCATTTAGGAAGGGGTTTTGTTGTTTGTTGTGTTGTCTCCAGCACATCGTTATAGTCTTTATGTATACGTTGTTTGCCTGGTTCAGCTGATTTCAGTTTGTGTCAGTTCAAGTCTCTCCAGGCTCAACAAAAGCTAATACCTGTTGACTTTTTGCCAAACATTGGAGAGACAACAAATCTAGGTGTATGGCCCCGGGCCTCGTGGAGATTACAGCCTGGTGTGTGGATCAGACACCAGTAACCTAATTGTACTACACAGTTTTACATGATAAAGTGCATTAGCAAGCTATCGAGGGATATAGGAGGTGTGAAGGGGACAGTCCTTAAATGCCAAGGGAAATCCGGGCAGTCTTTCTGGTGGAGGTAGCACTTGAATTAGGCTCAAAGGAATGTCTGGAAACCAGCAGATGAAGAGGCACAGGAGGACATTCTAGGTGTAGAGAACTGAGTGATCAAAGAATACTGAGGCTTCTGAGTGATGGGCATTGAAGAGATTAAAAAGTAGCTGTCTCTGCCTGGAGGAGAGAATATGGACAGGGGAGAGTAGTATGACCCTAGCCTAGAGAGGGAGAGCAGCATCAGATTGTAGTGGGTTTCTGGTGCCAGATGAAGGCACATATATCCTCCACACACATACAGATACTTGCTGAGTCCTGATCTCCTGGGGACAGGGACCATCCTTTCCTTGGCCTCAGCTGTCTGGAGTCAGCCTGGGCAGTAGTAGGTGGCCAGTCCCCATGGCCAAGAACATATCTCTTGGAAGGAGAGATGGGGCTGGGAGCACCGGGAACATTTTCTATGATCCCCCACCTCACTGTCCTCTCCTGGCCATACAGGGAAGAAGCAGGAAGCTCGGGCTGCTCTGACACGGACTCTACAGAACTGGCCAGCATCCTCTAGGAACACGTGAAGCTGCCCAGAGGCCCACATCCTGCTCCTTAGGCTTACCTGAGGAGCCTGACTGGCCCAGGCCAAGAGCATGAACTCAGGGCCGAAAATCAGGTCCACCTGTAACCAGGCCACCCTAGGGGGTCATCTGGTCTCTAGGTCCCCAGGGGCCTCTAAAAGACAAGGAGTGAACACACTGCAGAGACTACTGAATGCACTTGCTCCTCACTGGCACTCCCAAAGCTGGGCCCTCTCTCCAAAGGAAAGAGGCCCCCAGCCAGACTGACCAGCCCCAGCAGGGCTGTGACTGCAACTACCTAGGCACTGATCCTGTCCTGGGACCCCAGACACTAATGTAGAGAGAAGTTTTATAAAGAACCTAATTAATAACTTAATGACTGTGTACATATGAAATGTTCTCCTGTTTGTATATGTCTGTTTGGAAAACTAGCTGCCTCGGTGCTATTAATATTATTAATTTACATAAAAAAAGTTGGATAAATGGTAACAGCTTTTCTGACTTGCTTCTTTTGGTGGTGTTTATAATTTGTTTTCACACTGCATTGTATAACAGAGCCTGGATTCTGTATGTGTGTGTGTGTGTGTGTGTGTGTGTGTGTGTGTGTGGTATAAGAGAGGGAGAGATAGAGAGAGAAAGAGAAGAAAGAGAGAGAGAGACACAGAGACACAAGAGAGAGAAGGAAGGAGGGAGAGAGCTTCAGTCTGTGACACTGTATGAAACAGCTTTGGTCTGGGACCTCTGTGTGCATGTGACTAAGCCTTGATTTCAATTTCTTTCACAAGTCTTGAAAGGTCTTTGGTCATACCTCAGATCCACATCCTGAGAAGACTAGCAGACCTCTCTGATTTGTTTATCAGGTCTTCACACAGCTCCCTCCAGGCCTCCAAGCAGCCAGCCCTGCTATCTCCTCTTCTGGTCAAAGCTGACAAGCCCCAGGGCTCCAGGATATCCTTCCCTGGAGGACAAACAACTGCTTCCTCTTTAGAAGTGACATTCCCCTTCTACCTGGTTTTCACCTTAAGGTGCTTTGTTGTTGTTGGTTTTTTTCCCAAGATAAATTTATTTTTTATTTTTAGCTTACAACATTCAGATTCACAGGTTTTTGGGTTCTGAATTTTTTCTCCCTCCCTTTCCTCCCCCCTCCCTCAAAAGACGGCATGTAATCCAATGTAGGTTCTATATTTACCTTCACATTGAACTTATAGTCCACTTGTAAATAAGAATTATATTTTTTATTGTTTTTAAGGACTGCTTCATTTTTTTCTGATCACTTGGAGTATGGAGAGGCCTCCCTGAAGCCTCTTTATCTTCTTTGCTGGAAGTAGACCAGCTTACACTTTGTGAATAGACACTTGGGGTCCGGCTGTGACAAAAATGCAAACATTGCATTTAGTGCCTGATGTCACTGCCAAATTATGAATTATCCCTGCTCTTCATACTTGTTGGGAGTGAGATCTGCAGTCCTGCTCCTTCTTCTTAGTACTTCACTTGGAGAACTGCTTTTTTCCCCCCTTTTTAAATGTCTTATTCATTTCTCTATCAGTTGCTTCCCAGTGACTTCCCTCCCTACCCTTACCTTGCCCTCCATCCCCTGGAATCTGCCCAGTGAAGAAAAGCAACCTACAAGCCCTGTCTGACAATATAGGTCTCAATTCACACCTATGGTCCACTATCTCTTTGTCAAGAGGAGGGAGCATGATTCCCTGCTGTCCTTTGAAGTTACAGTTGGTCACTGAGGTGATTAAACTATTTTCCTTTAGATTGTGGTGGTCCATAGAGTGTCAGGGCTGCGAGGGCCCTCAGAACCCAGAATGTTAGAGTTGGAAAGTTCTTAGAACACAGAATATCAGGGCTGGGAGGGCCCTTAGAACGGAAAATGTCAGAGCTAGAAGGGCCCCTAGAACACAGAATGTCAGAGCTGGGAGGGCCCTCAGAAAAGAATAGAGTTTGGAAGGATCTCAAAGACCATCCCGCTTATTCAACAAATGGCAAATGAGAAGGAGACAACCTCTGGAAGTCACGCTGTAGTCTTGGCTTTCATATCCCTACAGGTCCATGCTTGTAGGCCTCTCTCATCTAGAACCTGCTTGGACCTGTCCATGCAGATGGGTTCATATTCAAGTTCAATCTGGGCCCTCATTCCTCATGTATCTGGAATGTCTGCCATCACATCATGTAGCTTCCTAGGGAGAGTTCTGGGTGATTAAATCTCAAAGAGGCAGGTGGTGGTCAATCAGAGAGGAAAGGGGCCAAGTAGCAGTAGTTGGAAAGTAGAGTAGGTAGTGAACTCCCTGTCATTGGAGGTGTTCAAGTGGAAGCTGGTTGACTACTGGTCAGGGATATTGTACAGGGGAGTTTTGCCCAGGTATGGGTTGGCTGCATGCGCTCTAAGGTCTGTTGCAACTCTGGCAGTCTGTGGTTCAATGGTCAGCCCTCAGAGGGATCAGGTTGATGAAATCGGTCCTTGGGATATATTTCCCAGCCTTTGTGCTAGAATTAGACCTCAGAATATCTCTGGGTGAGGCAGAGAGGCCTCCCCCCAGGGCCCTGCACAACATCCAGGAGGAAGCTGACTCAGGAAGGCTGATAGACCCAGTTTGAGTATGAAAGAATGAAGAATGGCAGTTTTTTAGGTAAGATCCCTGCTTCTTCTGGACAGAAACTCCAGTCACTGCCAGGACTGGGAAGAGCTGTTGGTCAGGGCCTGGAGCCTGGGGCTCCAGATAGCACCAAGGCAAAGCTAGTTTGGGGAATTAAGTTCCCTTCAGTGCCAGCGGGATTCCAGGAGGGCCTGCTGGTCCTGTTGGTTCCATGGGATGTATCTCTCAAGAGACCCCACAGTGCCTCGTGTATAGAAGATGACTAAAAAATGTTTGCCAAGTTGAATATAATAAACCAATGTTGGACCAGGTGAGCCTGGCTCCTAGGACACCCAGACCTACTCACCTTGGTTCTTGGGTTGCTTTGGCTCATGCTTTCCTTCTTTGCAACATCTCTTCCATCAGCGCCCCCTCCCTGCCACCTGCCCCCAACTTTGTTCCTTGGGCCACCATCCTTGTTTGGACCTGACTTATGTAACCATTGCAACAGCATCCTGACAGGTAGGGTCTTCCTGACTTTGCTCTCTTCCTTCTCAAATCTATCTTTCAGAAGCTGCCAGAGTAATCTTGCTCATATTCCTTTGCTCAAAAAATCTTCAGTGGTTCCCTGTTACCCAAGACGTAACATTCAAATTCCTCTGCCTGGCATCCAATGCCCTCCACAATTGTTCCCATCTGCTTACCCACTACCTTTCCAGCTTCATCTCAACTTAGTGTAGTAAATTTGTACCCAGAGGACCTGGGTCCAAATTCTGGCTTTGCCACTAGTAAACATTGTTTGATGTTGGAAAAGTCACTAACACTCTTGGGGCCTTAGTTTTCCTATATGTAAATTAGGAGGCTGAAATGGGCTATCTCTATGGTCTTTTCCAGCTATGAATCTTATGAGCCTGAGAGTCTATCCCCCTCTAAATTCTCTATCCTCCATCCAAACTGTACCATTCTCTTTCCCTTGAAGATGTCATATACTCTTCAGCCTCTTTGCTTTTGCTCATACTGGGCATGGAATGTCCTTCTGTTGGTTTCTCATTCATTCTTTAAAACCCAACTCAGATGCTACCTGTTCCAGAAAGTCTTTTGCCACCCTCCTCCCCATTACCTAGGTAGTAATGACTTCCCTCTTTGGGTATCACAAAGCCTTTTTCTAGTTCTCTAATACCCTTGTTATATAGTGTTGTATGTTATTACTATCTGCATCTTTGACTTACCCCCTTAACGGACTGTGAGCTCCATGAGGCCAAGGAACACATTTTACCTAAACTCCTCCCATCAAGCTTGTGCTCTGTGGGGCTTAAATGTGTTTGGTGATAATGATGGGTGTGTCTCTGAGTCCCAAAGCCCTCTGGAAGGGCAAGGAAAAGTCTCCTGGAGAGAGGAGAAAGGTTGGTGGCAGAAAGAGCTTAGGAAACCAGGATGAGTCCTGCTCCTGTACTTTACAAACTATTGGACCTTGCTCAAGTGATTTATCCTCTCCAAGGTTTAATTATCTCCTTTAGAAACTAGGGATAATAATCCTTTTTTTTCTTTTTTTTATTTTTTTTAAAATAATTTATTTATTTAACATATTTGGTTTTCAGCATTGATTTTCACAAGTTTGAATTACAAATTTTCTCCCCATTTCTACCCTCCCCCCCACTCCAAGATGGCATATATTCTGGTTGCCCTGTTCCCCAGTCAGCCCTCCCCTCTATCACCCCCCTCCCCTCTCATCCCCTTTTCCCTTCCTTTCTTGTAGGGCAAGATAAATTTCTACGCCCCATTGCCTGTGTATCTTATTTTTTAGTTGCATGCAAAAACTTTTTTTTTGTTTTTGAACATCTGTTTTTAAAACTTTGAGTTTCAAATTCTCTCCCCTCTTCCCCTCCCACCCACCCTCCCTAAGAAGTCGAGCACTTCAACCTAGGCCACGCATGTATCATTATGTATAACCCTTCCACAATACTCATGTTGTGAAAGGCTAACTACATTTTGCTCCTTCACAACCCATCCCGCTTTATTGAATTTTCTCCCTTGACCCTGTCCCCTTTCCAAAGTGTTTGTTTTGATTACCTCCACCCCCATCTGCCCTCCCCTCTATCATCCCCCCCCTTTTATTTATTTATTTTTTTTTATCTTCCTCCCTCTTCTTTCCTGTGGGGTAAGATACCCAATTGGGTATGTATGGTATTCCCTCCTCAGGCCGAATCTGATGAGAGCAATGTTCACTCATTCCCCCTCACCTGCCCTCTCCCCTCCTCCCACAGAACTGCTTCCTCTTGCCACCTTTATGCGAGACAATCCACCCCATTCTATCTCTCCCTATCTCCCTCTCTCAGTATGTTGCTCTCTCATCCCTTAATTTCATTTTATTTCTTTTACATATCTTTAGGGATAATAATCCTAAGCCAGGTTTGTAGTCAGTGTCGGGTACAGCAGTAGTCTGGCAAACTCTAAGGAATCATGGAAATCTTTCCTTGGCAGCAAGTTTCTCCAATCCGCATGTGACTAATACATAATCATTGCACCCCACGTCAGGCTTTTCGACAGCTCCCCAAGCAAATAGACACTTCCTGGACCACTCCCACCTACTTCTCCCTTACTACTGGCCACTCCCTGGCTTCTTTTAAATTCCAACTAAAAACTTACCTTCGACCGGAAGTCTTAACTCTGTTAATCATTTCCTATTTATCCCTTGTATGCCTTATTTTGTATATATTTCTTTGCATCTTGCCTCCCCCATTAGATTGTGAGCTCCTTGAGGGCATGGACTGTCTTTTGCCTCTTTTTGTGTCCCCAGGACTTAGTGCAATGCCTGACACGTTATTGTTGTTCAGTCATGTCCCACTCTACAGGAATGAATAGACATAATTGTCCATGGGGTTTTCTTGGCAAAGATATTGGAGTGGTTTGCTATTTCCTTTTTCCAGTGTGTCCCTATTTTACAGATGAGGAACTGAGGCAAATAGAGGTTAAAGTGACTTGCCCCAAGGTCACACTTAGTAAGAGTGAGGCAGAATTTAAACTCAGATCTGGTGCTCTATCCACTGCCCCACCCAGCTGCCCCAACAGAAACAAGGTAGGTGATTAATAGAAGTTTATTAATTGATTCTCTTCTGCTTTAGGGCATGCCCACCCATCCTCCAGAAGTGACAGCCTGCATGCACCCGCAATAAACCCTCCTGACCTTGGGCAGCTCCAGGTCTCAGTTTTTTCATTTATGAAATGAGGGCATCAGAATAGGAGCTTGCACCAGCTTCCTCCTCTAATGTCTCCTCTTGGAACCAAGGTGACCATGACTTCTTGAAGGCTATTCTATTTTTAAAAGTCTTGTTTTTATTGAGGTGCCCCAAGTGGTGCAGCAGATTGAATGCTATATCTCAGGTTGGGGTGACCCAAGTTCAAATGTGGCCTCAGACACTAGCTGGGTGACCCTGGGCAAGTCACTTAACTCTGTTTGCCTTAGTTTCTTCATCCATGAAAGAAAAGGCAAACCACTCCAGTATCTTTGCCAGGAAACCCCCAAAAGGGGTCACAAAGAGTCAGATACAACCTGAGAAAATAATAACAAGAAAAGAAAGGGGGAAAAAGCTTAGAGAAAACAATCAATACATGTACTCTCTGACAGTGTGTGCCATGTTTCACACTCAAAGTCTTCCAGCTTCTCAAAGAGAGGAGAGAGGGACATTTCCTCGACTGTCAAAGGATATTCTGGAAGATTGGGATCTCCAGAGCTGGGAAGGCTTTGAGTGTGAGCCTGGAGACAAACTGAGTCTATTGTCCCCAGGGTCTGCCCAGCTAAATTCTGACCTCCCCAGGCTGGCTGTAAGGTTATGGCATTTTTGGCTGCGGCAGCTCTCAGAGATCATCTCCTAAGTTATATGGAGGAGTTGAGATCTGCACCAGTGGAGGGGGTGCCCTCACAATGAAAAATCAGATCCTTGAAATTTGCAGATAAGTTCAGGCATTCTATGAATCTATGAAATCATGCATCTCGTCACCCAGTGGGACCTAGGAATTGCCTTCTAGGCTGGCCTTCCTAGGGGAGGATGCAGGGAGATAGTAGCAGCCTCCCACCCTCTGAGAATCCAACACGGCCATCCCAAAAGGAGCAGGACAAGCTGGTGACTCAGAGGCTGGTGGGAGCATAGCGCCACCTGCTGGCACCAATCCAAACTCTTCATGTCTTCCTCTGGAAGCTGGCTGGGCTCGCTAGGCAGGGGAAGACCGTTGTCAGGTCAGCCCATTACTTGCTGTATGAGCCTGAGTAAATCATGTCATCTCTCTATGACATTGTGACCTAATCTGAAATAAGGAGCCCTAACTCTTCCCTCACTTAGGAGTGATGAGTACAAAAAGAAATAATAGATAAGAAAGTGGGGGGAGGGATGGAATGAGCACTAACCTCCAGGTCCTCCTCCATAAAACACTCATAGCATATAGGGATGGCCGGGAAGAACCTCAGAGGCCATTTAGTCAAACCCCTTCATTTTACAGGCAACGAGGCTGAGGGAAGTTAGGTAACTGGAGCAAGGTCACATTCGTAAGTAGGTATCCTAGAAGGATTTGAACCCAGGTCCTATGACTACTCACCTCATACAGTTATTATAAGGAAAGCACTTTTTAAACCTGGGAATGCTACAGCTATGTGTGTAGTTATTATTATTGCTACTTATATGACTATGAGGAAGTTTTGGTGTCTTTGTATAAAAAATACATTTGCATCACCTACCTACTCCTTGCCTGTCTGGATCTCTTCAAAAGAGAAAGCTGCCTTCTTGGGCAGCTTCTCTGGTGCTGGGCCTTCCTTTTTTCATGTCTTTTTTAAATTACTTTTTAGTTTTGAACATTTGCTTTTGTAAGATTTTGAGTTCTAAATTTTCCCCCCTCCACAAGGGGGGACTGCAATCTAACATAGGCTATACATGTACAATCATATTAAACATATTTCCACATTAGTCACATTGTAGAGAAGAATCAGAACATTTCCTGTTTTGTCATGTTAGCCAATCTAATAGGTGTGATGTGGTACCTCAGAGTTGTTTTGATTTGCATTTCTCTAATCAATAATGATTTAGAGCACTTTTTCATATGACTATAGATAGCTTTAATTTCTTTCCCTGAAAACTGCCTGTTCATATCCTTAGACCATTTATCAATTGGTGAATGACTTATATTCTTATAGATTTGACTCCGTTCTCTATATCTTTTAGAAATGAGGCCTTTATCAGAGTAACTGGCTGTAAAAATTGTTTCCCAGCTTTCTGCTTCCCTTCTAATCTTGGTTGCATTGGCTTTGTTTGTGCAAAAACTTTTTAATTTAATGTAATCTAATTGTCCATTTTGCATTTCATAATGTTCTCTATCTCTTGTTTGGTCATAAATTCTTCTGTTCTCCATAGATCTGACAGGTAAACTATTTTTTGCCCTCCTAATTTGCTTATAGTTTCACCCTTTATGTCTAAATTGGGTTCCCCATTTTGACCTTATCTTGGTGTATGGTGCAAGATGTTGGTCTATGCCTAGTTTCTGCCATACTGTTTTCCAGTTTTCCCAGCATTTTTTGTCAAATAGTGAGTTCTTATCCCAGAAGCCTAAGTCTTTGCGTTTATCAAATAGTAGGTTACTATAGTCATTGACTGCTGCATCTTGTGTACCTAGCCTATTCCACTGAGCCACCACTCTATTTCTTAGCCAGTACCAAGTAGTTTTGATGATTGCAGCTTTTTAATACAGTTTTAGACCTTGTATGGCTAGGCCAAGAAGGGGGAATTTTAGCTGAGACTTGAAGGAATCCAGGAAGCATAGACAAGAAGGGAGAGTATTCTAGGCATGGGGGACAATTAGTGAAAAAACACAGAGTAAGGAGATGGAGTTTTGTGTTCAAGCAATAGTCAGGAGGCCACTGTCGTTGTGTGGTAGAAGAGTACATGGGGGAGAGTAAGGTATAAGAAGATTGGAAAGGTGGGAAGGGAGCAAGCTATGAAGGGTTTTAAAAGCCAAACAGAGGATTTTATATTTGAACGTGGAGGTAATAGGGAGCTACTGGACTTTATTGAATAGGGGGATGAAATGGTCAGACTTGCACTTAAGGAAGATTAGTTTGACAGCTGAGTGGAAAATGGACAGAAGTGGGGAGAGACTTAAGGCAGGGAGACCAACCAGCAATCTATTTCAATATTCCAAGTGATGAGGGTCCCCACCAGCATGGCAATACTGTCAGAGGAGAGAAAGGAGTATTTATAAGAGATATTCTGAAGGTAGAAATGATTGACAATTGACTGGATATGGGGGGGTGGTAAGAGAAAATGAAGAGTCTAGAATGACACCTTGGTTGTAAACTGGAGTGACCGGGAGGATGGCAATACCTTCAATCGTAATAGGGAAGTTAGAAAGAGGGAAAGTTTTTTCAGGAAAAAAAAATGAGTTCCATTTTGGACATGCTGAGTTTTAGATGTTCTCAGGATGTCTAGTTTGAGACATCCAGTAGGCAGTTGGAGACATGAGCCTAGGGGTCAGGAGAGAGGCTGGGGCTGGATGAATAGATCTGAGAATCATCAGCATAGAGATGATCAATGAATTCATGAGAGCTGACGTTACCAAGTGAAATAGAATAGAGGGAGAAGAGGAGAGGGCCCAGAACATGGGCATAATCTACATGATGACCCAACAAAAGAGACTGGGAAGGATCCATCAGACAGGTAGGAGGAGGAACAGGAGAGAAAAGTGGCACAAAAACCTAAAGAGAAGATAATATCCAGGAAAAGAAGGTAATCAAAAATGTCAAAGGCTGCTGGGAAGTCAAGAAGGATTTGGTCATTTAGACAACCATTGGAAACTTTGGAAGGAGCATTTGCAGTTGAATGGTAAGATTAGAAACAAGACTGCAGAGTTAAGACAGTGAAAGGAGGGGAAGCGAAGGCACTGATTGTAGATGACTTTCTCAAGGAGGTTAGTCACAAATGAAAGAAAAGATTCAGGATGATAACTAGCAGAGGCATCAGGTGAGGGTTTTTTTGAAGTTGGAGAAGACTTGGGTGGGTTTGTAGGCACCAGGGAAGCAGCCACTAGACAGAGGAAGATTGAAGATAAGTGGGGGGGGGGCGCGGTTCTTAGAGGGGGCAATCTGCTGGAGAAGATGGGATGGGATGGAAAAAATTGCGTGTGAAGAGGAGTTTGCCTTGGCAAGCAGGGCCACCTCTTCAGGTGAAGTGGTGAAAGAGGAGATATAAATGAAAAGCATCAGAGTAATATGAGATGAGGAGGGGGGAACGAGAGGGAGCTCTTGGCAAACGGCTTCAGTGTTTCAGTGAAATATGAGGCAAGGTTCTCAGCTGAAAGGATTGGGGGAGGGGGAGCCTTAGGAAATTTGAGGAGAGATGAAAAGGTTTGGAAGAGCTTCCGTGGTGAGTGGAATATTGCATTGATTAGGGAGATGTAAAAGGATAGCCTTGCCACAGTGAGGGCCCAGCTGAGATTATGTGACATCAATTTTAGTGAATCCAGTCAGCAGAGTTTCATGATTTTTTCCATCTTCCTTTTGCAGCAGAGCAATAGGAATAAAAGGAAGAAATGTGAAATCAGTGGCTGGAGCCTGAGAGTGTAGGACTTTAAATGACAAACAAAGGAATTTGCGTATTATCTGAGAGGTAATGGAGAGCCCTCAAAGGTTCTTGAGTGAGGGAATGAAGTGGTCATGCTTGTACTTTAGGAATATCAATTGGCAGCTGTGTAGAGAATGGACTGGGAGAGGAGAGAGACTGGAGGTAGTGAATCCAGTTAAGAGGCTATTTCCACAGTCCAGGTGAGAGGCAGGGGGGTTGTGGTGTTAGTGAAGGGAATGGGGTGGATATGAGAGATATTGTAGACGTAGGATTGGTAATACTAGTCACTTCAAGCTCAACATACCCGAAACTGAATTTATTGTACCTTTCCCAAAATTCATCCTTCTACCACAGTTCCTTAACTTCCACTGATGGCACTGCCATCCTTCCAATCACCCAGATTCATCATTATAGATGTGTCCTTCCCTATTCCTTCTCCCTCATTCCCCAAGGCCAATCCATTATTTAGTTCCCTTTCCATTTCTATCCAGGGGTGTGCTGGAGCTACAACAGAAACTCTAAAGAGAAAGAGTCAGTTGTTAAATTTTCAGTTTGAGCATTTAGACCTTGGAAATCAGCAAATGCTACAAAGCTGGGCTTTTTGGTTTTTTTAATTGTCTAGACTGAAGAAAGGGATAGAAAAATTTTAATAATGCTGATTAAACTTTAAAATGTGTCTTGTATACATCTTTTCCCCTCTAGAGTCTCTTGTTAAACACTTTATCCTGGTTCTATGTCTACTTCCTCTTGTATATTCCCTTTCTCTTCACTCATACAGCCACAGCCTAGTTCAGGCTCTTTACATGATCATGTCAGTTTCCAAAGGTCCAGAGGCAAGTGGTGTGAGCATCCAGGTGTCTTGATATCTGGGAATCCTGAAGGTGAGCGCACCTCTTTTGACGCTGAGGTTATACAGATCATCTTTGTAGAGATAATTATTGAAGACGAGACAGTTGATGAGATGGCCAAGGGATAGAGTACAGAGGGGGAAAAATGGGCTAGGGAAAGAACACTGGGGGATGCCCACATATAAGGAGCAAGAGGAGAATACTGAGCCATCAAAGGGGACAGAATGAGTCTTTAAAGTGGTAAGGGGAAAACCAGCTGAGTTTGGTGTCACATAAGCCAAGGAGGAGAAGGCATCCAGAAGAAGGTCCACTGGATTCCATGCTGCAGAGGTCAAAGGAAAGGACAGAAAAGGCACTTTGGATTTATAATTAAGAAGTTCTCCTTCCTCAAAATTTTCTAGAACACTATAACTAGATCTTGCCATGTGCCTTGTAGTCTATCTTATGCTTATCTGGAGATCTGTCCTTGTAAACCGTAAGTTTCCCTCTCTCCTCCAACCCAGCACTGAACTTACCATAATCACTCGAACACTTCTTTTGGTCTTTCATCATTTGTGGCAGTTGGATTAATTTTCATTTTTCTAAGAGAGCTATAGACAGTATAGGGTTGAAAATACCAAAATCTTGATGAAAATGGATGTTTCTACATGTTCATAAAATGTGATTTGATTTCAGTAATTTATTCAATAGACATTTTACTTTAATCATTTATTTATCAAACATTTAGGAAGCCCCTAAACTGTGCAAGACTGAGGAGAATACTGTAAAAAGATAATAAGCTAGGGTCCCTGTCCTCAAGCCGCTTATGTGACAACCACAAGGATCTATATTTTTATGAGTGACTTGAATAAAGGCATAATCCCTAGCTTATCAAATTCATGGATGACACAAAGCTGTGAGGGAAAGTTAACATGTTACATTACAGAATTGGAATTAAAACGATCTCACCAGGCAAACATCTGGAGAGAATAAGCTCTAAGCAGCTTGTCTGAATTTTTCCATACACAACCAACCTACAAAGATTGATACAAACCTTGAGATTGATTCTAAATTATTGTTGGTTTTAAATTGACTTGGAGACTATACTCACTGACATATTATTAAGAATTATAATGTTATACTGATTTATCAATTAATTCACACATCATTCATTCATTCATTCATCGATTTATTATTAGGGCAGATAGGTGGCACAATGGATAGAGTGCCAGACCTGGAGACAAGAAGACTTTTCCTGAATTCAAATTTGGCCTCAGATACTAACTAGCTATGTGATCCTAATTAAGTCACTTAACTCCGTTTGCCTCAGTTTTCTCATCTGTAAAATGAGCTGGAGAGGGAAAAGGCAAACCACTCTAGTATCTTTGCCAAGAAAATCCCAAATGGGGTCATGAAGAGTCAGACACAGTTGAAAACAACTGAACAACAACTGATTTATTACTAATGAATGAAATTATTTATATCCACCACACATCTCTCCATTGCATTTTGAGTCATCTTTGGAAATTATAGAGTTTAATGATTCACAGTCATATGCTTTTACAAGATAATTTTGGATTGGTTGGTTTTTTTTCCCTTAAATGAGCTTTTGTTTAAGGGAACAGCTTGGTTCCATTGAAAGAAATCATTTGCAAAAATGTATGGTGGGCATCAATAGGCTCCATCGTGTTATCATATTAATATTTCTCTTTGCTCTCACAAGTCAGACTGTTCACACACAGCTGATTGAGGAATGACTCCAGTCTCGATACTAAATTATTTCCTGCCTGTTCAAATATAATCAATTTCATTAAAAAAAAAAATTTGGTGCTTGCCATCTCTAGTGCCTTCTGACCCTTTTCTCAAAGAAAGTATTAATGAGGAGTCTCGGGGGGGGGGGAGACAGCATGCTGTAGTGGAAGTCAGGACCTCCCACTTGCAAGGTCACCGTGTGACCTTGAATACATCACAATTTCTCTCGATCTAGGTTTTCTTTTCTGTAAAATGATAGGGTTGGACTAGATGACCTCTACGATCCCTTCCTGCTCTAAATCTGTGAATCTATGATTATAGGTCCAGTTATGGGTTGTGCCCAGAAATTGGGGTAAAAGGTGAATAGAGAGGTGTCATCAGAAAGGGCACGGGCTGGTCTTTTACTGGAAAAGAGGGATAACGGACTGGCAGCCCGAGTGCTACACTTGGGCCCAATTTTAAAGTGTATTGTTTCATTATGAACTTAAACATCAAACACGATCATTTTAATATACAAAAAACAGAAAGGAGGATTGCGAGTGATAATACAAGCATCTGGTTTTTTTAAATATATAGCTAAATTTAACACAATAGTCACAAAGCTGTTGTTTGTCTGTCAATCCATCAATAAATATTTATTAAATGCCTACTGTGTGCCTGGCACTGTGCTAAATACTGGCAATACAAAGAAAGGGAAAAGACAGTGCTTGTTCTCTGTGTAGCTGCTAGATGGTGTGGTGGACAGTGCTGGGCTTGGAGTCAGGAAGACATGAGTGTAAATCCAGCCTCAAACATTTACCGGCTGTATGACCCTGGGCAAGTCCACTTACCCTCTGTCTCATCTGTAAAATGGGGATATTAACACCTACCTTACAGGGTTCTTGTGAGGATGAAATGAAATAATATTTGTAAAGCACTTAGCACAGTGTCTGGCACATAGTAGGCACTTTATCAATGTTTTCCCTCTGTTCCCCTTGTTCTCAAGGAGCTCTTCTCTGGCACATTGGCTGGACATCATCTGAAAACTTTATGAAAGAATATGGATTAGAGTGATGTAGGATGAAAAGGAGAGATCAGTCGCAGTCTGCCGTATTAAAGGGAAGATATCCAATAATAAGGTCATGGACCCACTGAATAAGTAAAGTGAATCCAGTTATGGACAACAAAACACAGGACTACGTGTTATGTTGCCCCTGTAAAATGTGAGCTCCTTGAGGACGAGTGTTGTTTCTTCTTTTCTTTCCTCTTCTCTTCCCTTCCCCTCCCCCCTTTCTCCCCCCTCCCAGATTTTTGAATTGATTTGAAGTTATGGAATTTCAGACTCAACCATTATTGGTGTTGAGAGAGCCCTTAGGAGCCATCTGGTTCTGTCCATACAAGGGCGGGAATCCCTTCTATAATATCCCCGATGAGTGGGCATCTGAGCTCCACTTGAAATCTGTGAAGGTACAGTAAATTGCTGCTGACAATAGAAAGGACTGAAACATCTCCTTGTTTCCACTGAGGTGTTGAACCTAGAAATTACCTACTCTGAAAAGACAGGTGATTTCCCCCCCCAACCACGTGCAATGCAGACTCTAGGGTCATCTTATCAACCTCACCTTCCTCTAGTGGGTTTGGTGCTCCAAGTATGGTCGCTGTTTTCCCCTTAGGGCTCTAGGGGTAATCCCGAGGGGTTATAGGAAAGGGTTTTTAGTATTGTCTCTGATGAGACCCCATCTGATATGTTCTCTCCAATATTAATTGATTATTTAACATCTCCCTAATATTAATGAACAACTTACACGAATTAGCTTTTACAAAGGAATATGTACTAAGAAGAAATACCAAAGATTGAAGTAAAAAAAAAATTCACCCTCCTCTCCCCAAACCAGGGTGCAGTCATCACCCTACACATCTACTCAGTTTCTAAAGAGAGTCCATTCCAATTTAAAGTGGTTAGTATAAAACACCACCACCACCCTGCCATTGAGGGGGAATACTTCCTGGTTATGAGAGCACTTTTTTTCCTTTCTTGGATTTCTTCCAAGTTCCTTTCTGACTGGACCATAGCCAAAAGATGCCTTACTCTCAAGATACATTTGCTGAGTTGATTCTCGGCTGGGCTGGGACAAACAGATGTCTCCTCAGGACCACTCTTCACCATACTTGGCTATTCCTAATACTGCCTCTGGTTGCTGAAGAGACATTTGATGTTTCTTCTCATCTTTTGAAGCTCAAAAGGATGTAATTTGGTTCTTTCCACCTCTGATATTCATTCTCCTGAGACCAGAAAATAATAAATACAATTAGACAAAAGAAACTTACCACCATAGCTTTAACTTCAAATATGACCATCAGAGTTACAACAGAATGAGTTCCACGGCAATAGATTTAGGGGAGCAGAGAAATGGTATCGCCAGGAAATTTCCGCTCAGTTGTTATGAGAACCAGACAAAGTTGATAATGGGCTAAGGAATTAAAGGGCCAGCAGCAGACAGCTGTGCCTTTTGCTAGAGGCTGGGTCAAAATCAGGGAACTGGCCAGAGCCAACACCCAGGACAAGGCACCAGGCATTTGTGAACAAGATTGACAGAAGATGACTGAGTTTAGGAAAAAGTTCTCGGTTATCTTAAACTTTTTGGGCTCAGGACCATTTTACACTCTTAAAAATAGTTGAGGACCCCAAACAGCTTTTGTTTATGTGGCTTGTATCTATCAATATTATCAGTATGTCTATCAATGTTATCATATTCGAAATTAAAGCTGATACAATTTTTAATATATCAATTAATTTTAAAGTGGCAGTAATAAGCTCAATTACATGTTAATAATTATATTTTCCAAAATAAAAAAAAACACCAAAATAGTGAGCAGTGGCATTGTCTTACATATCTTTGCAAATCTTTTTAATGCCTGGCTCAACAGAAGACAGCTGGTATCTTATATCTGCTTCTACATTCAATCTGTTACAATACGTTGCTGTGGTGGAAGCATATGAAGAAAATCTGGCTTTACACAGATATAGAGTTGGAAGAGGGAGAAATATTTTAATAGGCAATATTATGAAAATAGCTTGGACCATGGAGAACTCCAGGAGTCTTCTGACCATACTTTAAGAATTGCGAGGCTAATATATTTATGAATTTGGTTATTTGTGGCCTGTCCCAGCTTCCTCTGAATTCAGCTAGACAGTCCCCACCTGCATTGTTCTTCCTGGCTTAGTGGTGACAGACAGGTGCCTTCTAGGGTTACCAAAATCCACACAATAATACAAAGTAGCTGGCCTTAACATGGCATGTCAGTAAAAAAAAAGGAACAGGTTTCTATGATAAAATGCTAGCCTAGCTGGTGTGGCTAGTGTGGCCAGCTGGCAAGCCTTCTGCCTTGAAAATTGTTCATTCAGTCATTTCAGTCATGTACAAAAATTATTGGCAACCAATTAACTGATGATTTTTTGTCTTTCCAGAAAAGTGTATTGCACATAGTAGGTCCCCAATAAATGTTTGTTGAATGAGTCGATTAGGTTTCCAGTAGAAAAGCACCTGCTTCAGGCCTTTCCACAGCCTTGGATGATTGAATGGAGAGAGGCGTCCTAGCTCTATTTCTCAGTGTAAACTGACAGGCTGAAGACTGGTTTTCTAGGTGAACGGATCCCTCAGAGCCTGATCCCCTCTGGGTGGACTGATAATATTTGTACAGAGCAAGTATCTATTAAGTGCCTAATGTATGCAGAGCATTGTGTTGTCTACTAAAAGGAATATGAAGTTGAGAAAAGACACAGTCCTCATAGTGTAGGAGAGGGATAGGGATACCACCAATGGGCAGCTAGGTGGTACAGTGGATAGAACGCTGGGCCTGGAATCAGGAAGACTCATCTTCCTGAGTTCAAATTCAGCCTCAGTCACTTATTGGCTGTGTGACTCTGGGCAAGTCACTTCACCCTGTTTGCCTCAGTTTCCTCATCTGTAAAATGAGCTGGAGAAGGAAATGGTAAATCATTCCAGTATCTTTGCCAAGAAAACTCTAAATGAGGTCACGAAGAGTCGGACTTGACTGAAAAACAACGGAACAACAAGATGCCACCAACACAGATAATACAATAATACAACCATTTGTAGCCCAGGACGTCTCTCGGTGTAGTTTGTCTCAACTACTCCTAGGTTTATGGTACCATTGGGGTAGTTGCAGGGGGGTGCTAGAGCTTATTGTTAAATTTTCATTGTGATTATTCATACCTTGGAAATTGGCAAATACTACAAATCAAGGCTTGATTTATTGTTTTGTTGATTGTGTAGACTTAAGGAAGTGATGGAGAAAATGTTAATATTTGTAGATTAAGTTTATTAGTGCTTCATGCACACTTCCCCCCCCGCCCCCGCCCCCATTGCTGCTTGTTAAACATCTACCAGCACACTTCTAGTCACAATTGTCTTTCCCTTCCCCTTCCCACGTGTCCCATGATACACAACTAAGCCAGATAACACATTTCACACTATTCAAAGCAAAAGACACTTGGTTAAACAGAAGAGAAAGGTAATTGGTATTGAAGAATCCTTCCATATGCAAAGGAGCTAAATTAATTGTTCACTGAGTTTGATGCTGCCAGAGGGTGAGGGGCTGCTCCTCAGACAACTCATGATGCTACGTTGGCATCGCAGCTGGAAGACCCCCCCACAGTTCTGTCCATCTGGGCTCCTAGCAACCCACCGTGCCACACTGTCCTGCTCCTCCAAAGCTGCTGCTCACTGCTTTAAGCTCAGACCTGATCCGTTGTCTGACGCTGGGTTTCTTTCCCAATGAGCTGCTGCCATCTACTGGAGCTGCCCTCAGCTCCTAGAATGTTTTGCTCTTCAAAAGGAATGTTCATCGCTCTCTTTACAGGAGCGATGCCTAGGGGCTTTTTCAGCCCTTTTGTTAGTCAGGTCCATGGCTCAGAGAGCCAACACAAACCAGTAGTCTCTTGGGTCAGGGTTTTTCTTTGTGAAAACCTCGTTGCTCCTCGCCAAGAAGCTTTGCTTGTTATCTAGGTCGGGGTTAGTAAATTCCTTTCAGATCTCATCAAGTGCATGGCAGTTATAACCAAGGCCATGCAAATTATCGTAGTGCTCCCCTGGAAAGGCAGGATGGCATCGTGGCTAGATATATAATATAATATATTATTTATTTTATATGTTACTAATAAATTACCTATATTTAAAAACGCAACAAAAATTTATTAGGCTTACTTTGGGTACAGCATTGTTTGGAGAAGACCACAATACACTATGTTATAGTTGCACTTGAGAGATATAAAATAAGGTGCTATGTGAAGTCTGAAGAGGCAAGGTTATTTCTGACTAGAGTGAAAACGTAAGGTCTCCAAGGGGGCATAGTATTTGAATTGAGGTTTATAAAATGAATAATTCAACTGGCAAACATAGGTGGTGAAGACATGCTAGGCAAATTTAAGCTCTGGTATGCAAAATTTGCCCCTGAGAAGGGAGTAGGAGCCTGGAAACTCCCCTGCTCCCTTTCCTCTCTGGTCTCAGGGATTGGGACTCCAAGGTTCTGGTCTGGGAAGAGATGAGGAATCTGGAGACCTCCCTCAGCATCCCACAGGCCAGAAGGCCAAAACAGGGAGAAAGCCTCTATGCAGGGATCAGGGGAGAGTCTAGTCTCCTGCCTCCTTCCCAGGGGCAAGCCAAGAGGCTGAGATGAGGCTTATGTGCAGGGCTCTGGGGTTTCCTGCAGTTCTGCACTATGCACCATGACTACCCATGGTCTTATACTTAGCCCTGGGCTGCCACCCAATGAAGGTGAATCCACCCTTTTCCTAGCAGTCTCTTCCCACCAGACTCTTCCCAAAGCTTGGGAAGTGGGAGCACATCAAGGATTTGGGATCATTCTGTGCAGGGTGCACCTCAAGAGGGGCTTGGGGTGTGTGTGTGTGTGTGTGTGTGTGTGTGTGTGTGTGTGTGTTTTAAGAGTGAAATCCTTATTTGATGCTGTAAAAAAAAAGTCTATCAAGGACACGTGTTCACACAGGGTCTATAGGGCAGATAGATGCCTATTTTCCTCCAGCTTTCTTTTTTCCAGGTTCCCTTTCAGTCTACAAGTCCAAGCCAAAAGTATCACAGAGGTCACAGAACAGTCCTCTACTTCCTCCCACTAATTAATTGGCCTCCAGCATCAGAATTCCTTCTTACCTTTCTGATCAAAAACATTCTGGTCACTGGCATACTGGCACACTGGCATACGTCATTTACGCTTTGCCCCGTTGTAAGTTAAGAAAGTGATATTCTAACTCACCAATCAGTCTTCCTATATTAAATTTTGGGGCTGTCAACAAGGGGGGTTCAAGCTGTGGGCACATGCAAGTGCCTAGGATTAAATAAGTCCCTAGACTAATTTAAGAAGCATCGAGGTGTTCTCTCGGCTGGTGTTTGCGAGGAGTGGTGCTAAAAGAGCTGTCTTGGGGATGTGGAAGGAGGTTTGAGAAACAGATTGTGTCAGAGAATAACGGGGGAGAAGTGGGGATTGTGTGTGAGGGCTCCATTACTCCAGAACGCCAATGCAGATGTTTGCTGGCCTATTTTCGACCCAACCCTGTATGGAGGCTTGGTGCCCCTATTTCTGACCACAAGTGCCTGGAGGCTTTGCCGTAGGGTGATAAGTGATCTTCTGGTTGACCGCAGAGCCTCGGGAGACAATGACTCAAGGGCTGCTGAACTGAAACTGAACAGGCATAAAGAAAGCTCAAATTGGATGAGCTACGTTCTCTTCCTCGGCGGTTTTTAAGCGACGTGGCAGCTAAATCAGAATAGACTTGAGTTCAAATCCAGCCTCAGACACTCACTAGCTGCATGACTCTGAGCAAGTCATTTTACTTCTGTCTGCCCAAGTTTCCTCATCTGTAACATGGAGATAATAACAGTACCCATCTCCAAGGGTTGTTGTGAGGATCAGCTGAGATATTTGTAAAGGGCCTGGCACGTGGTAGGTGCTGTATAAATGCTTCTTCTCTTCCCTTCGGCTCTTTTTTTTTTATCTTGGCTCATCTATTGGCTGTGAGTTATTTTTTAATTTGTATTTATCTAATCAATGATAGAACATTCTTTCATATGGTGGTTGATAGCTTGCATTTTCTTCTTTTGAAAACTGCCTGTTCACATCCTTGGAAGAATGATGGATTTTTCAGGCCCAACAACCACCCCCCCCCAAAAAAATTCAAAACAAACAAACAAAAAAGCCCAAACCCTACAAGAAATGATTCACATTGGTGCAGCTAGGTGAAGCAGTGGATAGAGCACCAGCCCTAGAGTCAGGAGGACCTGAGTTCAAATCTAGACCTAAGACACTTGACGTTTAACAGCTGTGTCACCGTGGGCAAGTCACTTAACTCTGCCTTGCAAGAACAATTAAAATTAAAAAAAAAGATACACATCAATTAAATTGTGAATCCTACGATTAGAGGATCATGGAAGGGACCTCTAGGGAGTTCTAGTACAACTCTTTCATTTTACAAATGAGGAATCTCAGACCCAGAAGCAAAAGATGGCACGGTCACATGGGGATGAGTGGGAGAGCATGGATTTGCCACCAGTTTTTCTTTTTTTTTTAATTTTTTTAAATATTTTTTCTTTTTATTTTTAGTTTGCAACACATGGTTCTACATAATTTTGAGTTCCAGATTTTTTTTCCCTCCCTTCCCCCCCCCCTCCCCAAGACAGCATGGAATCCCATATAACTTCCATGTATAACTTCTCATTGAATTAATTTACACACTAGTCAAGTTGTGGAGAAGAATTATAACCAATGGAATGAATCATGAGAAAGAAGAAACAGAACTAAAAAAAAAAAAAACACAACCCAGCAACAAATACAAAAGAGAGAAAAAAAAGGGGGCGGGGAGAAAAAGGCACGCATGAAGTGTGCCTCGATCTGCATTCATACTTCATAGTTCTTTCTCTGGATGTAGATAGCACTCTCCATTGTGAGTCCTTTGGAGCTGTCTCTGCATATTGTGTTGCTAAGAAGAGCAAAGTGTGTCAGGGTTGGTCATCACAGAATCCATATATCTGTGGTTGTGTATAATGTTCTCCTGGCTCTGCTCCGCTCACTCAGCATTATGTCATGTAGGTTTTTCCAGGTTGTTATGAAGTCCGTATCATCCCCATTTCTTATAGCACAATAGTATTCCATTACCTTCATATACCACAGCTTGTTCAGCCATTCCCCAATTGATGGGCAGCCCTTTGATTTCCAATTCTTAGCTACTACAAAAAGAACCGCTATAAATATTTTTGTACATATGGGTCCTTTTCCCACTTGTGTGATCTCTTTGGGATACAACCCTAGGAGTGGTATTGCTGGGTCAAAGGATATGAACATTTTTATAGCCCTTTGGGCATAGTTCCAAATTGCTCTCCAAAATGGCTGGATCAGTTCACAACTCCACCAGCAATGTAACAATGTTCCAATTTTCCCACATCCTCTCCAGCATTTATCATTTTCCTGTTTTGTTATTTTAGCCAATCTGACAGGAGAGATGTGGTATCTAAGAGTTGTTTTGATTTGCATTTCTCTAATCAGTAGTGATTTCGAGCATTTTTTCATGTGCCTATGGATATCTTTAATTTCTTCCTCTGAAAACTGTCTGTTCAAATCCTTTGACCACTTCTCAATTGGGGAATGACTTGTATTCTTATATATTTGGTTCAGTTCCCTGTATATTTTGGAAATGAGGCCTTTATCAGTGACACTAGTTGTAAAGATTTTCTCCCAATTTTCTGCCTCCCTCCTAATTTTTGTTGCATTGGCTTTTTTGTACAAAAACATTTCAATTTAACATAATAAAAATTATCCATTTTGCATTTTGTAATGCTCTCTATCTCTTGTTGGATCATGAATTCTTTTCTTTTCCATAAATCTGATAAGTAAACTATTCCTTGCTCTCCCAAATTGCTTATAGTTTCAGCCTTTATTCCTAAATCATGAACGCATTTTGACTTTGTTTTGGTATATGGTGTAAGATATTGATCTATGCCCAGTTTCTGCCCTACCATTTTCCAATTTTCCCAACAGTTTTTGTGAAAGAGTGAATTCTTAGCCCAGAAGCTGTACTCTGTGGGTTTATCAAAGAGTAGGTTGCTATAGTCATTGACTTCTCTATCTTGTGTACCTATCCTATTCCGCTGATCCACCACTCTGTTTCTTAGCCAGTACCAGGTAGTTTTGATGACTGCTGCTCTATGGTACAGTTTAATATCTGGTATTTGCCACTAGCTTTTCTAATCCTAAATCTAGTCCTCTTTTCACTGCATTGAAGAATAAATATCAATGTTCTGCTAACTGGTTTGCAGCTCCTTGAATCCACCTTTTAGAAGACAATGACATTTGCTTCTCTCTAGGCTTCCTTCCTTGTGTCATTCATCTTCTGCTTAATTTTGTGGAGACAGAAAGTGAGACTAAAGAAGGTTATAGAAACAAGAACAATGGGGGCACCAGTGGATTAAAGGCAATATCTATGGCCCCAAAGAAGAGACAGGAGAAGGCATCTCTCCCATATTTCTCTACAGAGGTGGAGGATTATGGGGGTAGGACACTATATGTGACAACAGTGTGTTGGTTAGTGTGGGTGAACCTTTTCCCCCTTTTTTGTTTTTGTTCTTCATTGAAAGGAATAGATTACTGAAAGGAGGAGGGATATGTTGAGAGATAAGTAATGTAAAAAAAAGATATCAATGAAATTTATTTTTAAAATGAAATTAATACATACATCTTTAGGGTTAAGATTAAAAGTCAGTAAATAAGAGAAATTTATAGAAACTTTGTAGAAAGCTGCAGAGCTTCATAGTCCATGGCCTGGCTTGGGAGGCCTGAACCCGTAATCTCTAGTGTGGCGGCACTGAGGATATCCTCAACTCCTCATTCTCTCTTGCTCCCCCATATCCAATCAGTCGCCAAGTCCTGTCGATTCTACCTTCATAGCAAGCCTCCCATACACCTCCTTCTCTCCTCTGACTCAGTCAGAGTCCTGGTACAGGCCATCATCACCTCATCACCTCTACTTCAAGTCTTTCCCCGTTCCAGGCCATCATCAATCAGCTGTCAAAGCACAAAGTCTGTCCGTATCATCTTTCCCTTCACCCTCATCCAATAAACTCTAGTGGCTCCTTATCACCTTCAGGATCAAATGTAAAATCCTGTTTGCCTTTTAAAGTCCTTCATGGCCTGGCCCTTTCCTAACCTTCTAATCTTCTTATAGTGTTGGGGGAAATCTGAAATGACTGAGGAAACAAAGGTTCAAGCTTCTGAGCTCAATTTATATTTTTAATATATTTATATTATATATATATATATATATGTATACACACACACACACACAAACACATGTATATATGTGTGTGTGTGTGTATATATGATGGATTGGGGTATATAGGATTGTCGGGCCTGAAAAATCCATCACTCTTCAAAGGATGTGAACAATATATATATATATATATATATATGTGTGTGTGTGTGTGTGTGTGTGTGTGTATTTATATTTTATATTTATTTATTTAAAATGTATTTATTGATTTATTAAGCAATGCATGCCTATTGCATAACAAATCGGGGCCAGGCCTCCTCAGCTTGGCACTGAACCCCACATGCAGGGGGTGACGGACTTTTATTCATTAAAAGAAAACAATTAACAGGATATAAACCAGGATACAAGATTAGGTATTCTGCTTTCTAATTAGAGGAAATGGAGCAGCTAGGTGGCGCAGTGAGTAGAGCACTGGCCCTGGAGTCGGGAGGACCTGAGTTCAAATTTGACCTCAGACACTTGACATGCTTACTAGCTGTGTGACCTTGGGCAAGTCACTTAATTCCAATTGCCCTGCCTTCCCCCCTCCAAGAAAAAAGAATATAATTAGAGGAAAGATTAAGGACTTTCCAAATTGGGAAGGGGAGAGTGAACAGGTACAATTCCCTGAAATTAGAGAAAAGGGTATTCCTCTCCCCTCCCCATTAAGTGTCTGTATTCAATCAAAGGAACAAGAAAAACCAGTATGGGGCAGTTTTCAGATAAGACAATTGATTGCTTGAGATATATAATATTTATTCAAGCCTTCATCCTTAACCCTAGCACAGAGGACTGCAATGGGCCCGTGGTTGGTCTCTCTTCCTCAAGTCTCGTCCCACATCAGACTAACTTCTGCATTCCTACCAAAGTGATTTTTCTGAAGTGTAGATCTAACCATGAATTCTAGAATAAATTGTAGAGTCAAATAGAAATTCCTCTGTTTAGTTTTTAAAGCTGGCCCTGCCCCATCCCATTTTTTCAATCTCACTGTATATGATTCTCCATCCCTCACTCTGTGCTCCAGCCAAACAGGCCTTTTTTCCATTCCTCAAACACAAGACTTCATCTCCCATTTCTATGCTCTCGTGCTGGCTGTCCCACTTATTCCACTTCATGGAATTCTTTCTTCAAGACACAGCTCAAGATCCACGGAGATTTTCCTGATCCCCTAACTGCTAGTGCCCCCTGAACTATTTATTTAGCTATATTTATTCTCTTCATGAGGGTAGCTAGGTGGCACAATGGATAGAATGCAGGGCCTGGAGTCGGGAAGATCTGAGTTCAAATCTAGCCTCAGACACTTCCTAGCTATGTGACCCTGGGCAAGTCACCTAATCCCATTTGCCTCAATTTCCTCATCTGTTAAATGAGCCGGAAATGGAAATGGCAAACTCCTCCAGCATCTCTGTCAAGAAAACCACAAATGGGTTATGAAGAGGCAGATGTGACTGAAACAACTGAACAGCAGCAAAATCTCTTCACATTAATTTTGCATGTATAGACAGTAGGTCCATGTTGTATCTCCTGATAAAATATAAACTACTCAAGAGTAGAAATTGTTTCTTTCTTTGTATTTACATTGCTAACACCTAGTGCAGTGTTTGCATACAGTAGGTGCTTAATAAATGCTTACTGACTGAGTGATTGCTAAAAGGACCCCAGCACAATAGGTATATTGGTGTATTTTTGCAGAAGCATGTGGCCGAGAGTCCAGACAGAATGGACAGGCATGGATCTTCTTTGTTGGAGAGAATACCCACAAGGATGAGATCACAGATCTCAGGATTCGAATTTAGGTTTGAAAGAATCCAGTCAATCGAGAAACATCTTTGTTGTTGTGCAGTCATTTCAGTCCTGTCTGACTCTTCATGACCCCATCTGAGGTTGTCTTGGTGAAGATACTGGAGTGGTTTGTCATTTCCTTCTCCAGTTCATTTTGCAAATGAGGAAATTGAGGCAAACAGGATTAAGTGACTTGCCCAGGGTCATAGGTCTTTCTGATTCCGGCCCCAGCGCTTTAGTCACTGAGTCACCTAGCTACCCCAGATAAACATTTGCTAAGCACCTAAAATGTTCTAGCCACTGTGCTAAGCACTGGAATGTTTCACCTGGAGAAAAGAAGACTTGAGGGTTGGGAAGAGCATGGTCAATGTCTTCAAGCATTTAAAGGGCTTTGCTGTGGAGAAGGAATTTGATTTGGTCTGCTTGGCCTCAGACAACAGAGAAGAGAGGGACAGATCAAAGTTATAAAGAGGTGTGGAAAGAAAAGCTTGCTAACAGTCCGAGCTATATAAAACTGAAACACGTAGGCTTGTCAGGCAGTGAGTTCCCCATCACAATTCCAATGAGGAGGAAAAGACAGAAATGTTTAGAGACCAATATAGATATACAGGGAACTTATCGACCAACTTGGATTTTTAGAAAGGTGAATAAAATAAAGAAGCTGGAAGCAAGGTTAGGTAACAGTGGATGATCAAAGCTCTTCAAGACCTAGCTGCAGAAGTGGAGAACCTGCAGCCTCAAGGCCACATATGGCCCTCTAGGTCCTCAAGTGCAGCCCTTTGACTGACTCCAAACTTCACAGAACAAATCCTCTGAATAAAAGGACTTGTTTGGTAAAACTTGGACTCAGTCAAAAGGCCGCACCCAAGGACCTAGAAGGCCGCATGCAGCCTCGAAACCGCAGGTTTCCCACCCCTGACCCAGTCCCTTCCCATCTTATGCCCCAACACATAATCTTCCATCCAGTGATGCTGTGAGCTGTCCCACAAATAAGACATTCCATCCAGGCGTGACTCTGTACGTTTTCTCTGGCTGTCCCCCATGCCTAGAATGCTTTCCCTTCTCTGCTCTGACTACTGACCTCCCTGACTTCCTGTAAGTCCCAGCTAAACTCCCATCTTCTAGAAAGCCTTCCCTAACCTCTCTGAATTCCAGTGTTTTCCCCTCTGTTAATAATTTCCCATTTATCTGGTACATAGCTTTCTTTGTATATATTTGTTTGTTTGTTGCCTCCCCCATTAGATTGTAAGTTCCTTGAAGGCAGTCTGTTTTTGCCTCTTTTTGTATATCCAGAGCTTAGCACAGTGCCTGACACATAGTAGGCA
This sequence comes from Trichosurus vulpecula, assembly GCF_011100635.1. Lineage (NCBI taxonomy): Eukaryota > Metazoa > Chordata > Mammalia > Diprotodontia > Phalangeridae > Trichosurus > Trichosurus vulpecula. The sequence goes on along the minus strand of NC_050574.1, from coordinate 72,446,657 downwards.
GCTTAATAAATGTTTAGTGACTGACTGATGAATACAAATGTCCAGCTGGTCTTGTGAGAGTAGCGTCAGGACTAAACCTCAGAATGTGCTGAGGCTTTCTAGGAATGATAAGGAAAACAAAAAGGTTTCTCTTTAGAAGCTGTATTGGAGAAAGAAGAGGATGACAGAAAAGATAGGGACCTTCAGGGTGGATGGAATGATGATAATTGAGGACAAGGAGCCTGGAAGCTGCTTTTCTGACTAGGAGAATATTCTCTGATTGGAGAGGACAGGGTAAAAATGGCTCCAGGGACTTGAAACCCAAGACAAATAGAGAGCTAGTAAAGAGAGTGGCTGGTTGCTCCAGGTGATCTGATGTCTTCAGAACCAGTTGAATTACATCCTAGAGCAGAGGTCTCCAAAGTGGGGGCCCTGCATCCCAAGTGGGCTGGGGTAGACCCTCAAGGAGTGATAGATTGGGGGTGGGAGGATGGGTCACCTAGGGCTTGTACACAGGGTCATACAGCCCTGTCTTTGACTTCCAAATGTTACCTAGCAATTCCCACCCCCTCTTCCACATACACACAAACATCCTCTCCAGCCTCCCACAGGTATGCAAGTACCCAATATCTCCCTTTCTGCTCTGGGGGTAAGCTCTCCAGGACCATCATTGTTGTTGTTTGTCCTTTGTTCTGGAAGAAGACCATGACATCAGGAAGGTGATGTCATGACTTGCAAGTGAATTGGATTTAAATGAGGCAGGGCTGTGCAAAGTCGCCAGCCTCACTTTCTCCTGTGGAGCCATCTGGGTCCAATGGCAAGATATAGATCAGGACGACTGGACTGGAGATGTCCTGGGACCATTATAACCTAATCTCAAAGGAAGAACTTGAATAATGCCATGCTAACAAAATTTTCCCAGCCTTCAGTATGGCCACACCCTGCCTCCCTCTCCTCCAGATCACCTTATGACTCCACCAGCTGCGCCTTGGAGGGTTCTGTAAAGGCAAAGCATGCTGAGTAAGAGCCCCTGTGAGTCAGTCGCTCATGATGAACTGACATGCACAGTTGTGATCTTCATAACACATCTCCTTGCATTCTCTCCACCCCTCCCCCTTACTTGTCCATTTTTTAATCTTCCCTTTCTGTGGATGTAATAGCAATTTAGATTTGAAGATCTGTTATTATTGCCTTACTGATACAGTGGAGTAGGATGTGTTCTATCCATTGAATGACCTAACTGCCAAAGAGTAGTCCTTAATGGTTTCATATCAACTTGGAAGGATGTCTTTTGTTAAGAGGCTCCCCAACTTTCTTGGTTCATGGCAGTGGTGCCCTTATTGTCTCAGTAATTTTTCATGGCACCCCTAGGCCAAAAGAAATGCTTAATTCCGTTTATTAAATAGTTTGGTCAAAAAAATGTAAATATCCCATGGTGCCTCAGTAAGTTTACTGTGCTGTGGTACACAACTTGGGAACCAAGTTTCCATTGGATTACTCCAGTGATTTGTGTTTGATTCTGTCACATTTTTAAAAAATCAGTGATTTGGATAAAGGTCTAAATGACATGCTTATCATATTTAAAGATGACACAAAGCTGGGATGGCTAGCTGGGATAGGATGCGAATTTTACTCATACAACTTAAAGGCTTTAACTAAAAGAAGACAAATTATTCCAAGGATCTAATTGGCCTCAGCTTCCCTGACTCAGCTTCCTTCCCTGCTCCCCAGTCCTTCACTTGAGTAGTCAACAGGGATTTGGCCCAAGACAAAACTGCCCTTAGGATCTGATTGGCCCTGACTTCCCTGGTGCAACTTCCTTGTCATCTAAGGGTATTAAAAAGTCCCAGGCACACTGAGTCTGTGCCTCTGAGGCTTGGTGGGTTTCCAAGACCAAGTGACTCTCCATATCCTGCTGACCTACCGACCAGATGGATTTCCAGATGAAGATGAAGGGGCCATGTCCAAAGAATCTAAGTGCCACTGTAATCTTGTTATATATTTTCATTGTGTTAGGGCAAAGTAAACCTCCTTTGTTAAATGTTCAATGACTTTTTGTCTCCAAATCCAACCTCAACCAAGAGGATACTGATTTTAGACCTTCGCCTCCCACACTAGTTAATACAGTGGGCAACAACATTAGGATTCAAGAAGATTTCAACAGCCTGAAACATTGGGCCAAACCTAATAAGGGATAATATAAAATAAAATATTTTGACCCCCAAAGCAACTTCCTAACTATAAGATGGGGAATATGTCACTAGATTGCACTTTATCTGAGAAAGATCTGTGGGTTTTAGTAGACTGCAAGTTCAGTGGGAGTCAATGGCATAATGACCTTGGGTATTTATAGAGGCATAGCTTCCAGGAGTTCGTAGGTAATGGTCCCATTATACTCTGGCCAGCCCACACTGAGTATCGGTGATTGCATTATCCATAAAGGTTTTCAAGCAGAGACATGTATACTGTAGAGAAAATTCCTGCTCCAATATGGCTCAAACTAGGTGATGCCTTAGGCCCCCTCCAGTTCAGAGAGTCTGTGATTCTGTGACTGGGTCATCTGATCACATACAAGGGGAGAGGGAGAAGGAAGGAAGAGTAGAGAATGAATTCAAGGTTGCAAACCTGGGTGATTGGAAGGATGACAATGACAGAAATAGAGAAGTCTGGAGGAAGGGGGACCGGGTTAGGAGGAAGGATAAAGATAAGTATTTTTTGGTTACATTGAATATGAAATGCCTATGGGATGCCCAAGTGAAGATGTCTAAATACTAGGCAATTGATGCGGGACTGGATATCTGGAGAGAATCACTTGCTTAGAGAGGTTAGTTGAACCTCTGGGGGCTGATGAGAACACCAAGAGAGAAAATGTAGAGAAAGAAGAGGCAGGGGAGTCAGGAGGACCTGAGTTCAAATCCAACCTCAGATACTTACTAGCTGTGTGACCTTGGGCAAGTCCCTTAACCCTGTTTGCCAGAAGGAGGAAGAGGAGGAGAAGGATCCACATCCACCTCGGAGATCACCTAGTACAACCTCCTTCTCAGTGAAGATATAACTTCTACAATAATCATTCAAGCACTTGATCGATCAATCAACAAGTACTTGTTAAGGCTTATCATTATTCCAAGCAAACAAATACTGATTTTAAAAAAGTTTTATTATAAACAATAAACATAACCATAAAAATAATTTTAAAATGGGACATACAACCACACATTAAACATTAAACTCATTATAAGAAAGTATAATCAAACTAATTAATAAATACACAAGCCAAAATGGTGTCTGGGCTGGGTTTCTCTCTGACTGCCTAAAGTTCCTTTGCCCCTTTTTCATATAGTTATCAGTGAACAAACAATTATGTAGTGCCTAGAATTTGTGGAGCCCTGTTCTGGGTGTTGGAGAAACGAGGCAAAAAAGGACGAGATCTCTGCCTTCAATAAGCTTACGTTATACTGAAAGTTTCTACTAGAGCATTTTCAAAGGTAAATATAACACAAGGCAGGTAGTGATAGGGGTAAAGGAGGGATTCGGGAAAGAGCTGTAGGAATTCTAGGAGAGACAGAGAACTGCTGGTTCTCTTCTTACCAGTCTGACCATTATTTCCCAGTCTCCTTTACAGGAGCATCATCTGTGTCCTACCCCCTCCCTGTGAAAGTACCCCTGGGTACTCTGCCTCTTCTCCCTTCCTTCCTTCCTTCCTTCCTTCCTTCCTTCCTTCCTTCCTTCCTTCCTTCTTTTCCTTCTTCTCCTCTTTCTGGCAAATAGGGTTAAATGACTTGCCCAAGGTCACACAGCTACTAAATATCTGAGCTTGGATTTGAACTCAGGTCCTCCTGACTCCAGAGTCAGTGCTCTATCCACTGTGCCACCTAGCTGCCCCTGCCTCTTCTTTCTCTACATTTTCTCTCTTGGTGTTCTTATCAGCCCCCAGAGGTTCAACTAACCTCTCTAAGCAAGTGATTCTCTCCAGATATCCAGTCCCACATCAATTGCCTAGTATTTAGACATCTTCACTTGGGCATCCCATAGGCATTTCATATTCAATGTAACCAAAAAATACTTATCTTTATCCTTCCTCCTAACCCGGTCCCCCTTCCTCCAGACTTCTCTATTTCTGTCATTGTCATCCTTCCAATCACCCAGGTTTGCAACCTTAAATTTATTCTCCTCTCTTCCTCCCTTCTCCCTCTCCCCTTGTATGCGACCAGTTGCCAAATATTGTCATTTCTACCTATATAGCATCTCTTGTATCTGTCCTCATATGTCTATTTACGTGGACGCCACCCTAGCTCACATCACCATGGACTAAGATTATTTCAATAGCTTTCTAATTGCTCTCGCAGCCTCCAGCCTCCCCCCTCTCAAATCCACCTTCCTCACACATCTGAGCCTTCCAGTCTTTTGCTCAAGAAACTCTGTTGTTGTTCATTCGTTCGGTCATGTCCAGCTCTTTGCGGCCCCACGAACCACAGCACACCAGGCCCTTCTATCCTCCACCATCTCCTGAAGTCTGTCCGAGCTCATGCTAATCGTTTCCATGACACCAACTATCCATCTCATCCTCTGCCATTCCCTTCTCCTTTTGACTTCAATCTTTCCCAACATCAGTGAACCCCGTCTTCTCCTTGTATGGCCAAAGTATTTAATCTTCAGCTTCAGTATTTGTCCTTCCAATGAGCAGTCTGAATTAATTTCTTCAAGCATTGATTGATTTGATCTCCTTGCTGTCCGAGGGACACTCACAAATTTTCTCCAGCACCACAATTTGAAAGCATTGACTCTGTGGCACTCGGCTTTCCTTATAGTCCAACTCTCACAGCCATACGTTGCTACTGGTAAATCCACAGCTTTGACTATATGGACCGTTGTTGGCAAGGTAGTGTCTCTGCTTTTTAGTATGCTGTCCAGATTTGCCACAGCTTTCCTTCCAAGGAGCAAGCGTCTTTTAATTTCATGGCTGCAGTTACCGTCTTCAGGGATCTTTGAACCTAACACAAAATCCGACACTGCTTCCATTTCTTCTCCCTCTGTTTGCCAGGAAGTAATGAGACACATTGCTATGATTATATTTTTGTTTTGTTTTTTAACCAAACTAGGCAACAATGATGTTTCCTATGCCCCCATACCTTTATATAGGCTGTTCCTGGGCTTATAATGTTTTCTTTGCTCATCTCCATCTCTTGGAATCTCTAGCTTCCTGCAAGACTCAGTTAAAGAGCCCCTTTCTACCATAGGCCTTTCCTGATTCCCCTAAATCACAGTCCTCCCCTATAAAAATTACTCTGAATTTATTTTGTATGTGCAATCAGCAAGGAGGTAGGGGAGCAGAGGGTTAGTGGGAGGAGGAAACTGGTGAATGAGGACCCAATCCTTAGAGCATGCTTACATGTGTTCTTCTCGGAGGGCTATATGGAATACATTCAGATATTCCCTTGCTCATTCTAATCTAATACGCGGAGACTCGGTGAGATTACTTCTAGCTACAAATGATTAAGACTGGTATTGTGTCGGTTGACAAAGAGTCTTCTGGCTGGGTAAGCAGCTGGGAGGAGTGATTTTGTAACTCCTTGAGTTACAAAACCGATCTGAATGTGCCTATGAAGGTGTGATCTGCTCCTCTATCAGGCCCTTTTTTGCTTCTTTTCCTTCTCGAAGGTGAGTATGGTAGAGCCACTGTGAGCTGCTGGGTGAGGGGAAGGGGAGCTGTCTTCTCTTCCACTTGGTTGCCATGTGTCTGTGAGGATATGGCATCTCTGTTTCTTTTGTTTGTTGTTTTCTAATTTTAGGTAAATGGGTCTTCATGGAAGGGAGTGCTCAGGGGACCAGGATATTTATCAGAGTGATCACAGGTCCAACAGAAGCAGTAGCAGAGTCTGCTGGCCGGGTAGCGATTGATGACACAGAAAGCATCTTCAGTGAAGAGAGAAAGATGATCCCCTGAGAATGAGGCAGCTTCAGGCATTAGGACCCCTCATGACAGAGAGAAATGTTGGCTATAGATTGTAGAAATGTACCCATTCTTGGGACCTAGCAAAAAGCTACATCCAAGGGAAATGCCTTCTTAGCAAGTACCCTTTTCTAAAAGCTAATTCAGAGTTCTACTGGCTGATTGATAATAAGAAGTGCACCAGACAGGGGTTCATAAGCAAACGTACCATAAACCCCATCTCCTGAGGGTTACCCCCTAGGATCCTGATCAGTACCCAGCCTGTCAAAGAGTGACAGTTGGGAGAGTAAGGCCAGAGGGAGTGCTACATATATTTTGTATTTACTTTCCTGAGTATGGGTTGTTTCCTCCCAGTAGAAAATAAACTTTTTGATGGTAGGGATTGTTTTGTTTTCATCTATATAGTACAGTGCCTACCTACCACAGATCTTGGCACATAGTAAGCATTTAGTAACTGCTTATTGAACTGAATTTCATCTGGAAAAAAATCAGAGAAAGTTTCTCAGAGAAGACCCATGAACTGAAAGGAGTGGCAGCTTTCTTGGACAAAGTTCATGGCTTCCTGAAATCAAGTGAACAGCCCCACCCCTCTTACCTCCCCCCCGCCCCCCGCCCCCGCCCCGAGAAAAGAACATCAGAACATTTTCCTGCTGCTGGTAATAGGTGGAGTAGGAGTATCTGGAAGCTGGCTTGTGGGTTTTTATGATGGCTGTGTTGAGAACACAGCCTCAGCATGCGGAGGGTGGAAAGTTAGTGTTTGGTTTGAGTGATCAAGGGAGATGAGATAACGTGACCGTGTGGAAGGTGAGGGAGTGTTGCTTGGTGTGCGTGTTTGTCCGTGAGTTATGATTTAATGTGTGAGTCAGTGGGAGTGTGTTCAGGTACACATCCCTAGGTAATCTGAATGAGGGTTTCCAGCCTTCAGGTGTGAACTGTTGGAGGGATTGGGAACATGGAGAAAGTGGGTGGTGAGGGGGAGGGAGAGGCTGGCACACTGTCTTGGTACTTTGTGCCCTGGGACTGAATGCATGACGAGTCCTGGTGCTGATCTCTAAATAATCATATCCATATTTTGGAAGTTGTGGTGATGAATGGAACAGTTCCAAGCCTCCAATCGGCTTGCAAAGGAAAAGGCAGCAACCGAGGGAGCACAATTGTAAACAAAGATTGGTAAGTGATTGAGCTGGAGATCATGTGTCAGAGCGTTGCTTAATGAAACCTGAAGAAAGATAAGGATTTTGAGAGGCGGAGACACCTTCATGGAGCGTACAGTCTAATAGGGCAAGAAGACCAGATACAGTCAACATAATACATAATATTATGTAGGCAGAAGCAAATATGGAAACTGGGGTGGGAGGAGTTGTAAAAAGTGTGGAATGATTCACAAATCTGAATTTCAAGCTTTTTTTAAATTTCTTTTTTTTGACTCATGTTGGAAAATGCTGTCCACATCCAGAGAAAGAATTAGAGAGTCTGAATGCAGACTGAAGCAAACTATTTGCTCTCTCTTTTTTTTTTTTTGTTTCTTCTTTCTCTTGGTTTATTCCATTGGTTGTAATTCTTCTTTACAACATGTCTAATGTGAGAATATGTTTAACGTGAATGTATATGTAGAACTTATATCAGATTGTGTGCCATCTTGGGGTGGAGGGGGGAGGAGAGGGAGGAGGAGAAAATCTGGAACTCAAAAGCTTGTGGAGCTGAATGTTGTAAACTAAAAATAAATTAATTAATTTAAAAGGAAAAAAAAAATTCTCCCTCCCCCCAATTATTCAATAAGCAGTAACCAAATATTCTTCATGTGGCCAGTACTGTTCTGGGTGCTGGGATTAAAAATAGAAAAGTGAGATAGACCCTATCCTTATGGGGTCTACATTCTAATGAGAGGGAGGGTAATACAACATGGAACTTTTAAGCTTATGAACAGAGGAAGGATGTTTTCTTTTATTCTTTCCTGAGCTCTCTGGGCTTCCTGGCTCTGCGAAGCTTCATTATAGTTTTCTTAACCAGGAACTGGGGACTCTCCAGACACCTTCAGTCAGGCCAAATGCTTCATATTCAACATGCCAGATTTCTGAAGGGTCTCTTTTCTCCCTGGGTTTCAGAGTACTGAGGGAAAAGGTATGAAATCTGTTGTTCCCCACCACCATCACCACCACCACCATCGCCACCATCACCATCACCACCACCACCGCCTCAGTCTGGTCCTGAGTGTTGAAGACTCAGGAACTTGTTCTTATCAGTTTGTCTAGAGGAGATCAGTCTTTGGGGGACTGACTTACCCTGGCCAAATTCAAAGATAAATATTAACAACAATAACTAGCATACAAGATACTTTAAGGTATGCAAAACACTTTACAAATATTATCTCACTTGATCTTTACTCTCATCCTGGGATATATCTGCTATTATTTCACCCATTTTACAGATGAGGAAACTGAGGCAAGCAGAGTGTGTGGGGTGAAAGACCCTTACCAATTAAATTTATAATAAGGAGCCATCTCGGGGTAGGAACAGAAATAAATTTTATTCAATTCTCGAGAATAGGGCATCCTCTGCTAGAACAGATCTAGCAAGGGAAGCACTTTACAAGGGGAAAAGCACCAATAATTATACCTAACACAAGAGAATTCCTGCCCACCTCTGACCCTTCTCACCATTGGCTGGGAGGTGGGCTTACAATCTGAACACGAAAGCTAGACAAAAAACTGGGAAATCAAGGCACAGAAACTCCATTTCCCATTCCCTTAGTTAATGATTGAAACTGAGGTGACATCTATAAATCTAAAGAAGGAGAATAGGATAAGGGGAGGGGGAGACCCTCTCCATTCTTCTATAGTACTCTTGCAGTAAAGGAAAGCAGTTCACAGTGACCCTATTCTTACTGAGCAAATCTTTAAACCAGAACCAGAAGAAAGAACAAAAAGTTTCAGTGTAAACTTTCCCAGAGGCTGAGCCATCAGACTCTCACGGCCTTAGAATTTTCCACTTCCCTATTTCTTGATTTTTAAAACATTTCTTAGTATATATATATATATATATATATATATATATATATATATATATATATGTGTGTGTGTGTGTGTGTGTGTGTGTGTGTGTGTGTGTGTATACATATCTTCCCTATGAAGTCTTCACATTTTATTTACCTCACACACAGGGGTTAAGTGACTGGCCAGGGGTCACATTGTTAGTAAGTATCTGAGGCAGAATTTGAACTCAGGTCTTCGTAACCCCAAGTCCAGTGTTTTCTATCCCTTGTATCATCTAGCTGATAAACGGATAAATCAGACACCAATTTATTTAGTGACCTGGGTTATCATGGGAGGGGGTACAGTGGTATTTTCTTGCTTGATCTCAGAAAGCAGATCCAGAAGCAGGGGAAAGTTATAGGAAGGCAGATTTTTAGCTCAACCCCTAAAAATTAGAACCATCCAGGAGCTGCTTCAGGAAGTAGTGAGTTCCCTAAGCCCGGAGGTCTTCAAGTGGAGGCTATTGGCCATTTGTCAAAGATAACGGAAAGGGAGATGTATGCTCCAGTTTGGGTTGGGTTAAACTTTGAGATGACTTTCAACTATATGATTTTGTGAGAAAGAGACAGGAGAAGACAGATACTTAAGTGACTAAGTCATGAGAACACTTACAAAGAAAGCAAGCAATGATGCAAGATAAGGGTTTTATATAAAGGTAGGTAGGTAGGGTGAGGAGAGAGTATACCTCACCCCTCTGGCAGGTGGGGCGCTTATATATCCTGCACAGGGAAAGGGACAACAGAAATTGTCCGAATGGAGCAAGCGTTTCCTGGGCTAGGTGAAGCAACCGGACAAAGTGGGTAAAAGCCCTGGCCTAAGAATCAGGAAGTCCTGGGTTCAAACTCTCTCTCATATCTTCATCACTTGTGCGCCAACCTCTTCGAATCAGTTTCCCCATCTGTAAAATGAAGTTAATAATAATAGCGGTCATCTCATAGGGTTGTTGTGAGGCTCAAATGAGATGATATATGCAAAACACTGGAAACATTTAAGGGCTGTATGACCAGTCACTGACCACTAATTAAGCACCCGATTTCTGTTGGATACAGCATTATTACTATCATCTTCATCCAAGTTCCTCCAGACTTGGTCCAGAATTTAAGTATGTAAAGTAACCATTTCCATGTAATATTTCATAAACTTACCGTAATTTTGCCTCCACCTGGAATTTATTCCAGAAAAAATATTTAAATGTAGGTTAGGTATGGACAGTGTCTCATTTCCATTAACATTAACATCTCCTTCCCCTCCTTTGATTCACAAAGAAACACACTCACAATATGGTTTAATATACCTTTGCTGCAGTAAAATCAATCCTTCCATCAACAGTCATTTTTTAAACACCCACTTTATGCCAGATACCAGAGGAACAAAAACAAAAGTGATTGTCTCTTCCCTCAGGGAACTTATACTCTCCTGGAGGAGACAATATGTATATAAAAAAGCTTTGAAAAGATGTGGTAGAAAGTTCCAGGGAGTGTCTTGTCCTGATCAGTTATAGGAGCTGGCATCTACAAACCCAGCAGCTCCCCAAGAAATGACAGAGTTTACCCCTTTACCTTTTAAATGACTTGCTGAAACCATCGACAGGGGAGAAGTAGCATTCGTTCCCTGCCAATGTCACAGTCATGGAGTAGTGGAAAATGCCATCTCCTGGTACCCTGTCTGGCTTGTTAAACAAACGCATTAACTGAGTCAGGGTCAGGAGCCATCTGGATCATTTCCCTTGAATTCCTACTCAGCCACCAGCCATACCATCTCTACCATCTCTGCTTCCCTTCTGGCTGGGCTCCATCGGGTCTCTCTTACATGTCTTTAGCATTCCAGATGGCTGTGGCCTCAGATTTCCAGCTGCCCAAGAAAGATAGGTAACCCTCGTTCAGTGGTTTCTCCCTCAGAGCATACTACAGTATGGTTTGGCCCCACCTGGTACCTTCCTGTGACTGTGTTGTGGATGTCTTCAAGAGAAATCAACTGAGTTTTAAAAAGCCCTGCTCAGTATGACAATCCATGACATTCCTGTCACTTTCATTTCTGAGTATTTCATCTCATTCCTGCTTATTTCCCATGGAGTACAAAGGTACAGGCAGAAACTAGAGGAATGGAAAGGAAAGCTACACCCATGAAAACACAGGGCTTCACAAATCAGCATGGCAGCATGGCCAATCTATAAAGCTGAAGTTACTTGAGACTACAAAAACTTTGTCTAAATGCCTTGACTGGAAACTTCCTTTCTTATTTCCTATGGTATGGCAATGAATCTAGTCATACAAGGCCACAATAACAAAGAACAGATTTTAGCAGAGTCCTCCAAACTGGAAAGAAATTGAGAATGGGCCTGATGACAGACTGTGTATGGGAAACAATAAATTACAATCCAAAGACCATCCACTCAAGAATAAGCGGGCCTGGATTCAGATTCAAATCCTTTCTCTTATGCTTACTACCAGTGTGATCTTGATTTTTTTTTGGAGGGGGGTGGGAGATAGGACAATTGGGGTTAAGTGACTTGCCCAAGGTCACACAGCTAGTAAGTGTGTCAAGTGTCTAAGGTGAGATTTGAACTCAGGTCCTCCTGACTCCAGGGCCAGTGCTCTACTCACTGTGCCACCTAGCTGCCCTGAATTTATTCTTTTTTAATTTTAATTTTGTTTCTTATTCTTTTGTTTTTTCACCTTTTAAAAATTCTGAACTTCAGCATGAAACAAGGACATTTCTATAAACACAGCAGAACACAAAAAGATCATATATGAAATTGTGAATCTCTAACTCATATCATTTGATTTTTCCAAAAAAGATAAGTATATAAAAAATTCCACACATTATTTCAAAACTGTCTTGCATGTCCTTTTTTATATTCTTTTTTTATTTTGAGTTCCAAATTCTCTCTCTCCCTCTAGATCCTCCCCCATCCATTGAAAAGACAATAATATGATACCCATTATACATGTCAAGTTGTGTAAAACGTATTTCTATATTAGATTGTTGCAAAAAAGCAAGAAAAATAAAGTGAAAAAATATGCTTCTATCTGTACTCATAGTTCATCAGTTCTCTCTCTGGAAATCAACAGCATTTTTCGTCATGAGTCCTTTGGAATTGTAGATCGTTTAATGTTCATAATAGCTAAGTCTTTCACAGTTGATTATCATGCAACTCTGCTGTTCCTGTGTACAATGTTCTCCTGGTTCTACTCACTTCTGAGTATGACCTTGGACAAGTAATTGCTCTTTCCTGAGCCTCAGGTGTTTAACCTGTAAAATGAGGAGATCTAGATGGCATCCAAGGTCCCTACCAGCTCTTGATCTGTGATCTTATTGTAAAGTGGTACGCCTTTTAGATATGGACAATTTTGCTAAGGAAAAGGGAAAAGTCAAGGAAGGGTGTGAAAGAAACACTGAAAAAAAAGTGACCCCTCAAAGAAGACACTGAGAGTAAAGGCAGCCAGAGTGTCTAGTTTCCAAGCATTTAGTTTACATATGATTAATATAAGGACCTTAATGTTGATATCTGGGAAACTCTAATACTTAGAATTGTTTAGGAACTATCAGACAATTATGTATTACCTCCTTGTGGTTTGACAGACAGAAATATGAATTTTGATTTCTTACCATCAAATAGAGGTGATTCATTTTACATGGAATCCTACTACTTTGAAGAAGAAGGTTTCGTTAAGAACAGCTCTCTAAGGAATACAATCAGACATCCAAGTGGTTCTGAGGAAAGTCCTTGGAGTTGGGTCCAAGAATCAACTTCAGAACTCGGTCACAATAAGATCTCAGAGCCTGCACTGCCACCTGCTCCTGGGAAGAGCTTTTTGGAAGAAAAACTTTGTTCCTCAGAGGAGATTGGAGGAAAAGCTTTGCTGATTGGCAGAGCCAATTGAAGGAAAGGCTTCACAGTTTGAGGCAAACCATCCTATCTTTACCTTTCCTGAACTGCCTGAGATCTGGAAACCTCTTGGAGCCCAACCAAAGGAGCAGAGCTGGAAAAGCAGACACCAAGCATGGAGGAAATGCTTTTGCCTTAAAAAGCATAATGCTGCCTCAGAGCCCAACCAAGGGAGCAAATCTGGAAGGGCTCTGCAGATCTCAGGCTTAGAGATTCTCTTTTAATTAAAAAGCTTAATACTGTCTTGGAAGACCAGAGGAGAGGTAGTATTCAGCCAAGAAGTGATTCTGCTCAACAAGAGAGCAGAGAGGCCCAGAAAAGGAGTTATCTTACCCATCAATGAACTATTGTGTAGACTATTCCTGAAAGGGACCTTGAACATCAAAGCCAACAGTCCAAAATTGAGAATTGTTTTGTCCACATGTACTCTCTACTTATGTGTCTCTATGCTATGGTTTTATAAGTTTGTACCCTTTATCCCCCATGGACCTTATGCATTGGTGAGAGAGTGTGTCCTAGGTTTGTGGGTGGAATGTTATATTTTAAAATTATTTCTTTTTTGCCTTCTGTTTAGTCATCGTTTCTGATTTAATGGTGTCATCTTGGCTGATCTATAAAATGGGAACTGCACCGATGGGGGTTCAGGAGATAGAACTGTGAATAGTAGGATCCTGAAGGGACATGCAGTCAGCAGGGGGACCCAAATTGGTGTTCTGAGTGGGAATTGTGAAAAGGCCGTCCACCCCGCCCCCCCCACTCCCCACCCCTGCTGCGGTCTTCATATACACTACACTATCATCAATCCCATGAAAAAATTATCCAAATCACTGATAATAAGCAAAATGTAGATTAAAACAACTCTAGACATAACACCTCATACCCATCAAGCATTTGAAAGTCTGTCGTGTAGAAAAGTGTCTCCAAGCAGAAACTAGGCAGAACTAGGAGCGATGGGTATAAGTGGAAAAAAGGCAGATTTAGGCTTGACAGAAGGGGAAACTCAGAAACTTTCCATCTGTGGCCAATTGATACTCTCTTTAGAAAAAGGAAGGCACTTGACAGAGAGCGCCCAGTAACAACCTACATCACCACCATTTTGTACACAAGCTTGATTAATAGCAGTTGTTGAGAGCCAGAATGGCATAAATGATACAAGGCTATAGTCAAGAAGCTCCAAGTCAAGAAGACTTGGGTTCAAGTGTTCCCTAGCTGTGAGACCTTAGGTAAGTCATTGGAGCTCTCAAGGTGCCTAGGCACCTTCCTAAGAGTAGAAGTTGCCGAGAAAGGTACCTGGCTGGATTAGTAGAAGAAATTCATCACCTGTAGCTCACGACACCAGTGAAATTTCAGTTCTGGTTAAAGCATTTGCTACAACTTGGAGCCTCAAAGAGTCCAGAAAACATTTTATCCAATAAATACTCAATCTCCTTTCCCTGTAGAAAACCAAAGGCAACTCCTGTTCAGAATGTAAATTAATTTGCAAGATTTTATAGAAAGGAAGTGGGCAGTTAGGTGGCACAGTGGATATAGTGCTGGGCCTAAACTCAGGAACTCATCTTCCTAGGTTCAAATCTGGCCTCAGACATCTATTAGCTGTATGACCTCTGGGCAAGTCACTTAACCCTGTTCACCTCAGTTTGCTCATCTGTAAAACGAGCTGGAGAAAGAAATAGTTAACCACTCCAGTATCTTTGCCAAGAAAACTCCAAAAAGGGGTCACAAAGAGTCAGACATGTCTGCAATGACTGGGAACAAACTACAAAGAGGAAAGTTGGAAAATTTTAAACAGTGTCACCCCCTACAATAAGTAGTGGAGTAAAAACCAGATTTGTAGGAAGTTTAATGGGATGACCAGATCTATACTCTGCAGAGGATCAAAAAAAAGAAAAAAAGACCCATATGTCCAAGCATATCTGTACCAGCAATTTTTGTGATAGAAAAGAACTGGAAACTAAGGGGATACCGGTCAACTGGGGAATGGCTGAATAAGTTATGGTATAGGAATGTGATGGAATACTATTGTGCTCTAAGAAATGATAAAAGGGATGCCTTCAGAAAAATTGGGGAAGATTTATATGTACTGATTCAGAGTAAAGTGAGTAGAACCATGAAAAATTTTTTTGAATTAAAAAATTCTTTTCCAATTACACATAAAGCAATTTTTAACATTTGTTTTTTAAACAAGGAAACAATTTATAAAATAAAAGGACCCTCTAAAGAAAAAAAAAACTTTGACTTTAAGTCAATCAGTCAGTCAATATGCATTTACTAAGCATGCCTACTATATGCCAGGCACTGTGCTAATCACTGGAGACAAAGAAAATTTAAAAAAAAGTCTCGAGGAGCTCTAGGAGACAACATGTCTCCTTGATAATATGTACAAACAAGATATAGACAGGATAAATTGAGGGTAGTCTCAGTGGTAAGGCACTAAGATTAAGGAAGACAGGTAGAGTTTCAACTGAGACTCAGACATTGAAGACCCTAAGGTCATCCACTGCATCCTGGGCCAATTGTCTTGACTTTTGTCCTGCCACTGGACTTTGATGACTCAGGAAGAGAGGGTGTGGCTGACCACTTTGTGCAACATTGCCTCACTTAAATCCATCTCACAAGTTGAAGCATCAACCCGTGATGTCATTGGCCCTCTTTGAAATGAAGGATGAACAATAACATGAGGAAGCCAGAGAAGCCTGTTGGGAGAGATGAGGGAGAGAATTCTAGGCGTGGGGGATAAAAGGGGTGGAATGTCTCTTTTGAGGAAAAGCAAGAAGGTCAGTGTCACTGGATCCCAGAGTATATGGAAGGGAAAGCAAAGTGTAAGAAGACTGGAAAGGCAGGAAGGGGCTAGGTTATGAAGAGCTTTAAATACTAAAAAAAGGATTTTATGTTTGTTCCTGGAGGTAATAGGGAACAACCGGAATTTATTGAATGGGATGGGGGTGACATAGTCAGATCTGAAGATTAATTTGACAGCTGAGTGGAGAAGGAAGGAAGGAAGAGCAACCCAAAGGCTATTGCAATAGTCCAGATATGAGGTGGGCTTGCCCCATATATCAGTAAGGCAAGATTCATGACCTCGAAGATGACCATGAACATGCCTGTATAGTTCGGAATCTCAAAGTATAAGAGATTCTTTAGGTAGAAGGCAGGGGAAGTATAACATTTATTTAGACACCAGAGGATCAAATCCCAGAACCAATAACCCCAATTTGATATATCAGTAATTGTATTCCAAAACCAGTAAATCCACCTCAATGTAACAACAAGGAGATTATAACACAGTATTGTAGCAAGGAACCAAATCATCCTGTAACCTTCCCCCATGTGGGGCCACCCAGCAAACACTCTGAATCCCAACTATCTGCTTGCCTGTGTTCTCTCCCTCCTCAGTTTTCTGGTTTCCTCAGCTCCCTGGTTTCCACTCTCAGCCCCACACTCTCTCTGCAGCTCTGTCTCTTACTTCTCCTCCCTGGGCTGAATTCTGACTTTACAATGGCTGCCTTCTGGGTATATATATTCTTTTTAGGGCCTGAGGACTTCACACCCAATCATGAAAGGGTATAGGCCTGGGGCTTAGTGCTTAGTAAGTAAAAAGTATAGGCCTGTGGCTTAGCACCTAGTAAGTGAAGGGTGTAGGCCTGACTACAAACACACCTCTAATCAAGTTTCCCTTAACTAACCCCACCTGAGGCCTATTGAATGGGCAGGAAACGTCTTTAATCACTGATTCGAATCACATCCCAGCATGACAGCAGTGTCAAAGAAGAGAGCAGGATATATAGAAAGATGTTATGAAGGTAGAATTGACAGGACGTGGCAACAGATTGTTCATAGATGGTGAACTGAGGATGACACCTAAGTTGTGAGCCTGGGTGACCAGCAGGATGGTGGTACCTTCTATAATAATGGGGAAGTTCAGAAGAGAGGAAGGTCGGATGGGGAGGAGTAGAAGATCGTGAATTCAGTTTTGGACATGTTGAGTTTAAGATGTCCATGGGACATCCAACTAGTGTGAAGTGGATCAACTCAGAACTCTGATCGACACAACGTCCAACAACAATTCCAAGGAGCCCATGTCGAAACATACTATCCACCTCCTGAAGCAAGGTAATGAACTCAGGGTACATATTGATACATATTTTTTAGACATGGCTAATGGTGAAATTAGCTTTGCTTGACTATGCATATTTGTTAGAAAGGTTTTCTTTTTTTCCTCCAACGGTGGTAGGGGGAGGGAAAAAAAGGAGAGAAAATATGTTTTTGTTCATTGAAAAAAATTAAATTAAATCCAGATGCTCCTGCTGATAGATGATATTATTCTGATCGCATTAAGCCCCTGAATACAATAGAGCATCCTTCAAATGAGCCAAGACCACTCAAGAGAGATTGCCTTAATATTCCATACAGAAATCCCCCAAAGGATGAAAAATAACAAATGTCCAGGCTATGATATGTAGTTGGATCTATTGAGTTCATCCAAAGTACAATATCTTGGATAAGCACCAAGGATACAAAAGGATCTGGGCCCAGAACTGAATGGGAGGAAGAGAATGGGCTAGATTGAATCTGAAAAACTGTACAGCATGTCCAATGATACCAAGCTGTTCTGTGGCATCTTTTAACCACAAATACTTTTCCATTCCCAGTGGCTAGATGGTGCAGTGGTTAGGGCACTTGACCTGGAGTCAGGAAGATCTGGATTCAAATCCAGCTTCAGATACTTACTAGTTGTGTGACCCTCAGCAAGTTGCTTAACCCCTACCTGCCTCAGTGTCTTCAACTTCTTCCATCCCATCTTCTTCAGCAGATTGCCCTCTCTTTCATCCCCACTCTCATTTATCTTCAAAGTCTCCCTGTCTACTGGCTGCTTCCCTACTGCCTACAAACATGCCCGTCCATCCTCAAAAAAACCCCACTTGATCTATCCATCCATTCCCACTAGCTATCACCCCATATCTCTCCTCGTTTTTGTGGCTAAACAACTTAAGAAGGCTCTCTACAATAGATGCCTCCATTTCCTTTCTTCTCCTTAACTCTCCACAGTCTGGCTTCTGACATCATCATTTAAAGTTACCAATGATGTCTTAATTGCCAAATTCAATGGCCTTTTCCTAATCTTCATCCTTCCTGACCTCTCTGCAGCTTTGACCTAGTTAATCATTCACTTTTGTTGATTCTCTCTCCTCTCTAGGTTTCCATGACACTATCCTCTCCTGGTTCTCCTCCTACCTATCAGAGTGCTCCTTCACAGGCTTCTTTGCTGGATCTTCATCCCAGCCATGCCCCCTAACCATAGGTGTCCCACAAGGCTCCCCTTCTATTGCGCCCCCTTCTATTTCCCCTCCATATGCTTTCACTTGATGATCTTATCAGCTCCCATGGTCAATCTCTCTGCTGATGATTCTCATCTAGCCTAATCTTGCTGCTGACCTCCAGTCTCATAAGTCTCCCTGCTTATGAGACATCTCAAACTGGATGCTCAGCAGACTTCTTAAACTCAACATGTTGAACGCTGAACTCATTGCCTTTCTGCTGAAACCCTCCCCACTTCCAAACTTCCCTGCTACTAGAGGGTACCATCATCCTTCCAGTCCTCCTGGCTTGCAACCTAGGTGTCATTCCCAACTTCCCAGTCTCCCCCCACCTCCCCATATTCATTCCCTTTCCAAGACCTCTCCATTTTACTTTTGTAACATTTCTCACACCTGCCCCCTTCTCTCCTCTGACACTGCCTCCCGTCTGGTGCTCGTTCTCATACCTGGACACTTGCAATAGTCTGCTAATCTACCTGCCTCAAGTCTCTCTCCACTCCAGTCTAGCTTTCATTTAGCTCCCAAAATGATCTTTCTAAAGTGCAGGACTGGCCGTGTCACCTCCTTATTCAATAAACTCCAGTGGCTCCCTATTGTCTTCAGAATAGAATGCAAAATCCTCTGTTTGGTGTTCAAAGCCCTTCACAAACCAGCCCCTTCTTACCTTCCCAGTCTTCTTACTCCTTACTCTTTCCCGCATACTTTCCATTCTAGAGACACTAGCCTCCTGGCTGTTCTGTGAACAAGGCACTCCATTTCTTAGCTCTGGAATACTCTTTCTCTTCATCTCCACCTTTTGGCTTCCCTGGCTCTCTTTAAGTCTCACCTAAAATCCCATCTTCTAGAAGAAGGCTTTCCCAACCCCTTTTAATCCTTTGTACCTTTCCTCTTTTTTATTATTTCCTGTTTATCCTGCATTTGGGTTGTTTGTACATATTTGTTCATTTGCTATCTCCCCCATTGGATTGCGAGCTCCTGGAGGGCAGGGATTGTCTTTTGCCTTTTGTTGCTTCCTCAGATATTATTAGCATAGCGCTTAGCACATAGTAGGCATTTAAAATGCTTACCGAGTGACTGTTAGAATAAGGGGATTTGATGGATCATGATCCGTACTTTTGGATGGAGATCATGGAACCAAGTATTGATATATTGCATACAAACAAGGGAAGTTATTGGAGTGAATGGAATGATTGAGGTTGGATGGTTATTTAGGGGTGGTAAAATTTGGGTAATGCTGGGAAGTCAAGCCAACAAGTACTTAAGCACCCATCATGTGCTAAACACTGGGGATTCAAAGAAAGGTAAAGGTCAGTCCCTACTCTCAAGGAGCTCCCAGTCTCATCGGGAGACAATAGGAAAAGATTTATGTACCCAAAACTAATATATTGGTATGTACAATTTTTCATGTGTATGTATGTATATACACACATATGATAAATTGGAGATAGTTAACAGAGAGAAGGCACTAGAATTAAGAGGGAATTGTAAGAGCTTCTTGTAGAAGATGAGACTTTAGCTGGGACCGCAAGGAAGCCAGGAGGCAGAGATAAGGCGAGAGAACATTCCATGGGTGCAGAATAGCCAGTGAAATGCCTGCAGTTAAGAGATAAAGTATTTTATATGGGGAACAGCATGGAGGCCAGTGTCATTGGATTGCAGAGTATGGAGGAGTAAGGTGAAAGAAGACTGGAAAGGTTAAGTCCAACAATCCTTCATACTCACAGATCCCTGGTGTTTCTCCCTTCATTTTCTACTTGGTTCCAATGAAACATGTAAGTGAGGGTGTGGAAAGTGCCTAGATAGCACAAAGGACTTTGTTCGAGGTTTAGGATAGGTCATAAACTCTGGCAGGAATTTAAATAGGTGAATCAGGGTTTGTACCCCTCTTCTTCTGCTAATGGGAACACCGAGGCTCTTGGGAATGCAGCATCATGCCAGCTCGTGTGGCCCTTCAAATCCAGTGTAGAGAAAGATGCTAGAGATTTGCAGCAGAGACAGCACCATCCAGTGACTAGTCTGGGAGTCTATACCTCAGAGATTTGTTTATGCGCTTGCTAAAAGAACGCTGAAGATCCCATAAAAGAGTTTTAGGGATGGTTACCACAGGTCCAATTTGAAGGTGGAAGTAAATGTGGCAAACTGAGACAGAGATCACTACGAACTTCTACCTTTGAGATTAAAAAATGCTTGAGAGGTGATACCAGTCTCCCAAGAGTCAACTGTTAAGTTTTCAGTGTGAGCATTTACACCTCAAAAATGACAAATAATCCAATCTGGGCTTGGTTCTTTGTTTTGTTGATTGTTTAGAATTAAGAAAGTGATAGAGAAAATATGATAATGCCATGTGTCAGGTATTCACTTTCTCCCCCACTGAGTCAGTTGTTAAACATTTTCCCCTGGGTGAGAGCTATAATCTGGTCTTCGAGCAGGCTTCCTAGGCACCAAAGACTGAGGGGGTGGAGTTAAGGTTTCAGATAGCATTAGGAGAAGCAGGTTACTAGCTGCTTTGTAGTTTTAAAGCTTGTATAGTTAGTTTCATTTTCTTAATTTAAAAAATTGATTCACAAGGAGATCCTTTCAAATAATCCTTTTGGGTCACATAAAGCAGAGAAGGAGATTAGGAAATGGGATCGGAGCAATAAGGAGCCCTATAAATCATGGATTATTGTCAGGAATTTATTTATACCTTTAGATTAATACTAGCATTCTCTTCAGTTGTATCTGATTCTTCACAATCTCATTTGGGGCTTTCTTGGCAGAGATACTGGAGTGGTTTGCCATTTCCTTCTCCAGGTCATTTTACAGATGACGAAATTGAGGCAAACAGGGTTAAGTGACTTGCCCAGGGTCACACAGCTAGTAAATGTCTGAGGCCAGATTTGAACTCAGGAAGTTAGTCTTCCTGACTCCAGGCCTGGTACTCTATCCATTGGGCCACCTTTAGATTAGACCAGATCAACCCTGGGCTAGGGGACTAAAAGGGAAGCTGGGAGTCATAGGGGATGTCACATAAGTCACATCTACATATATGCAGAGGGACTGACGAGGACTTGGAACATTGAGTTCCAAGATCTAGGTCTTGCATTTGCAAGGGAGGGAGCTGGAATATCTTGCATTAAATGTTCTATCTGCTGGCTTACCCAGATAGAGCATCCCAAGTTGTATTCTAGCCCTGACACAGAGGAAGCACATGAGGTAATGGGTACTCCCGTGTGTGGACATATTTGCTTGCCCTTTGCATACCTGTTTTTCCAAATTCTTAGGGCCAATCCTAAACAAAGAAGGTGCTTCTGTGAAGGGGAGCACCCCTCCTTTACAAATGAATGCGTACGTACATGATTCCATTTCCTCCATGACAGCTTGTAGATCTCTATGTGCCAAAATTTTTTGTTCTATAAAATGGAGTTGAAGTAGTTGATCCTAGAATTCCTTTCAGCTCTCTCATTCTATGACTCTTCTGAACTCTTAGGGAACTTTAATCCTACCAGTAATATGGCACTTCCTTTGTTATGGTGGAATGGAGACATGAATAGTTACATCCAGACAATAATTTATTTAGCAATGCATGCAGCTGCAGAAACAAACCAGGTCCAAGGCTCTCAGTAACCAAGGACGCTGATCAGTGGTTTCTACACAGTTATATACAATTTGGAGAAAGTGAAAAACAGAATTAAAGGGATTGAGACACCTGGATTTTTATTAATGGAGAGGATTGGGAGACACTGAAGTGAGGAGAAGGGTAGTTTTGTGGCATTCCTTAAGTGGAGTAACAGTTGGGAGGGGGAGTAATCTTGTGACTTCCAAAATCAGGTGATTTCCAAGAAGTCAAAACTTAACTTCACAAAATGGTGGATAAGGGCAAAATGGAGTCACTAATGCTATTTTATTGTAACACCTTGCACATGGTAGGTACTCTAAGTAGGCATAGCTAGGTAATAATTGGCCTGAAGAAGATCCGGGAATTTTAGTGGACCACCAGATATGTGTAGAAGTTGCAAAATAGTAAAATTAGGCTTAATGTCAAGGGAAAAAAAAACCCAACTTCTTAACAATTTAAACTATACAAAGTGAAATGGTACAGGTCAAAGGGTGGTGGGTCTCCCCTCATTGGAGGTTTTCAAGTAGAAGCTAGACCACTTGTTGATTATATTATTACAAGGAATCAGTATATGTTTGACTTGATGGCAGCTGAGCTTCCTTCCAACCCTACAATTGTGTGATTCTGTGAGTGTATTGAATGGATAAATCTTTGGCAAGTAGAGTCATAGGCTTTTAAATCTGGCAGGATCCTTAGAAAGCAAATGGAGACCCAAAAGAAATGAAGTGATTTAGAAAGTGGCAGGTCCAGTACTCAAACCCAGGCTTTCTGACACAAACAATACTGCTAATGAAACTGAAAATTATTGCCAATACTTGGGCAAGAAACTGAGGACCCTGGGGGCACAGACTATGTTTTCTTCACTATTGCCCATTGAAGGCAGATGATGTGAAAGATAGAAATTAATCTGAGAAATGAACAAGTGGCTAAGAAGGTGGTATCCAAGAACAGAATTTGGACTTCTGGACCAGGCTTAAAATATGGGGATGGCAGATTCCTGGTCAGAGATGAAATAAACCTAACAAAGGCAGATCAAAATGTGTTTTCTGAGAATGTCTTTGTCTTGTGGGATAGTCCTCTGGAAGGGGGAAGAGGGAAGAATACAATGAAGGTGAATGAATGAGTGAACGAATGAATGTGAAATGAAAGAAGGTGAAATAAGAACCATTTTCTGGGTGTCTTGCAAATCTCATCAGAAGGGCTTGATGGGGGGAGAGAGACTTTCTATGTGTAACTCCTGAGTGAGATTCCTTAGAACGTAGCTACATAGAAGGAAGAAATCTAGCAGACGAGGCATCTAGAATTTCGGAGGAGACAAAAATCCAAGAAAGGAGAAATTAGTAAAACTTACGACCTCAAAAATCTCTATAAAATGTCCTAAATTAGGCAACAAATAAGAGGATATAAAGGTCCTAATGCAAAGAGACAAATTTTACCTCACATGTATCAGTAAGATTTGGTGGCTTTAACGATGACTAGACCATGGTTCTGGGTGGTACAGCAGGATAGGTGAAGTGGACAAGGCAGCGTTGTATACTAAATGCACACTAGGCATACATTTTGAGGAGCTCATTTTTTATACTAAGAAGGAAATTGCAAGAAAATCCAAAGACCACATCAGGTTGGGGAAGTTTAATGGAGATTGGATGAAATTCAATGGAGAAAGAAACAAGTGAATTTTGTTGTGGAGTATACTATAGAGCACATGAACAGAAAGGGGAAAGGGATGAGGAAGTTGGGAAATGGATGATAAGCCTGGCATAGAGGGATGATAGAGTGATGGGGAATTTCAATTATCCAGGCATGTACTGTAACTCTCTCCCTTCCTCTCCCTCTTCTTCCCTCTCCTTCTCTCTCTCTTTCACTCTCCCTGTCTCTTTCTTCCTCTCCTTCCCTCTTCTTCTCTCTCATTCTATCTCCCTCTTTCCTCTCCCTCTTCTTCCATCTCCCCCTCTTCCTCTCTCCCTCCCTCTCCCTTTCTCTCCCTCTCTCTCCCTCTTTATCCTCCTCCCTCTTTCTCCCTCTTCTCTCCCCCTCTATCTCCCTCTTTTTCCCCTGTCCCTCTCTCTCCCTCTTCTCTCCCTCTCTCTCCCTCTTCTCCCCTCTCCCTCTCCCTTTCTCTCTCTTTCTTTTCCTCTCCCTCTCTCTCCCTCTCTTCCCATCTCCCCCTTTCTCCCTCTTCTCTCCCCCTCTCTCTCCCTCTTTCACCCTCTTTTCACCTGTCCCTTTCTCTCCCTCTTCCCTCCCTTCCTCTCCTTCTCTTTTCCTCTCTCCCTCTCTCTCCCTCTTCTCCCCTCTCCCTCCCCTTTCCTCTTCCTCTCTCTCATTCTCTTTCCCTCTTTTCCCTTCTCCCTCTTTCTCCTTCTTCTTCTCTCTCCCTCTCCCTTCCTACTCTGCCGCCTTCCAAAAGCATAGTGACTAATAAATTCTTACTTCCCTTAGTAATAATTTCAGTCTTTCAAAGTTGGAGGAACCAACAAGTGGAAATTCTATTTTGGATCTGATTCTCACTAACAGGGAGAGGGAAAAGTATTTATTAAGCTCCTACTATATGCCTGGCACTGTGCTAAACACTTCACAAATATTATTTCATCTAATCCTCACAACAACTCTGAGAGGTAGGGGCTACTATTATATCTATCTCACAATTGAAGAAATGGAAGCCAACAGAAGAAGAAGCCCAGAGTCACACAGGTAGTAAGAGTCTGAGACTAGACTTGAACTTAGGTCTTCCTGATGCCAGGCCTAGCACACTTAGTAATACCACTTAGCTACCTTTTTGTTTTGTTTCTGAGAGGTAGTCAGTCTGACTTAGTAAGTCTGAGGTCAAATTTGAACTCAGGTCCTCCTGACTCCAGGGAGGGTGCTCTAATCCACTGAACCACCTAGTTGCCTTTTAGCTAACTTTTAAAAGGGACAAACTAATTTTGGAGGTGGAAAGAATGGAAACTCCGAGAGAAAACGATCGCTTGACCACTCCCTCCTTGAGTTTGTGATAGAGGAAAGAAAATGAAGGCTTAGTCTGACAAGCCCCTTAGATTTTGGGAAAGCATATTTTGAAGCATTCAGAGGAAAGATAGGATCCCCATGGACTAATCTATTCTAGAAGAAGCCAGTCTGACATGGAGGGATGGGGTAAAGAATAAAATTCCAGAGCCGCAAAAGACAGTCATTTCAATAGGGGAGGAAAAAAAAGGATCTGTCTGAAGACAATGATGAAGGGGAAGCATTGGAAATGTGTGTAAGAATAATGCAAAGCCAGGCTTCAGTGTCATTCTGTCAAAACAGCATGAGGAACACTGAAGCCCAGAAGGATCCCAGGCTGGGGAGGAAAACCAACAACAACGTTTTTTGTTTGTTTGTTTTTCTCTATCAGGGAAAACAAAAGAGAATCGAAGAAAGGCTAGGATTTTGTTTGGGGGTGGATGGTGTGGGGATAACTGAGCACAGAGGGAAAGGGTAGAGCTGCACAGTTTTTATTTTGCTTCCATTTTCTCTGATCTTTGATTTGAAAATGACAATGACATGACCAATCAGCATGACTAACATGGAGCTGATAACCAAGATAAGGAAGGGGATAGGAAGTAGGAAAGCACCTAGTTGTCTTTGCTGAATTCAAGTAAACCTAGCCCAGAGGAACTCAAGCCTCTGGCACTGAAAGAGACGGCAGGTGTCTCGATCACCTGGGTGACGGCTGAGCCACCATCAGGAAAGCAAAGGCCACGGCAATGGAAAGAGGCAGGAAAAAAATGACAATACCATGGACACTCAATGCTGGGGAAAAATCATGACTGAATTTGGCCGCTCAGAACAGAGATGAAAAAGCACCTCCCCAGGCTCTTTGCAGGGGAGGGAGACCATGGATATACCCCACTGCCTTAAGCATCAGACTTCTTTCCCCCCATAGGTTGGTTAGTTTTTCTGAACTATGATTTTTTCCCTCTTTTTATAAGAGTAACAAGTGGACAGGCTAATGGGGCCCAGCCCTTGGAGTATTCCTAGTGTTCTCTGCCTGTTGTTTAACCATCAATCAATCATTTACGTGCACAGTCTGGTTTAAGGAGTCTGCTTCTGGAAATGTATACTGTCATGTAACAGAGGGGTTCTGTCCCCAAACCACTTATATACACAGGTGTCCTTTAACTATTTTCTGTTGGTTTTACTGCTTTGTCACAGAAATGTTTTAAGCGGGTGCTGAACCAGAACTGAGTGTGTATCCAAAAGGCAGGAACAGATGAGAGTGCTCTCTTTCCCTGGTGGCTTTGGAGAGAGGGAGAAGAACTGTTGGAAGCCTCTGGCTAGGTGGGTGGGGGAAGGAAGAGAGAAACAGAAACAGAGACAGACAGACAGAGACGTCCAGAGAGAGGGCGGTACTGCTTTGATGTGTGGCTGTGAATAAGTATACCTCTTGTTTCTCCTCTCTCTGTCCTGTTTCCTTTTTCCTCATCTATAAGTGAATGGGTACCTGGGATGGAAAAGGCTAGGTCACAAGCTTGTGAGCTCTGAAAGGTCAGAAGTCCCGCAGCTAGCATCCATAGCAGAGTCAGCTGTTAATCACAGAAGCCAAGCCAGCACTAAAAGGTAACCTTGCCCAGAAACGAATTGATCTGGCAGTTTGGACACCATGTCCTAAAAGCAAGAGAGCATCTTGTCTATTGGCTATGCCATGTCTAGAAATGGACTTGGTGGAGGAAATATTGTCGAGTATACCATCCCCAGGGACCAACATGGTAAAGTGTACTACCGGTTTCAGACAGGTTTTGTAATTCTGTCCTTGATATATTCCCTCAACAAATATCCCTTTGTAAAAGCTATTTGGGGCTAATTGGTTAGCTCGTTTTGAGGAGATATCAGTGGGTTAATTGATATTGCAGAGATCATAACTGGTAATTGCTATGGGAGGAATACACCAATAGGGGAACCTGGGAAGACTTAGATGAACTGATGCTGAGTGAAGTGAGCAGAACCAGGAGGACGTTGTAACAGAGTAACAGCAACATTGTTCGATGTTCGATGATCAACTGTGAATGATTTAGTCAGCAACATGGTGATCCAAGACAATTCCAAAGGCTTAGGATGAAAAATGCTATCCACATCCAGAGGAAGAACTGATGGAGTCTGAGTGAAGATTGAAGCATACTTTTTCCACTTTACTTTTTCCCTTCAGTTTCTTCTTTCACAACATGACTAATGTGGAAATATATTTTACATGATTGCACTTATATAACCTATAACAAATTGCTTGCTGTTTTAGGTATGGGAGAGGGGAAAGAGGGAGAAAAAATTGGAACTCAACATTTTTTTAAAAATGAATATTAAAAATTGTCTTTATATGTAATTAGAAAAAAATAAAATACTATTTTGAAAAGTAAAATAGAGGCCTAGAATGTCACTTAGCTCCATCACTTTGGCGTTGCTCAACTAATCAGTTTTTTAAAGTAATTTTTTCGGAGAGTTGGAACTTCAGGTGGGGAAATGGGAGTCCTGAGAGAGCAAACTGCTAATCTTTAGTGGGGGAGGTAAAACAAGGGTAACTCTTTGGTAAGGGGAGGTCACATCACAGCTGAGCTCTGCCTCAGGCTGGGGGTTTCCTGAGTTAGAAGGCAGGACAGAGGTTTTGGTTTGCAAGGTTTGGCTGAGAGTGAGGCATCTCGGGATGTCAGTGTAATTTTAGAATCAGAGGAGGAATGTGCTTTAATTCCATTCATTTTCTCCATCTGTGTAACCAGAGAAGGGACTGGCCCCACCCAATGCTGAAGCTCTTGCTACAGCCTCCGGAGATCCTGTCATAGCCGGCTGCTCAACACCAAATTTGACTGGTGTTTCTCCCACGGCCCCAGAAACATTACCATCTATGGTAAGAAAGCATGAAGAGAAAACAGGAAGTGGTGGGAAAGTCAAAGAAGCCTGCCCCGGTTCTCTTCCCCTTCCCAGCAGCACACCCTGGGGCTGCTGAGCCCGCCTGCAGGGCTCTGCCCCTGTGCACTCGGACTGGCCGGCTGAGCTGTGCAGGTTAGGGACTCAGGTGGCAGCATTTTAAGATGGAAGATTCAGAGTTGAGAAAGAATATCTAGTCTAATCCAATCTCATCTTATAGGGGGTGGAAACTGAGGGCCAGGGGGAGCAGTGAGTAGTTTAAGTGCACATTGAGTAAATATTACAGACAGGATTTGAACCCAAGTCACAGATCTCAGACTCTCAGAACTAGAAGGACTTCAGAGGTCATCTGCACTAACCCAGATAGAAATGCCCTTTCCAACATCCCTAACTAGGGGCCAACCTCGTTTCTACCTGAAGACTTCTATTGATGGGGAATCTCCTACCTCTCATTCCAAGGGCTTCTGGATTTAAGTTCATTCACTCCTGCAAGAAAGTTTGTATCTTACAAAGCTTAGATAAGACATGCTCTGGGCATGGACTCACAGTCTGAAAGGAACACAACAAACACAAATAACTAGATTATAAAGGATTCCATGGTGAGTGCATCAGAGGTTCTTAGATAATAGTTGGCAACTTTTCAGACTTCCTGAGTCAATATCCTAAACTATTTCCCTTTGTTGTCAGGGGGAGAGGGAAAAGGGAGATGATGAGGAGGGGTGTGGCCAACACCCATTCTCAGGAGCATGGAGAGCTAACCAAAGTAGAAGGGAGGCCCCACTCTTTTAACTAGCTTTGAAGAGGCAGCTGAGTGCAGCATACCCTAACCTGGCTGGGGCCAGGCAACATACAGGCAAGGAAAGCTTAGCATTTTGAAGCCTATTCCTCACTGGGTGTTACCACCCTCTTCTTAAGGATAGAAACCCCCTTTCCTGTGGGGCGGGGCGGGGAATTCCAACTGGCACACCTTTGCTCTAGGGTAAGGAGACCTGGCAGGAGTGTTGCCTAATCTCATATTTCGTCTCTGTTCCAGGCACTCTTCTCTGTCCCTCATCTCTGATAATGAGTCAGTGGTGACATCCTGTTGATTTCACCTCTGGAAGGAACTTCTTTTGGATACATCCTTTCTTCTCTGTTCCCATGACAAAAACACTAGGACATGCTTTCAACAACACCTACCTGGAATAGCCTCCTTTAGAGGCTTTCCACCTCCACCCTCTTTCTACTAATTCAACCTTCTTTGCCACTAATCTCCCTTAAGAATAAATCTTGTCATATCACTCCTCTGCTCATAGATCTTCAGTGTTTCCCTCACCCCCACCTTGTGCCTGGCATTCAAAGCTCTCCACAGTCTTGTCACCTTATCTTTCCAGCATAATCTCACACTTTCCTCCTCTACACTTCAGCCAAATCTTCTCTCCTGAAAGCATCATCCTGCCTTTGTTCTTACTCTGGTGGGATTCCCTCTCTCTTTCTCTGTCCTCTCTGCTCTTTTCTTTTGTTCTCTCTGTCTCTGTCTCTTTTTCTCTCTCCCCTCTATTCTTTCTTCTCTCTTCTGTTCTGTTCTCTCTCTCACCCCCCTTCAGTTACCCCTCTTCTTCCCCCACACGTTTTCCCTCTTTCTGTCTCTCTTTCTCTCTCCCCCTCTGTCTATCCTTCTCTCTTCTGTTCTGTTCTCTTGCTCCCCTTCAGTTACCCTTTCTCTTCCTTTCCCACACATTTTCCCTCTCTCTCTCACGCATTTTTTCTTTTCTCTCTCACGATTTAGCTAATTTTGTTCCCTAGGAGCAGAATGTTCTGCCTCCCTGCTTTGCTATAGAACTCCTACTCAGCCTAACTCAATGCAACCTACTCCGGGAAGCTTTCCCTGTTCCTCTGTTTAATGGCAACTTTGCTCAGACCTCACACAACGTTCATTTACCTGTACTTGTGTCTAATCATTCTACCGGATGTGAGCTCCAAGAGGGCAGGGCCCCTGTCTTAACAACCTTTGTAGCTAAATTAAGGAAACCGTTAATGTTTGTGAAATGAATTGAGCGTGGTGATGGGGTGATTCTCCCCAGGGACCAGAGAGGGTTAAGAAATGATCAACACTCGGGAAAAGAAACCAAATGCCAGCTGGCTCCCTCAGTCAGGGCCCTGAAAACCCATTTAGGGCTCCTTGCAGACAAATACCCCCTAGAAAGAACTGGAATCTAAGGAGGAAAGTCCCCATCCTGTGAGAGGAAGGGGAAGGAGACTTCTGATTTTAGTTCAGAGAGACCTCCATTCAAATTCCACCTCTAACATCGTGTGACCCTGGGCAAATCAATCACTCTATCTCCAAGTCTCAGTTTCCCCTGCAATAAAATCAGCAGAGGTAGCAAAGAGGAGTGGACAGAGGGCTGGTCCTGCAGTCAAGAAGACCTAAGTTCAAATCTCTGAGTGTGACCCTGGTCAGTTTCCTTACTACACAAACAAAAGTCCTAGACTAAAGGTTTAAAAAAAAATGGGGATCACAATGCCTGGAGTTCCTACCTGAAATAATAACAATATAGTATTTTTATAGCATTTGCAAAGTGTTTTGCCAATTTTATCTCATTTGAATCTCACAACAATCCTGGGAAGTAGGTGCTGTTATTATCCCCATTTTACAGAGAAGGAAACTGAGGCAGACAGAAGTAACTTGCCCAGGGTCCAACTAAAGAAATGCTGTAGATAAACTGCTTTGAAGGACACTATGGGTAAGAGGGAAAGAATACTAGATTTGAAATCGAGAGACAGTCAGGTATTAAAATACCGTCTGTGACACTTAGTAGCTGTGTGACCAAAGGCAAAACAATACACTTTCTTTGAGACTCAGTTTCCTAATTTGTAAAATGCAGATAAGGAGTGTCTGCTTTCCAGAGTGGTTGTAAAGATTAAATGAGATCATGTACGTAAAGCGCTTTGCAAACCTGAAAGCGATATGTAAATGTCAGTAATAATAATGATAATTTTTTTTAAACTGAGGAGTGATGGACAGCATCTCAGCCATTCAGAGCTTCTTCTCTTTTCTGGAGGCGGGCCCTAATCACATCCTCATCCACTCATGGAAGCCTCCCCTAGTCGGCAGGGGGCGGGGCCTTCCCCCAGCCCGGTCTTGCCTGGAGGGGCGTGGCCCGTTGTTTGCCCCGCCCTCTCACGTTGCGTAGTCTTTTCGGGGCGGGGCTCAGTACAAGAATTTAGTCGCGGTTTAACGGGTTCGGGGGACCTGGGCGGGTGGTGGAGCCTGGCAAGCTCCGCCCCGTGATGACGTACTTCCTATCACCGCCGCTGCCGCCGGCACCGCCCTGGAGAGGGTCCGGAAGTGGGTCGCGCGGAGCTTGCTGGGCGGTTCCTGCCGGAAGTGAAGGGCGGCTGAGCGCAGGCAGCAGCTGAGGCGGACGGAGGACGGAGGTGAGGTGAGGCGGCCGTGGGGCCGGGCCGGGCCGGGCATGGTTTGGGTGGGGACTGGGATAGGTGAGAGAGTGCGGCTCCCCCCAGCGGTCGGGGCTGTGGCCATCGGAGCCTCTCCCTGGGCCAGGGTCTGTCAGGGCTCTCCGAGGGGCGCCGGGGCTCTTGGCTCTCTTTCTGGGGCTCGGCCTGAAGGGACCGGGGTCTGGGCTCCCCCTTTCGAACTCGGGCTCGCGAGACAGGGACTGCGATCTGGTAGGTGTGGGCTTCTCCTCAGAGGTCTGGGCTCAGTGGCTGGGGTGTCCGGGCCGAGGTCTTTGCAGGCATTGGGGGAACCGAGCGCCGCTGAGACAGATACTGGGGGGCTGGTCTTTACCCCTCGTGGGCAAAGCTCAGAAGTTGGGGGCTGGGCTCGGGTCCATGGGGTGGGATCTCCGAGGAGCGCAGAGGCTGCCAGAAGAATTGGGGGCTGGGGTCCCCGGGGCAGGTCTCTGAGACCCTGAGTTATCCCCCCTTCCCACCTCCGATTGCTGCTGCATGGGGGGCGGGGGACCGCAAGCCCTGGACTGAGCCGATCCCCAGTGATCCCTCTCCACTTCCCGGTCTTTGCTGTGTGCATGACTTTTGTTGGTTCCTGTTACTCCCGCTGGGAACGTTGAAGCCTGGTCCGAGTACGATCCCAGCCCTGAGGCAGTTGAGATGGAAGCCGAAGGAAACTCTTCAGGTTAAAGGCTGCCAGACTCCCTGCCGGGAGGAGCATTTTCTCTTCCCTTTGTGAGGACGGGGTGCTTCTGCTTTTGATAGTGTTGGTTTAAAAGGGGGGGTTGGGAGAAAAGGCCTGCGTCTTGTATGCAAATAGTCTTCGTTACAAGGTCTCTGGCCAACTTTTTGAACTCTGGGAACCACTCACCCATTGGAGGTGGAAGTGGGGGCTTAGCATCTTTTTAAAAAGGGGGGGTGGGTGGAGGGTTTTTCATTAAACAAATATTAATTCAGTCAACATTTATTGTGCACTCTTGTCTGCTGTGTAGAAGTCAAATGCGCTAAGTGCTAGGATTAAGATAGAGAGGACGCAGACACAGCTCTCAAGAAACAGACCAGGAAGGTCTCCATTAAAGTATTTTTTAGATTTTCAGAGTGCCCATTGACCTGTGCACAAGTCAGTTCTGCAAACATTGAGTGTTAATGTATGCAAGGAACTGGTGATAAAAAGAGAAAAATAAAAGTGACCTCAAAATCTACAGGAGGCAATACAACCTGTATCCTGAAAAATAAACATAAAGTGTATGCAAAGTAATTTCATGAGAGACAAGACCAGTGGGGAGGGGAAATCAGGAAAGCCCCGTAGGAGGATGCATCTGAGAAAAAATTCTAAAAGGGTGGGTGAGAAAAGACTGCCTTCCTCACATGGAAGGCCATTGTGCAAAGGCATGAAGACTGGTTATGTAATGTTGAGCATAGGGACCAGCACTGTTAAGTGCACTACGATATTTGCAGGCCTCCTAACCTCTGTAGCAGCCTTGACTCTTTACTCTCACTCATCCGACATGTCTAATTTCATGCCAAATCTCTTTGCTACTGTTACAACATCTCACTTGAATCTGGGCTCTCCTCTTTCACCTGGACTATTACACTCCCTGCCTCAAGTCTTCCCACTCCGATCCATCCTCCACTCAGCAGCCAAAGTGATCTTCCTAAAGGGCAGGCCCTGACCATGTCACTTCCTCTCAGTAGACTCCAGTGGCTCCCTATTACCTCCAGGATCAAGCATGATTGTCTTGGCATTTAAAGCTATTTATAACCTGGCCCTTTCCCATCTTTACAATCTTATACTTTGCTCCCTTCCGTGCACCCACTCTGTTGTCCAACTTCCCTCATATACGGTACTTGCTATTTCTTGCACAGGACATTCTTCTGTCACTTGCCTTAGTATTGACTATCCTTCATACTTGTGATGTTCTCTGGACTCGAAGTTCCTTTAGACTAGTTCCTTCAGACTCAGTCCTACCTCTTGTAAGAGGCTCTCCCCCCACTCCCGTCTACTTTGTATGTATCTTCTCTGAACCTAGTTAGTTAAATGCTGTTTCCATATTAGAGTGCAAGAGGCAAAGACTAGTCTTTGTATCCATTATACCTGGCCTATAGGAAGCACTTCGTAACTGCTTGTTGATAGACTAGTAGGCCAGTCTCGCTGGAATGGAGAGAATATGAAATAAGAAAAGTGTGAGAGCCAAATTTCAACATGCTTGTGTATGAACACTGCTTGAAGCCATTATGTCAGTTTGGACGTTTGGGACAGACTGTCCAGATGATCAGTGTGTTGGGCCCAGAGTTGAACAGGAGGAGGAGAGGGCTAGATTGCAGTCAGAGAAATCAAATAGTTCTTTTACAGACCTCAAGTTACCCATGAAGGCAAAGGCCCGTCATGCCACAGCAGGCATTTATTATGTGCCAACTGTGTGCCAAGGGCTGGTGTAGAGAACTGAGAAACTTAAGAGTTTAGAGAGTTGTTTAGAGCACTGAGAGATTCAGTGAATTCCACAGGGCTACACAGCCAAGTAATATGTGGCAAAAGCAGTACTTGAATACAGGTTTCCCTTACTCCCCAGGCCAGGTCCTTTCCCGCCACAATACTGTCCTTGCCATTTTTTCATTACTAATTCTTACTGGTGTTGCTCAGGGAAGGGAGACATGGAATCCAAAAGGAAGAATGTGATAAAAATAAAGAACAGGTGCAGATAAAGAACTGCTCTGTATTTAATAAAAAATAAAGAAGGCTTAAATGAGATGTGCAACAAATGATAAGATGTTCTTTCAAAAACATTCTGCCGTGATATGACCATTGCTACAGTGACTCGCCTTTCTATCATGCTTTCAGTATTACAGAGGCTCTCCCAAGGACAGCTCGGTGAAATTGACAGTGCAGGTTTTTTCATCTTAGTTTTTCTTATGAGAAAATTGAGACTCAGGTTATGATACCACTGATGTCTGAATGGGTACTTAAAACCCTGTCACTGTCTTGTTTACTACATTCTGTTGCTCCCAAGGTAGCCAGTGCTGCTTGATTAACAATCTAAAATATACTAATGTTTCCTACACTTTTTTTGCCCTCATTAGGATAAATGATTAACATGAACTGCCAGTAAATTATTCTCACTCCACCCCATTTCTGTCCAGAAATTCCTTAACTGGCAAATGGTGAACATAGGTGGCTCTCTTATCACTGAGTGACTATTATGAGAACCAAATAATACCATAGATGGAAAATTCTACGCAAATATGAAATTGCACCTTTGTTGTTAGTATCTGAGGCAATGTATACATAGGAGCAGCCTTTGGAAAGTATGGTATGCAGTATGAAAGTACTATTTCTAATTGGAGGAATAAAGCCCTTGTTTTCCATCTTGCTTGTTTAGGGGTCTGCCTTTAAATTACATCGTATTTTATAGATTTAACTATGGGATGTGCTTTTAAAGAGCCACTTAACTGATTTCAATTTGAGAGAGAGCACTCTCCTTTTGTGCTGAATGTGTAGAAAGTGAGAGGTGTAAAGCTGAGTACTGAATCTTGAAACCTGGTCTTTGACTTAATGTTTACATGTTCAGTCTATCACCAGGTACTTAGCTATTTTTTTCTCTACTACTGCTTTAGTCTAAGGCCCCTCCTGGATTTATACCTAGATTATTGGCCTCCCTGACTCCAGTTTCTTTTGATGCTGCCAGACTGCTCCTTAATCTATTTACTACTCTCCTCAGAACAGTGTAATAGTTCTGACTAGTCTAAAGTACTTGGCCTTGTTTTTTTAAGTTCATTCTGTCATGTCTCCTATATATCCTGTGCCAGTTGGGGTGATCTTCTTACTGCCCCCAACTAGATTATGCTTATTCCACCCCTGTCTTTGCTTATGTTCTACCCTCCTTTTTGTTCCTTTAAGCACAGCCCCTCCTTGTGAAGGCTCAATATATGTCTCACTTTCTCTTCGAAGCCTTCTGGGACAAGGCTTACTCAGATTGGGGCTTCTCCCTTTCCTGATCTCCCTCCAATAGCACTTAATTTTTGCCACAAATTCTACCAGTTATAGTATTTCTTGTTCTCCAGTGGTTTCATGCATGTAAAACCCAGTATCTCCATCACACCTTAGTATTTGTCATGGACCTTGGGTACGTGGTGGGTGCTTACTTAAGACTTGTTGAATTGAATTAAAAAGTTATGAGGCAAAAGTATAGCTGAACTGGGCTGCCTTTACTTGGATTACTCGTTTGGACCATAAGGTGGATGGGAGGAGCATTATATCTGATTTCACCTTCTGAGATGTGAGGGACAGAGGGCCAAGTAGTCGGAGTGAGGTGTGTGGTCTACAAAAGAATTTTCTTTCTTGTCTTGATGACGAGTCACTTTATTTCAAGAGGTGAAGTGAAAGGTGAATATTTGGAGGAAAGAGCTTTTGTTTAAGAGTCCTAGAAACGAGGAGTACTAAAGACCTTGTGCAAGGGGCTGAGCCTGGTATGTGGTGTTGGTACCCCTTTAAGGGACTAGGTCGCTTCCTTTTTGAAAAGTTTCTGATGCAACTCTGTGGTCCCCAAAAGTCAAAAAGGTGACTCAGCAGTTTGGCTCACATTTTAATTAGCTTTTGGGGGATGTTCCAAGCAGTACTTCTTATTTGAACTCCTTGAAGTGTAGTAGCCACTCCTGAACTACTATTTCTTTAAACATCAAAAAATAAATAATGTCTCTATCAAGGAGAATTTGGGTTTGCCTTGTTCTCTTCTTTGACTTGCTCACCCTCCTTGAGGGATAGGGTCAAATTCTTTTGCCATTGAGATCAGCAACGGACTTTGTTACAGTCAGAGGCCTTTTTTTTCCACCTAGTAGGAAATGAATATCACAGACTACCAGAAATTATGTGTGGACTTTGAGATTTGGAAAACCCTGAGGGATCATCTAACACGGCCACCTCATTTTGTACCGGTATGGGGAATGATTTGCCCCAAGTTGAACAGGGAGTTAGTGTCAGAGTTGGGACTAGAACCCGTGGCTTCTGACTTCCAGGCCAGGACTGTTTCCACTGCATCACACTGCTCCAGTGGTGAGCAGTGGTGTAGATAAGACCCAGTTCTCCAGATTCTGTTCCCTTCCTCCTTCCGTTAACAAAACCAAACCAAAGAGAAAACCTATGATGATGCTTTCTTGTCTGTGTGTGTTGCCTGGCTTTAGATTATGTGCAGTTAGTGAATGATAACCCTTTCTGTTTTAAATTTTACATATCTGGTAGCTGACCCAATAGATACAGAATTCCATTGTCCCTAGATTAACACAACTAGCATTCATCAAGAAGCTATTCCTTTTAGATTTACACCATGTCAACATAATTAATGAGTGCTCCAGAAACATTCCTCATCACAGTACAGCTTTGTTTGCTGTGCATAATCACACTCAGTGTCTCCTGGGGAGAGAGGGAAAAAAGTACTGGACTGAGAACTAGAAGAACTGGGTTCAAGTCAAGCCTTTATCACTTAACTAGCTGTGCTGTGAGTCCTATCGCTTTTCTAAGCCTTAGTTTATCTATGAAATTGAAGTAAGAGTAGCTTCCCTATCTACTTAATGCAGGCAAAACACCTTGCAACCATAAGTCATTATATAAATGAAGTCTTCATTATTTGTAATAGGTGTGGCTGAAATGTCTAACGGGGGAGGAGGAGAAAAGGGGTGCCAGCATTGTGGCCCTCAGAGCCAGTTAAAGCCCTTATTTTGAAGTTCATCCAAACGATTGCTGCCTCAACAGAGGCTTCCAGAGCTCCTGGTGGGTTGATCTTTGGCTAGATACAAATGCCTTTTCTTTAGGAAATATGGCTGAATTTGTGGAGAGTGGAATTGAAACTAGCTGTTTTTTGGTTGGAACTATATCGGCACAGTCTCTGCTTATATAGCCTATCTCAGATTTACAGAGTGCCTATTGAACTTAAATTACTTCATTGGTTTAAACTAATAGCAAAGGACACAAAAATATAACTTAGTTTTACACAGGAGACAACAGAAGCATATTTAAAAAAAAAAAAAAAACCTTGCCGAAGACTCACAGTACCATTCAGGAACACCAGTATTGGGATTGTGTATCTGATTCAAGGATATATATTTTTCTCTCCACAAAATTTGTACTCTAGTACCTCAGTGTGACATTAAGGTGGCCCAGGGCTCTTGAAGTCTGTGCCAAGGGGCAAGCTCTGTCAGGGCTTCCAGCTGTCTGTTGTCTAAGGACTGGGCTAGCTAAGTACAAAGAGGCTTTCTTCAGGTGATTACTTTTTTTTTGGACACAGCAAACTTGAGAAGCTATCCACTAAGATTGGAGGGGTTGTGATTAGGGTGGGGAGAATTTGTTCCGTGTTTGGTGGAGAGAATTAATCACATTGATGAAATCATAAGTCTTTTGAAGTATTTTTCACTTGTCCTACTTATTCTTTTGGAGACTTCTTTTTGTAAAGGACTGTCTTTAAGGAGGAAACAGGACTTAGGCGTTTATATCAGATTGGATCCTAGCTATTCTTGAAAGATAATATTTTCTCTTTAAAAAAAAACTCTTAAACTCAGGTGGTGGTGGCACAAGCAGTGAAATGTCACTGGTTTAATCACTGAAATCAAACCCTGTGGGAAAGACAGCAAGTAGCTCGTGTATTGTGCTGAGTTTAGATGGTCGCTTAACTGATGTAAAGCTGTCTCTATTCTTTTGTTTTGTTGGTTAAACCTCAGGCCTTAAAGGGTGGTTCGCCTGCCCTTCTGCTCTCTGGCCCAACTTGTTGGTTCATGTCTCCTGTTAAAATGTCTGCTTTTTGCTTTGTGACATGTAAGAGCCTGGCTATGAAAATTCGTGTGCTTTTCGGAATGGAAAAAATTGGTGCTAGGTAGTTTGGTGGTGGCTAAGGAGTGGTATTCTGTCCTAGATTCAGAGCCTCCAAGGAGAACATTTGAAACAGCTGTGTAGTTCCTGTGGAGTAGTTTGTCCTGTAGGTTCTCCATCCTATCAACTGGGAAACATGGGTGTTATAGCTTTGAAACACACAGAGGAATGTTTGAAAATATACTGAGCACACATTTCCTGACTCAGTAGTGACTCTAGCGTAATCACCCAGGGAGACTGAGACGGAACTTTAGAGGAGACTCTCAGGAGGAGGCCAGTGATCCCACAGAGGAGATTGACCTTGGCCTTGTCATAACAATATTTTTGTTAAAGCTCTGAGACTTCCTTCCACCCACAACTTCTTTCCCAAACTCCATTTTGATATCCTTGTTGTCAACTGAAATTCAGAATGTCTGTAGTTGACCTTGCTACTTTTGTTCCTAAACCAGCAACTCTCTCAGTAGTTCAGAAAAAGGAGCAGATATGAGTCTCTTCCACCACCACCATGCCACTGCCCACCCACCACAAACTCCCTCTTAGGGCTAAGCACATGGTATATTTCAGTGAATATGTGATCTTATTGATGTGGGTCTCCCCCCTGCCTCCCAGCAGTGCTGATCACAGTCCTTGTCCTGAGCTCTTCTTGTCCACATCTTCCCATAGGATTATAGAGAGAGCTGGGCAGGACTTCAGAGGCCATCTTATCCAACTTCCTTTTTTTATGGATGAGGAAACAGATCTAGGTTAAGCCTCAAATAGGTAGTAAACCTCAGAGATGAAGTTTGGACCCCAGTGCTCCGCCTCCAGAACCAAAGCTCTATCTATTGCTTCCTACAAATGGGCCATAGAGGATCTGACCATTGTGCTGAAGCCTTGATGTCATCTTTTCCTGTTTTGTGGGAACCATTTGTAGCCCATGGACTGCTCATCTGTTACATGATGGGCCCATCCCCTTTTCACATCTTTCATTTTCTGGGTGCTGCTGTCTTTTACATTGACCTCTATGCTATCTTGGGGAAGCTAGAGGATGCAGTAGATAGAGAACCTGACCTGCAGTCAGAAAGATCTGAGTTTAAATCTGATCTCAGGCACTTACTAAGTATGACCTTGGGCTAGTAACTTAACCCCTATTTGTCTCAGTTCCTCCTCTGTAAATGGGGGTACACTGGAGAAGAAAATGGCAAAGCACTCCAGTATCTTTGCCAAGAAAACCCCACGGACTCTAATTGGACTGACTAAACAACATCTGCTATACCAGATCTTGTGTTCATGTCATTGCTACGGTGTCATAGCTTAATTACACTGATTATTGACCATTCGTAAAGTTCTGTTCTACCTCATTGCCAAGAAGGTCTTAAGTTCTCAAGACCTGTGACAACACAGCAGCAAACTGTGGCAGGTTTGATCCTCCCTGCTGTTTGGGGATCAGGTGTTGTTTTCTTTTAAACAACAGGTTTTTATTTTCTTGGTTCAACTCCCCTCCCATTGAAAATAAGATGAATGGAAATTAAAAGCCTTCAACAAATATGCGTAGTGAAGCAAAGCAAATTCTTCTGTTGACCATGGCCAAAAATATGTGTGCCATCACACATCATGAGTCAATCACTCATTGGATGGACAGAATGGACTCAGTGCAGTCCAGTCTGCATCTTGAGTCTCTGGAAGTAGGGAACAGACTACACCTTTGTTTGAGGAGCAGTTTAGCTTTAGAGAGGCTTGTCACCACTGTGTTGGCCACTAGACAGTACTTTTGATGAGGTATACATAAAACAAAGCCCATAATTTATTACCAGTAAATATTTGTTGTTTAGTTAAGAGTGATCCCATAATTTGAAAATGTTCCAAACTCCATGGAGCAACTAGCCCTTCCAGAACATACTACTTGTCCTGACCTGGGGTCTGGGGAGCCAAATGTTTATTTTGGGAGGCTGACCAGTCCTCCATATGGACGTGTTGGAAATTGTAGTCAAAAACATAAAGTTAGAAGATTAAGTGGAATGAGTCAGTGGCATAGAATTACAGCTTTCTACTTTAATAATGCCGCCCCCTTTGATAATACCCTTATTTAATTAGCTGCCTTACAATTCAGTTTAGCAAACATTTATTTTAAGGCCCTACTGTGTGTGAGATGCCATGCCTAGGACTGGGCATATTAAAAATGAAAAAACAAAGATGATTTTGCCCTCAAGAAGAGATTACCATCTAGAGGGGTTGCTATATATATACACAAATCAGGTAAAGGGTAGATTCTGACAGAGATCCAGAAAATATAATTTGAGAAATTTGAAGAAGTAATAATTACTTCTTATTGGAGGATGAAAGAAAAGTCATAGAGGAGAAGGCACCTGAGTTGGATTATAACAGAGAACTAAGGGAATGGCTTCAGAGTGAAAGATGGTAATTAATTTGAGGGAAGGAAATGAAGGATGATATTAAGGAACAACCAGTAGTCCGTTTTGGCTAGCATGTTACCAATGATTTATTAGTTGA
Source organism: Trichosurus vulpecula (assembly GCF_011100635.1). Taxonomy (NCBI): domain Eukaryota; kingdom Metazoa; phylum Chordata; class Mammalia; order Diprotodontia; family Phalangeridae; genus Trichosurus; species Trichosurus vulpecula. Next base: position 72,406,221 of record NC_050574.1, on the reverse strand, counting down.
TAAATTCAGGGGCCTTTTACTCAATCATTGAAACCTTTATTTGCTCTTTTTATGCTTTACTCTATTTTACCATTAATTTTTTTTTGTTTTTGTTTTTTGGAGGGGGAAAGGCAGGGCAATTGGGGTTAATGACTTGCCCAAGGTCACACAGCTAGCAAGTATGTCAAATGTCTGAGGCCTGATTTGAACTCAGGTCCTCCTGACTTCAGGGCTGGTGCTCTACTCACTGCCCCACCTAGCTGCCCCTACCATTTACTTTTTATTGAACTCTGCAGCATTTCACCTATGGACCACCCCCTCCTTCTAGTCACATTCTGCTTCTTGGATTTTCTCATTATTTCACTCTCCTGGTTCTGGCCTCTCTGGCTGTTTCCTTTTTAAAATTCTGAACTTGACAAACATTAAGCAAAATCAATATTTCCATATACATAGTAGAGTGGGAAAGGAAGATTATAAATGACAATGTAAGCATTTATTCAGCTTTTCTTTTTAAATATATAATAAGTTCAGCATGTAATTTTCAAAGTTGTCCTTGTCCTTGGTTCTTTCTGGTCTACATTTTGTTCCTTTTTAAGAAAAAAGTACTCTAATGGTCCTTTCTCTCTTTCGCTACTCCGCCTTGTACATACAGTGTTGTGTTTGGCGCTGTATAGAATTAGTGCATTTAATGGAATAGATCTTCTAGTCACACGTTTTCCAGTGACTATAATTGTCTTTTTGTCTAGAACCATTTTCCCTTGTGGAATTTCCTAGACATGATAGTTGAGAACACAGGCCAGAATGCAGCTTTTTAACTTCATTATTATGACATGTTGCCATGTTTACATGATAAATACTAACTTTCATTTCTTTAGAACTTTATGGTTTACAAAACACTTATCACAACCACATTGGGGGGATATATCTCACAACCACCTAGGGGATATAAATATTGTCTATTTATCCTCATTTTACAGATAAAGAAATTCAGCCAAAAGAAGGGAGGTCATGTAGCTAGCTGGTGTCAAGATGGACCTGAAACCCAGGTCTTTTTATTCCAGGATCAGAGAGCTCTTTTCACTGTATCACAATAATTAACTGCCTAAGATGCCTGTGTTTGGCAGGCTCCAAAAAATCCCTTCCTGGTTTTGTTTGAGTTTTGTCTCATTGGTGTGTTTTCTAGCATTAGTGTTGTAGAAATTAAGGTATCACGGAACTGGAGAGGGGAATGTTGTGTGTACTGAGTGGGGAGAAGGCCCATGGAGGGAACCCTCCTGAAGCCAGTTGTTACTTTCATCAAATTTTGATTCAGACAGGAAAACCTCAGTTCACCCCCCATTCCTGGCTTCCAAACACCACACACCCACAGTCTGTGTCATTAGCTGTAGACAGAGGTTAGCTGCAAGTGCTCGTTGGGGTTTCTCCTTTTTTTTAAGTTCTGGCTTTAGCTAGATAGAAGAACTGTAACTTGTTTGGCTATTCAAGTTCTTTGCTACAAAATGAATTATGGGAAAAAGGAACCAAAATAAAGCCAAACTGTTCTGAGAAGAAACTGTCTTCCTTGTCTAAATTGGGTAAGTACACCCCAGCAGACAGACCTGTACACCATTTAGAACATTGGCACTTGTACGTCTCTAGAGAGGGGGGAAATGGCCTGCTTTTTCCTATGACTTCAGCAGTTATCTTTGAGCTGACTAATGCTGGCCTTGGCTTGACTCTTCCATCTGCTGAAGCCACACATTTCTGTAGCAGAAACTTGGGATAGTGTCTGGGAAAGAAAGTTTATTGGATTGATTTGATGCTTTTTATTAGTAATCTTTTCCCAAGAGATCCATAGGGTGTGGCAGATTATGGTCTTTGAAAAATTATAGATGTTTAGGGCTGGAAGGAACCCTAGAGACCATTACCAATCCCCTTATTTTAATAAATGGTTGTTGAATTGATTTTTATAAATGAAATGAAGGCTTTTTTGAGGGAAGGGAGTTAGCAAAGGTGTTAGAGCCCGTACAAGAACCAAGGTCTCTAGACTCCATTCTTGGGGCTGTTTTCATCATTTGTGTCTCCTGGATAGGTACCAGAGGCAAAAGAGGATCAAAAGATTCAAAGGACCTCAGAGGCCATGTTGTCTAACTTCCCATTGTAAAGATAGGGAAACTGAGGCCTGGGGCACTTTAACCCACCCAAGGACACACACTGCATTTTGTCAGAAAATTTAGGTTAAAAACCTGTTTCTGCTACTTGCTTGACTTTTTAGCAAGCATCTCAAATCTCTAAAATGAGGGGGTTGGACTAGAAGGGCTATCAAGGTAACTCTTACGTTCAGATGTTGGTATCACATTTGCTGAAGTAATTAATGTAGGTGAGAGTTTATCTGGTTTTCTTTTCTTGCATTTCTATTCACAGTATGGGTTTAGAGACTGGTGTTAATTCTAAAGTTAGAGGAGGTGAAACTGTTTTTCTGCCCTATCCTAAACAATTTTACAAGACTCAACTCCCTTCTGTGTATCAGTGAGACAACTAGAGACCTGAGCTGGTACATAAAGAAAAATGAACAAGGAATGTTTCGTCGTCTTTGCCCTTTCTTGACCAGCCCCTTATCTTTCATTTTGGCAATACAAATGTGCCAAGCCCAGGTGTCCTGGTATTCTAGATGTTTTCATTCTTTCAATGAACTATCATTTGATGTGGGAGTCACAAGCATTTTTAAGTGAGTTGAGACCACTGGGCTTTATCTCTCGACCTAGTTAAACTATGAATGAAATGGAGATTCTTGAGTGGAAAAGGATGATAAGTAGACAGTGCATAAGATTGGTTGTTGGGAAAGCTAGGCTCTGGTCTCAGCTCTTCCACTAACTTTCTGTGTCATCTGTGAGCCTCAGTTTCCATCTCTAAAACAAGGGTGTGTTGACCAAGAAACTCTCTAGTGTCCTTTCCACTTCTGAAACTTGTTGCTGTCCTTTCTTATTGCGCACTGCCGTACTTCAGAATAGTGTTAGATAATCGGATGGGGCAAGTTCAGATGTCTCCCTGCTTGTGAAATAGGTGAGAGAGATAAGAATCCACTTGTTTCATGTACCTTTTTACTGGGTAGTTCTAGGCAGGAACCAATGGGAGTTCCTTGTACAGCGAGCACTTTTGCAAAACCAGCTAGATTAATTGATATCTAATTTTATTATCAAATGCTTCTCAGAATAAATATTTCTTTGCTGTCCCACCAACTTAAAAAAATGGTCTTTTAGTAGGTGGTGTCATATTGTCCCACAGTAGCTGACATCTGATCTGTCTTAACAGGTGCTAAGCTATGGCTGATATGCAAAATCTGGTGGAGAGGCTGGAGAAAGCAGTGGGCCGACTAGAAGCAGTATCCCACTCCTCTGGCATGCACGGAGGGTGTGGAGACAGTTCTCCGAAAGGTAAGTGATTTGAGGACCCACCAGGGGCTTTTCTTATTTCAGGAAAAACCCTGTGTCCTGGGCTTCATACTGTATCGCTAGCCTGAATCTTGTCCGATGATCATAAACTCCTAAAATACTGAAACTAGTCGATCTGACTGAAATTGATGTTGCCTGTGAGTCCTTAAGTAGGAAGGCCTGTGGTTAAGCTATTTTAACACAAGAGCTTCCTGCTAGTGCAATGTTTCCTGTTTTTCCTTCAGTAAAACGACTCCATTTTGTCAGATGGGTATTTATATACCAGAACTCCTCCTCACCTCACACCCCCACTCTCTCCCCACCAGCTTGTTTCAAGCATACCTTCACAGGTTGTGATTGCTGATTGCTGGGGAGGTAGATTTCACATTTAAAGGGGGATTAGAACTGTGTTGGAGAAGAGAGTTCTCTCTCTCTCTGGCTTGCCTTCTAACTCATCTTTGTGGTCTTCCTTTAGGAGGAGTAGCTCCGTACGTGGAAGTTTTTGACTCTCTGCTTGCTGGCCCAGTAGCAGACTATCTAAAGATCAGCAGGGAAATTGGGGGAGATGTTCAAAAACATGTAAGGATGACTTGTCCTCTCTTTCTCATAAGAACTGATTGACTTTCCCCCCCCCCCACCCCCAGGTCCCATTATCTTTAGTGTAAGAATCATTTGCACTTCTGTTTTTCTTGCTGTGTTAGAGTTTTGTCTTCTGCAGTGACTCAGTGATGTGGGGCCAGACACGTAACTTCTCTTGGCCTCAGTTTCCTCTATAAAAGATTTCTTCCTGCTGACATTCTGCTTTGCTATAAGTAGCGTTGCTAGCGAGAGATGTATCACACGTGTCTGAACGAACTGTGTGGGTTTGTCCACAGACCAGGCTCCACCAATGCATGAAGTCCCACTTGGTTCATTTCTGTGCTAGGGAGCGGTTGCAAGCCTGATCTCAGTATGTTATGTAACAGGATTCATTATCGTGATTTGGACTGTGCAGAGCTTTTACATCAGTGATTATGTTGCGGAATTATTTTCAGGTTTGTCCCTGGCAACTCTGTAGAGTAGGCAAAGACCAAGTGTCTCTCCATTTTCTTTTTTCGAGGTGCCTTTTTCTCCATGCTTCTATTCCATCTCCCTGGGACAGTGGTCCATGTTCTTGGTCTCCTTCCCTGCTTCTTCCACCTGTGTCCCAAATTCTCCAGTCCCTGGAAGGGGGAGGGAATTAGCACTTATTAAATGACTACTCTGTGCCAGGCACTGTGCTAAGCTATTGACACACACCTTATTGATACTTGGAACAGCTCCGTGAGGTAGGTGCTGTTATCATTTCCAATTTATAATTGAGGAAACTAAAGCAGACAGGTTAAGAGATGTGTCTAGGATCACACAGCTAGTAAATGCCAGAGGCTGGATTTGAACTTGGGTCTTTAAGCCCTGGCTTCATTAGACCACCAGCTGCCTCTGACCAGAGTTTAAGAAAATCTGTATGGTGGACTATAAAGTCTTGAACTCTCGAGGCGTACAGCATTGTGTGTCTCCTGCCTCTGTGCTGTGTTGCAGACATACACCTGACTCTCTTCTTCCCTTAGGCTGAGATGGTCTACACAGCTCTGAAGATTGAACGCTCCCTTTTGGTGACAGCCTCTCAGTGCCAGCAACCAGATGGGGTGAGTTCTACTATAGCTTCAGTTGAAGTGTGCTGGTTTCACCTAATTTCCTGTGGGTCTAGAGGAAAGTTCAGAAGGCTGAGCTAGGAAGCCTATGAAGCCATGGCAGCATCCTAAAATAGGTGGTCTCATGACCACCAGGAGTAGACCCAGGTTTGTTAGAGTGATGGGAATGAGCTGCTCAGACTGTTCGGGGTCTCAGTACCTCTTTGCCCTGAGCGTGGTTTGTCCACATAGGCCCTACCTGCACCTGGGGCTGAGCTTCCTTAAACTGTGGTGGTTCCTAAGCTGGATGGATCAGTGAAAGATTCCGTAGCTTCTTGGTGTGCATAAGTTGGTCTTGCTGATGCCAAATGTCAGGCCGCTCCTTAGCATTCTAAGACGCATTCCTCTTCCCATCTAGGTTTTGGTTTCATTTAGTTAGATCATGCAGCTGAAACAAAAGATTCCAGGTTACAGAAATAATGTCTTAAAGTCAGAATGCTTTTTCTTGCTTTTCCTGGGGATGATGTTCAGACATTCCTCCACAGACAGAATTAATTTTGATGACTCTCAGCATCAAAACTCTGGCATTGAAATTCTTAACTGACTTCACTGTACTAGCAGACATTAAATACATTTGACTCTAATTTCTCTTCTGGGCTTGTTTAGTTGAAGTGCCTTGTCTAAACATCGTCGTAGCAAGTCAGACAGCTGAGATCCTGACACAAGTCCATGGCTTCAGCTTGCTCTCCTGCTTGGAGTAGAGAATTGGCTTCTAGAAGAAGCTCTAGCAGTATAAGGATGCAGAAACGTGACCCACCCACCGCATGAGCTTAGCCAAGATTTCTGCCTGATGGCCAAGGTCCACAGCTGGATTCAGTTCAGTCGGCTTTGAACGCCTGCTGTTCTGGGCCTTGTATGGACGACACAAGATAAAAGAATTATCACCTACTTTTTTTTTTAAGTAAATTTTAGTTAATATCTTGTTTTTCATATTGACATAGTTTTCCCCAGTTTCCCTCCCCTCTCCCTTCCCAGGGAGCCATCCCATAGAACAAATACTATTTTTTTAAAGATGGGGAAAAATGAAAAAAATGAGCTTATCAATACACAGTAACTTATCAGTACATCAAAGAAATCTGAACATATGTGCAGTGTGCAACCTATTACTCTGATAAGTGGTGGGATGGGATTATTTTATTCGTATCTCTTCTTTCAAGAAAGGCTTTTTTTTTATAACTTTGCTATGTTTTCTTAGAGGCATGGGGGGGCAGCATGTGATTCTTCTGATTTACATTGTTTTAGACGTGTATATTTTCTTTGCTTACTTCATTCGGCATCAGTTCATGTAGATCTTTCCATGCTTCTCTATTCATCAAATTCATCATTTCTTACAACACAGTAATATTTCATTATATTCATATACCACGATTTGTTTAGCCATTCCCCAGTTGAGGCATCTACTTTGCTTCTTTGCTATCACAAACAAGTACTGCAATAATAAACATTTTGGCATATGTGGGGACTTTGTTCTTATTTTCTCAGCAATGCAATGATCTAAGACAACTCTAAAAGACTCATGATGGAAAATGCTATCCACATCCAAAGAAAGAACTATGGAGGCTGAATACAGATCGAAACAGACTATTTTTTTCTTTTTTTGTGGTTTTTCCCGTTGGTTCTGATTCTTCTTTGCAATATGACTAATGTGGAAATATGTTTAATATGATTTTATTTGTATAGCCTATGTAAGATTGCATGCCATTCTGGAGACAGTGGAGGGGAGAGAGGGAGAAGAATTTATAACTCAAAGTCATTTAAAAGTGAATATTGAAAACTAAAAATAATTTTTGAAAAGAATTATTTGTTCATATCCTTGGACCACTTATCTCTTAGAATGGCTTTTAGTTAGAAAGGGATGCGCCCGTGTGGGTGCTCACACACACACACACACACACACACACACACACACCCTTATCAGAGAAATTTGATACAAAGGGTTTTTTTTTTTTTTTTACCCTTTATCTGCTTTCTTTCTTATCCTAGGTACATTAATTTTGTCTGTGTAGAAGCTTTTAGTTTTCATGTAATCGAAGTTACATATTTTTATCTTTTGTAATTTCCTCTATTCCTTGTTTGGTTAAGAATGCATCATCTCTGACCCCTAGTTAGGGAAGATAGCATTTTGTTCTGATTTTTTTAATAGTATGATCTTTAAAATTATGGTCCCATATCTAATTAGAGTATACTTGGAATATGGTGTGTGGTGTTGGTCTAAGCCTAATTTCTTCTACATTGCTGTCCAGTTTTCCCAGTAGTTTTTATCAAATAGGGAGTTCTTTTCCAAGAAATATTTATTTTCCTCTTTATTCAACACTGGGTTATTGAATTCTATTATTTCTGATTCTCCCTTGTCAATCTGTACCATTGATTTATCTTTTTTTTAACTAATATCGGATGGTTTTGATGGCTGCTGCTTTAAAATATAATTTAAGGTCTGGAAATGCTATTTCCCTTTCATCCCTACTTTTTTTCATAATTTCTTTGATACATTAGGTGTTTTGATCCTCCCTATAAATTTTCTTATCATTTTATCAAGTTTTGTAAAGTATCCCTTGGGTAATTTGATTTGTATAGGATTAAAAGTGTAAATTAGCTTTTATAGTATTGTCATTTTTATTATATTAGCACAACCTAGCCATGTGGCTATTCTTCCATCTATTTAAATTATTCTTTATTTCTTTAAGGAACACTTTGTAATTGAATTCATAGAAGTCTTTTTTGTGCTTTGGTAGTTTGATCCCCAGATATTTTATGCTTTTTGTAGTTGTTTAGAATTTCTCTTTGTGCCTCTTGGATTTTGTTATTGTTCTGTGGAAATGCAGTTGACTTTTGAGGGTTTATTTTGTAGTCTGCAACTTTGCTGACGTGACAAATTGTCTTGATTGATATCTTTGCTGATTCTCCATACTTTCCAAGGGAACTGTCCTGTCATCAGCACTTGGAGGGGAATCTAGGGGCGGATCGCCTAGCGTTGTGCTGAGCTGTGTTGTGGGAGCAATAAATGGATAAAGGAGTTTAGGGAAAGGAATGATCAGAGTAGTCTGGGATTACCTGAGAAAGGAGGTGGTGAGCAAAGGCCAGTTGACTATGGCAGTCATCTCACAAATGCCAGGAGCCCAGCCAGGTTTGTGATAGAATAGCAAGGGAGTAGATCGAGACTGTGAAGGCCTTAAAAAACAGAGTGTTTTATTCACTAAATATTTATAAAGCATTGTGCTAGGCCCAGGGAGAGACAAAAGTAAAGACACCGTCCTTGCCTTCATTGACTCTATAATATATAATTTTACATGAAGGCTTTTGAGAGTTCCAGAACAAAGTGTTATGTGAGATCTCAGGAAAAGGTGGGAGAGTCAGGGAAGGTTTCCTGGAAGAAATAGCTCTTGCTTTGGGTCTTTAAAGGCTGGGTAGGAATTCAAGGGGAAGGATGCTTGTTCTAGTTTGACTCGTGTGTAGCATATGTAAAGAGGTTAGTAATAGGAAATAATAATAAGGGATGGAAGAAGAAGAGCTGTAAGAGACTTTGTGCTAGGCATAAGAGTTTAGACTTTATCCTGAGGGTACCAGGAAGTCTTTGAATTGGTTAGGCAGTGGGAGAGAGATATGACAACATGGGGTATTTTAACAAGCTTTGCATGTTTTCGCAATCATGGATGGGAGTGAGGAAGAGGCCAAGATTCAAGGAAACCAGCTGCTCTAGAGCTTGCAGCTCTAGAATTCTGTAATCATTCCTAAGTGTACTATGCTTCAGGATCCACAGTTTCTTACAGAAACCAGAGTCTGACTATCTCCCAAATCTTTTTTTCCCCCAGAATAAGCTTTCATCTTTCTTGGCACCTATCTCTGAGAAGATCCAGGAGATTCAGAACTTTCGAGAGAAGAACCGAGGCAGCAAATTGTTCAATCATCTATCAGCTGTCAGCGAGAGTATCCCTGCTTTGGGTTGGGTGGCCATGGTGAGCTGGTTGCATTTGGGAGCCCCTGGGAAGAGGTTGGCCAGAAGACTGGATATCTAATGGCTTTTCTGTCTTTAGGCACCAAAGCCTGGCCCTTATGTGAAGGAAATGAATGATGCTGCCATGTTTTATACAAACCGGGTGCTCAAGGAATTCAAAGATGTGTGAGTACCATCCTTTTGGCTTGCTGCCCCCATGGAAGAGTGTGCATCGATATTGGCAGCACTAGCACAAATAGTTGCATCTTGCACTTTATGCAACCGTGTTTTTCATCCTCGTGGCTGGGCTCCTTTCTCATGAGCACTGTACATACGGCTAGCATGTAAAAACTGCTTGGGTGTTGTTTTTTAGTGCATGGTAATAATAGGTAGGCACTTGTATTGATATACAGTGAATACTTAAATGCTTCAATAGACTGATTTCTTTGGTGAGGGCATCCCCTTCACTGACACAGATTGCAACCCTTTTGCAGTTCAGCAGATGGTCTTCAGGAATTGATATGGCTGAAAAAATTCATTACACCTTTAGCCATCCTGCCGATGTACCTGCTACATAAGCCATTCCCATTTCTGTAGAGCTTTAGCCCTACAAAAGCCATATGAGATAGGTAGTACAGAGATTTATCTCCCCATTTCACAGATGAAGAAACTGAGAAGCACAGAAAAGTACAGTGACTTGCCCAAGACCTTGCAGCTAGTGAGTGGCAGAGTTTGGATGCACCCAGAGTTCTGACACCAGATTCATTGGTCTTCTAATACATTGTCTCAGATTTTTTTTTTTAAGAAGAGTTACAGAAAATATTTCTGGTTTTTTCCCTCTTTCTACCTTCTATGTCTTTCTGTGGTGTCCCCAGTTCTTTTTCCCTTTGCCTCTGTCCCACTGTCCCCTTTAGGCTTATGGAATTAGGAACCTTGCAGCAGCAGGTAGGGCTGACAAGGTGTTCATTACTTCACCATCTTAGGCATTGGTTTCTTTGAGGACTTTTTAGCTAGCATGATGGCTTTGGGTTTGGCTTTTTTTATCCCAGAAATCTGGCTGAGTCAGCTATGTAGGTATCAAAAATTATTTGAGGCAGATACTGTTTCAGTTGAGTTTTTCAGTTCTACAAATCTTCACTGAGTGCCTACTGCTGTTCATGGGTCGGTATTAGATATTTTCTGGAAGCTAGATGACAAGCTGGTGCTGCCTGATGCTGCCCTCTCTTCCTTCAGCCTCGCTCCAAAGCCTATCAGCCCTGACCACTTACTTCCCTTTCTGGTGATGGTTTGGAGGTGAGGGGGGCAGGTGGTTTAGGCAGGGGCTACTTCCTTGCATAGCTTTTCTAAGCCCGTCTCTATTCCTTTACATTCTAAGCAGCACCCACTGGGCCCTGAGAGACAGCAAAGCTATTTAGGCCAGGGTCACCAGTTTGAAGGAGCTCATGGTCCTCACAGAGGCAGGACATGGCAGGTTTATAGCAGTAATTTTTTTAACATTCATTTTTAGAAATTTTAGTTTCAAATTCTCTTCCTTCCAGCCTCTCTGCCCATTGAGAAGGCAAGCAATGATACTCATTATTCATGTGAAATCATACCAAACATTTCCATATTAGCCATTTAAGAGTAATATTCTTTGAAAGATCTGTGATTATGTCAATGTGGGTACTCTCACATCTAGTTCAGAGCCCAATATTCTGTACACAGGAAGGGCTCAAATATGTTTGTTGAATAAAAGGATTTCTAAGTCCTGCAGTGGCTGGAAAATTCATCCCTTGGTGGCCAATTTTGTAGTAAGAGGCCTCACTGGACAATGCACAGTTAAGTCACTGGGCTTATATTCTCAAAGCACTTAGAACTTGGTAAGCCTTGACAAAGCCTGCATTCTTCTGGCATTTGATTAAGTGTTTTAGTAATCTGTCTCACCAGTATCAGGGAGTGCCCCCAAGATAGGGGTAAATGAAATGTGTTGTACAGTAGGACCTTGAATTTAATGATTTATAATCACTGTTTCTGGGGTTGCTGCATTTGAGGCCACCTGCTGGGCTGTGATTGTTTTTCCTTTTTCTTTCTAGGGATAAGAAGCATGTGGACTGGGTAAAAGCTTACCTGACTATCTGGACTGATTTGCAGGCATACATTAAGGAGTACCACACCACTGGCCTAGCCTGGAGCAAAACGGTCAGTGGTTCCTTCATCCAGGAAAGGGACTGGCTACCTTCTTAGTCCAAAGTGCCATCAGCAGGGCAGAGTGCTAGCCACAGGGAACCCACTACTTGACCTAAGACCTAAATAGCATAGGCAAAAAAAGGAGGAAGAATAGTGCTGAGCCAGTAGAGAGAATAGAAAGGTGCCCATGGTGGGGTATGGTAGCATTCCTCAGGACCTGGCACAGTGACAACATAGCTGATCAACTTGGCCTTGCTAACCAATCTCCTCTTTGCTGTCTTAGGGACCCACAGCAAAAGAACTGAGTGGCCTGTCATCAGGCCCCTCAGCTGGATCAGCCCCTCCTCCTCCACCACCTGGACCACCTCCTCCACCCATCCCCACTAGCTCTGGCTCTGATGAGTCTGCTTCTCGGTCGGCACTCTTTGCTCAGATTAATCAGGGAGAGGGCATCACACATGGTAAGTGGTGAAGGAATGTAGCTCTGCCGTCTAGTCAGAGCGTCTTACACGACCTCCCATCTTCCACAGCGCTGCCCATCCCCCATGCCTGGAATACGCTCCTTCATCACCTCTGCTTTTGCGCATTCCCGTTTTCCTTCAAGGCTCAGCTTAAGTGCTGTTTTCCAAATGAAGCCTCTCCTGATCCCCGAACAACCAGTGTCCTTATACCTGAAGTTATCTTTGTGTGTGTGTATGTGTTCATACATTTTACATGTTGTCTCCCCTGATAAGGGCAGGGACCATTTGGTTTCTGTCATCGTGTCCCTGGTGCCTTGGATGCAGTGGGCCAAGGTGGGCCAAGATTTAGCAAGTAGGTGCATGGCTCATGCTGAATAGTCTGAAACAGAAATTTGGCTCTGAGGCTGGGTGAAGGAGACTTCCTTGGTTGCCCTTTCCAAAAGGACTGAAATGCCTAGTGCTTAAGCAGGGTGTGAAAAATAGGCTCTTGATCCTGAGAGAGAGGGAGGGAGACAGAGATTGCCTGGCCCTCTACAAAACCACTTGCTTAGAAGTCTGGCTGGTGACTTTCCCCAGCACCCACAGAGGCATCTCCAGAGAGAAACCTTGAATGTTCCCCACTTGGGGCTGTCAGTTCTGTGTTCTGACTGGAGCACAAACATTGGCATTGGTCACGTTCATCCTGATTCACTTCATTACTAACAAACTGAAAAATTTCTTGCTCTCGGCAGCTCTGAAACATGTATCAGATGACATGAAAACTCATAAGAATCCGGCCTTAAAGAGCCAGAGTGGACCCGTGCGCAGCGGCCCCAAGCCTTTCACAGCCCCCAAGCCGGCTGGCGGAGCCACTCCCAAGCCAGCCGCCAAGAAGGAACCCCCAGTGCTGGAGCTGGAGGGCAAGAAATGGAGAGTGGTGAGTCTTCGGGCCTGGGTTGGAGGACGGGAGGTAGAGGAATGACACATAATTGTTTAACGAATCAGCCTTTCTTTTAACACAATTTGTTGGTTTGGCAAGGTCCTCTGGTGTTTGATGTGGGGAACAGAAAGATGAAATCTAATTCTTGCCTTAAAGAAGCTTATAATCTAGTGAGGAACTAAGACCAAAGGTACAAATCTACTGTCACACAAATGGTAATGTGACAAGTCCATGGAAGAGTTTAAACAGAGCGATGAGCCCTTTGAGGGGAGAATAACTTTTGTCTGGGGTGAGTGTTATGGAAGCACTGGCATGCCAGCGAGGCCTTGAAGAAAAGAAAGGATTTCGATGAGGAGGTAAAATGCTGAAAGAGACCCTTCTAAGTATGGGATGACTGGCCTGAACAGAAAGGCTTGGTGGAGAGGCTGGCTGAGTGCAGAGAACCCCAGTAGTTTGGTTTTAGCTAGAACATAGAACACGTATAAAGGGCAACAGTGTTAGAGTAACATGGAAGGGGAGCATAAAGCTGCCTTGTACAAGGCCTCCGATGCCCAGGTGAGGAGTTGCGACCTTGTTTGGGAGCCATTGCAGATAGCTTAGCCTGAGATTCTTGCTCAGAGATCACAAAGACCTCACAGCATCAGCAGAAATGTTTTTCGTTAGTAGACTCTTTAAAAAGGAAGATAACGGAGGTGTTCCATCTTTAACAGGAAAACCAGGAGAATGTTTCCAACCTAGTGATCAGTGACACAGAGCTGAAGCAAGTGGCTTACATATACAAGTGTGTGAGTTCTACACTCCATATCAAGGGCAAAATCAATTCCATCACATTAGGTGAGTGCGAGGGGGCCTCCCATGTGAGGTTGCTGGGTACCAAAGTATGTCAGAACCCAGAATCTTAGCTAGGAGACCTTGTGGGGGGTGTTAGTGACAACTGCCCCTTCTCTCTCTAGATAACTGTAAGAAGCTTGGCCTGGTGTTTGATGACGTTGTGGGGATTGTGGAGATCATAAACAGCAAAGACGTCAAAGTTCAGGTAACCGATCTCTTGGCTCCTTGTCTTGGTCCCAGAGGAACCCTGGAGATAGACACGGGAGCTCCACCACATGTTACTTTGCATTCTCTTCCTTGATGGCTAGTCAGATTTAGTGCAGGGCTGAAAGCTGATCACTTGGGTGGTAAGGATAGAGGAGCAGGAGCCCCCTTAGATAACCTCTGCAAGTCTCCACTCGTGGGGAGCCTTCTTAGACTCATGGCCTCCGAATGTTAGACCTGGAAGGCACCTTGGAGACCCTCCAGTTCAACTTGGTTTTATGGTGGGGGAAACTGAGGCCCAGAGAAGCATTCAATGTCCATGGTCACAGCTATCACAGGCAGAACCTGGGTATAAATCTTGGCTCTGCCACTTACTATCTGGCTCCAAGTGCTGGACTAAGAGGTGCCTGTTTCCTTTCTCTTCAGGTGATGGGTAAAGTGCCAACTATTTCCATCAATAAGACAGATGGCTGCCACGTATACCTGAGCAAGAATTCTCTGGACTGTGAGATAGTCAGTGCCAAGTCTTCTGAAATGAATGTCCTCATTCCCACAGAAAGTGGTGACTTTGTAAGTGCCCTTGCCCCTGGGGTTCTTGGGAGTGGGGGAAGTAAGAGTGGAAGGACTTCTTGAGGGGATAACCAGTCCTCTCTAGAGTAAAAAGCTAACTAGCTGGTAGGAATTCTTCACAGAGCAGAGAAAAACAAATAATTCAGCACAGCCTGGCGCAGAGGTACTAAGATAAGCTTGTTAATTGAATCCGTTTATCTCTGCAATCCAGACTTGAGATCAGAGGGAGGGAGCTGAGCTGGAGCCTTGTGGTAGAACTTCCCAGAAGTCATTTCTTCTTCTCCCATGGTTCCCTGAGAGGGAGCAGGCCCATCTCTCTTCTCTCCTACATTAGAGTCAGAACTTCTAAGTAGCAGGGGGCTGACTCATAAGGAGTCATTACTGGGCCTAGGCCAGGGGCCACTCTGAGAGCTGAGGTGAGGCCAGTCCCTGGGGCACGATCAGTAGTATGGGTCATAACCTGCTGTTTGACAAGGACAGCGAGCAGGCTGTGGCATTGCATCCTGTGCAGGCCTTTTTAGGGAAGGGTTATTCTTGTTTCATTTACCATTACCAGCCCCCCTCCCAGAAGTAGCACAGATCCAAATCTGACCATATTTTTTCAGTGCTTTATAAACCTAAAGGTTTTTGCCTCCCAAGAATGGCAGGTAGGGAAACTGAGCCTCTTAGACATTCTGTTACTTCCCCAGCATCACAGATCAGTCTCTTGACTTCACATCTAGTCACTGCCTGAGTCCTATCACTGACAGTCCTTTTCTCCTTTGCAGAACGAGTTCCCTGTCCCTGAGCAGTTCAAGACGCTGTGGAATGGGCAGAAGTTGGTTACCACAGTGACCGAAATTGCTGGATAAGGAGTGTGCCACTGGGTCCTGTGCCCTCCCCCCCAAACCACGGGATACACCTGCATTCAGATGATTCTCTTCTAGATTTCCTCTACCTTTCTGCTCTTAAAGGCTTCTCTTTCCTTGGAGAAGTACAGCTACCTGCCTTCACTGAATATACCTCAGGCTGAGATGTGGGGTGGGGCAGCAGGTCAGTTGGGCATCTGCATGTGATCTGCAGGAAGGCGCATCTTCTCCATGTCAGCTTGAACCACACCACCAATCTCTTGGTGAACTCGAGACCCTTTCGGATGGGCTTCAGCTTTGGGAAGGGGGACACATGGCTCCCTCCGGATGAATGGACCAGGTTGTTCCTGCAAGGGTCAGGCCTTTTGGTAATGCATTTCAGGAAGGTAGTGGAAGCTGATGTGTAACCCCAGCTAGATATTCTAACCAAACTAATTCACTGGCACCAAGTGATGTTCCTGGGCCCCAGTGACATGGCTGCCCTGGACCAAAAGCCAACACTCGGGCAACAGCATTCCAAGCAGACTGGTTTCCCTGTTAGCATTCCATATTCTCCTCTCATTCTGTCTGTGCCATGCCAGGAGGTTCCCTTGTACCAGCTGCCAGAGGAAGTCGGGGCTACAACAGACAGTCCACCCTACAGCAGTTAGGTGAAAGCTGGGTCCTCTTCATGTGAGCCTTTGGGGTGTCGGCCAAGCACCTCTCTTCAGAAAAGTTTTTTAAAAATTATTCCAAGGAATCTGGCATTCCTTCTTCCCTTCCATTAACTATTATGAATCTTGACAGGTGCCTGTCGTCTGTTCTCTTTCAGAATTGTCTTGGCTCATGCCATGTCTTGGCGCCTGCCTTCTTGTCCCTAAACGGTTTGACCTTTTCTTGGCTGGGAGGCTTATGGCTTTTGTTTATATCCTGAACAGAAGCGTGAAGCCTTCATTACAGGCTGTTGCATGGGCTTGAACTTGATGGTTTCAGGCCTTGAATAGCTTTTCCTATGTATAAATGGTTTTTATTTTCCCTTTAGAATATTTACTAAAATATGCAATTTTTTTTAAAATTTTTGGTGGGGGGGGGGACTGTCCTGTGACTTCTACCCATTCCTGAGGCTTGTGGGAATAAACCTTTATGTACTTAAAATTATACAGAAACTAGAATAAAGTTAATGCCAACTTGCTCATTTGTGTGTATGCTGGTTAGAAAAAGGCTGATAGCAAGTAAGAAACCAGTGCTTTTATTTTTCAGAAAAGCTAATAAAAACAAAAAATTTTTCCACCTAAAGAACAGGGATCTCAGGATGGGTATGGGACAAGATGGTGTAGGCTTGTTTCACCTCCAGGGTATGATATACATATGTCTCCTGTTTGAGAGCCTTTGCACGAAGCAGTCAAAAGAGAGATAATACTTTCATTGCTCCAATGATTAGAAGCACAGTGAGGAGAGGCTTTAGCAGTCACTCGGAGCACGCTCTGAAAATTGGACCAATTTGGAAGCGGTCTAATCCTCCAGGGAGTAGGACCCCATTGTCTCCTCCCCCACTCTGCTCTTGTGCCAAAAGGCTTGTTTTGTTTGGCACTTTGTTGAATTTGTTTTCAAACAGGACAGCAGGATCAGTTGTACTTGACCAGGGACCACCACAGGCATTCCAACTAAACTCCGAGAGCTCCCCTACTTCCTTACTCCACTGGCAAAACTGAAAACCCAGACAAGTCAGATCACTTCATCACCTCATTTGGCTCTATTCTTGGCCAGAGAAAGGAGCTATTTCCAAGTGGACTGTTTCTGTGCTGTAACCATGTCGTTATAGTTCAGGTTGGCCCCTGCAATTCAGTCACATTCTAGCAGTTACTGTCTTGCTCCCAATTTTTCTGCAGAGCAGTCTATAACCTAGAACTAGGTTTAACCACAGTCAAGGACACGTAAAACAATCCTCCTACTCATTAGCTAATGAAACTTGGACTCCCTACCATATGGCAGCAGGATTAGGCCTGAGCAGGGAGCAGATAAGATGAGGATCTATCTCCTCGGGCAGTGTCAGATGAGGAAAGGAAGGCAGGGTTAGTTGCATCTAAGGGCAGAGTACAGTCTTGATTGAACCCCCCACCCCAACCCCTCCCCACCAAGTTGCCATGGAAATGAAGCAAGAATGTCACACCAAGAATGGAAGGAGATTTGTATAAAACCATTCCTCGGAGAATTGAAGGTGGTCCCCCTCTACAGCCAGGAAGACTAGTTTGCCTGCTTTGTCCATTTCCTTAAGCCCCAAGCGGTCCTAGAGGGAGAAAAAGCAGCATTAATCTTACGACTGAAAATCAGGTTGATGGAAGAAGACGCTGAAGGGCCCTATGAGAGGCTTCTGCATTTATGCTAGAGGAAAGTGAGCATGGAATAGCTAAGGGCTTAGATCCTAGCCTACCATGGAGCCTGGTTTTTGGCACAATTTTACTGTGGAAACTTGGGTTTTTTCTTCCTGCCCCTGTTTATTCAAGTTTTACTCTCATGACCTTGTAAAAGCATTTGGTCTGTACTTGTGCAACAATTAAAGCTTCAGGCTTTACTCTCTGTGCACCAGGGAGAGGGAGAGAAGAAGAGGGAGGATGGCCACCCACCCTATAAATGGCCCAGTAAGCACCTTGGCCACATGTGTTCAACCTTTGGGATAAGAGGATTCTCTAAAATCCTTCCCCTCTAAAAAACCTTCCCCTAAAATCACCCCACCTCTGCTCCCACCCTATACACATACACCCATTATTTCTTGAAAAGTGAAATTCTATGTAAATGTAGGACAGAGGTTCTTACCCTGGGGTCCACAGACCCCATCCCCTCCAGAGGGGTCTAGAGAACTTTTAGGGAGGACCATGAAGTTGGATGGGGATAAAATTTAATCTTTATTTCAATAATTGGTTTCCTGTGCTGTGATCCTCTATTTTATTTTGTTCATTTTAAACGCACTATTCCAAAAAGTGGTTTATAGGCTCCACCAAACTGCCCTGATGCAGTGGAGAGGTGGAGCTGGGATTCCCATCCCCTTCAGAGGACTTGGGAGTCCAAAGTTCTTCCCACCCCACCCTGCAGCCTTGTAAACATGGCAGCTGGCTCCTGGGGCCTAAACCCAGGGGTGAAGCCTGGGACTAGGTAATGGAACTACCCAGTACCCATCTAAGGCCGAGCTCTAATTACCAAGTCAAGAGGCTGGGTTTTTACAACTTCAGCCCAAAACAGTAGACAGGTAGTATAGCCTGAGATTAGCATGGAGAAACCAGGCTGTGCACAAGGTAACAATATAAAATTAAGACCTCTGGTTAGGAGAAAAATCAGTTATTGAAAACCTGCCATAGCAAGCCCTGTGAAAAATCATCATGGGAAGAAATGATGTCCAAAGGGGCCCAGATGCTGATACTCAGTGCTCTCAGTTCAGTTTAAAATACACTAGCAGCAACACTGCCCCACTTCCCTTGGGTTTTATTGCACATGGGCTGTGGCTTTCAAAATCAGAGAGGCCGACCTGCCTCTGAAATGAGTCAGAAGTTTGGGTCATTCAGCTGGCGTGCACTCTGGCCAACTTGAGCTGGGACAGATTCCCCAGTGGCAAGCGCGACTGCTGGAGGGCCCAAATACTGACGAACTGAATTCCACAGTAAAAGCCCCAGGCTAACAGGCAGCCAAATTCTGCAGTGTGTGCTAGAGGAACCAGCCTCCCCAAACAAGCCTTGGGCTCCCCCCTGCTTCCCTCCCCATTAATTATGCACTTGGGGTTTAAGAGAAGATTGGTTTCTAGTGCTCCGTCTCCCAGATGGCCTTGTACTGGCTCTGAAGCCCTGCCAGAGGGAGCCAGCCCACAGCAAACACACTGTATGCAGCCCACAATCTTTCTGTAAAGTAATTGATAGAGCATGAGGGGACATTGTGTGAGTGTTTTTTTTCCTACAATGCAAGGCTTGGGGGACTAATAATAGCCTGACATTTAGATAGTGCATTGAAGTTGACAAAGTACTTCCCCTAAAATGCTGTGGGGTAGGCTCTGCAAAATCTCTGTTTCACATAGGAGGAAACCAGAGCCTGAAAAGACAGGACTTGCCTAGTGCTATGTGGTTAGCAGGGGTGGAAGCCAGCATTCCCAACCAGCTCTCCTCTACTCCAAGCCTGCCGCTTGGGCGACCTGGGCTTGGGGCAGGGGAGTTCCTCCCAGGGCCATCCTTCATTGCCCTTGCCCTTCCTCTGCTAGAGTGTAAACTCCTTGAGGACAGGGCCTGTATCTTGGTGAAGTGCCCAGGACAAAGTAAGCATTCGATAAATGTTTACGCCTCTGATGGTTCAAGTGCTCCTGAGACCTGAAGAAGCCTAGGGTGGGATGGAGGGGGCGCCTAGTCCTAGACAGCAGCTCTGACCTAACACTCGCCACAGGGTTATTGCTGAAAAGCCAACAAACCTGTCAGGACTGAATTGGGCCCCTGCAGAGTAGAAAGTGCCCAGAAGGCATAAGGCAGGCCTCTCTTTGCCAAGGGGCTTGGGGTTTGTATTTCACCAGCTTTGACTCGGGCTTGAGATGAGTTTGGACTACCTCCCCATCTTCTCACCGCCCAAGTCAGCTCCCGTTACCTGTGTGTACAGGGAAGTCTCCTGTAAGGGGATGGTCTCCTTGGCCTGGCCACTTCGGTAGAATCCAAACCACTGTGGGAAAGGGGTGGATAGACAAAGACACAGGTCAGTAGCCTAGCTCCAGCTGCCAGCCTGCCTGAGAATGGAAGAAGGCCTCAAGACTTCTTGCTGGCCTAGCCCTCTCATTTTACATCTGGGGAAACAGACGGCCTGGTAGCAAAGAGTAAAGCCTCAGATCTGGACCCAGGTCTTTGGAGCCGGCACTCCTTCCTCTGCCCTACAGGAGGCTCCCAGGTAATGGAGGCCAGTGTATGCTGTTGTTATTCCAGATAGCCAGAATTCACAGGATGCTGAAGGTTTCTAAAGCACACTGCATAGACTGGTCCAGCTCCATTCTCACAAGAGTACAAGGCTGGTGCTATTGTCCATTTTATGGATGAGCTGGGGGAGAGGTTAAGTGACTTGTCTAGGGTCACACTGCCAGTAATCTGCTGAGGCAGGATTCAAATTGAATCTTGGGATTCCCAAGTTCAGCACTCTATTTCAGATCTGTCTGGTTTCATGAGGGTGGTTCCAGTGCAGATCCCAACCCTCCTGGTACCTCAGCAGACATCTTTATGAACCGCTATAACAATGATATTATAATTAATTAATAATATAATAATAACCACTAGCATTTAGAGAGAGCTTTCAGGTTTGCAAAGCACCTTCCATACATTGTCTGGTTTAATCCTCACAACCACCCTGGGAGGTAAACACTATTATCATCCCCACTTAACAGGTGAGGAAACTGAAGGTGAGAAAAGCTGAGTGACTTCCTTAGGATCACATGACTAGTAAGAGTCTGAGGAGGCAACATTTGAACTCAGGTCTTCTTGGTGGGTAACCTTCTGGGGAGCTTTTCCACACTTAGCTGGGCTGGTCCTGGGGGGCAACAGAGAACCGGTCTGTCTCTACAGCTCCTCAGAGCCTGTCAGGGCTCTGTACTGTGCTGGTCCGGCCTTTAAGATCCCAGGGCATTTTCAGTACTACAATGGGGTCTTGGAAGTACTTAGTAGGGGGGAGGGGGAATCCCTTCCCCAAAATAACCCGAATTTTCAGTTTACAAACACCACCAACTGTGATACAGGTCATATTATCATCCCTCTTTTACAGATAAGAGAAAGGCGGCTCAGAGGGGGAGATGACCAGCCGTGGCCACACAGCCCACAGGTATCAAACCCAGGTTTCCTGACCCCCAGTGCTGGGTTCAGTGCCCCACACCACAGGAAACAGGGTTCCGGAAGCTACTTCTAAATGTTTATCTTAGGGCACCAATTAGACCCCTTCTGAGGCTGCTCTTTCCCACACTGGCCAGTACCCTCCGGCACCCTTCAAGTTTCTCGAATGCCCAGTATCTCACCTCTGAGTCCACAGGGTCGACAACAGAGTCGTTGAGGAACTTCACCATCACAAAGTTCTTCAGGGTCATCAGGTTCTTCCTGTAGGTCTCGTTAATGCCCTGGCAGAGAGAAGGGTCACGTGACTGGCAACCCTTGGGTGATGGATCTGGGCCACGGCCCAACCCGAGTCACTGTCCAGCACCAGGAGGAGGCCCTTCCCCATCTGTGTGTAAGATCTCTCTTCCTTCCCATTCATCTCTGTCTCCCCTCAGGCCCAGCTTCTAGTTGTGTCTTCATCAAACAGAGGCATCCACAATGCTCTCCTCTTCCCAGAACCGTTTAAAATCCTGCTTTCTCCAGGAAGACTTTACTGAAGAGGCAGGAGTTACCTGGGCTGGCAAAAACCCACCCCGTCTTTATCCCCAGAAAGAAGAGAGGGAAACTGATGGACAAACAAAAACCAAGTCATGGAATCGGGGATTTTAGAGCCCACCTAGCCCTGACACCTAAGAGGTGAAGCAGCTTGGCCAAGGCCATCCAGCCAGGTCTTCTGAGGCCACACCCACACCCCACACCCCACATTTACTGTGTCTCCTTCCCATCCTTGTAAAGGTCACCTCCCCCTGAGCAGGGCCGTGATTCACGCCAAGGTTTGGGGCAAACAGTCCTATCTGGTGAATTCATGCTGCTAAGGCTTCTGGTAGCGGCCCTGACACTCACCCTTTCCTGGTTGATGTCAGCCAAGAAGATGCTTTTGTTGCGGTAGAGGTCCTCCTTTATCGGGTCATGCCAGTACTCTGCTTGTACCAAGCTACAGGACAAGGGAAGACAGATGGCAAGGCAGTCAGTGACATATCCTGACGACTGCTCGAGGGCCCCTGCAGTCTTTCATGGGTGCGGGGCTGGGGGCACGGGGAGGGGAGCAGGGGCACGTGGCCCCAGACCTTAAGAACCTCATGACCACTGTTCAGATTGAGAGGGCTAGATACAAGATAAACACACAGAGGACACGTTCAGCAAGTCCTGAGCATCGACTTCGCTGGAAACAATGGGCCGCAAAGACATGAGACGCTGCACGCTCAAACGTAATCCATCATGGCAAGGCTGAAGACTCGTCTACCACTCTCCCCATTTTATAGATGACAAAAGAGAGCCCCGGGCAGGAAGGCTGAGGGGCACAGAGGTGGCGAGCAGTGGTGCCAGGATTCAAACCCAGGTTCTCTGACTCCAAGACAGGCTCCTTCCATGGTGTCACACAATCATAACCACAGACAGCGTTTACATGGAGTGTTGAGTCTGCGAAGCACTTGACAAATAGTATCTCAACAGAGCCTCACAACTACCCTGGGAGGTAGGTGCTTTTTTTTTACACATGAGGAAACTGAGGCAGACAAAGATTGTGACTTACCCAAGGTCACGCAGATAAGTGTCTGAATTCAAGTTTGAACCCAGGGCTTTCTGTCTCCAGGCCCAGAGCTCTATCCAGTGCACCACCTTGCTGCCTATCATATATGCTGCCACCTCTATTAATTGGGCCTATAATATACTTTCATTTCCCACCCCACCCCCATGTAGCTTCCTCCAGGAAGCCTTCCTTGAATAAATAAGAATAGTAGATTTCCACCTTCCTTGGCTAACTTTTACTATTAAATTTACATGTGTGTGTGTGTGTGTGCGCGCACGCACACGACACATACACACAGAAAGAAAGCACTTTTCGCAACAACTCTGAGAAGCCTGGAGGGCAAATATCTTCACTTGACAAGTGGTAAAAATGAAAGTTATGACTTGCCCACAAACCAAAGGAGAAAGGATCCTGGCTGGGGCGCACACCCAAGTCTTCTGTGTTCTTTCCACATCATCACAACCTAACAACAGCAGCAGCTATCATTCATAGAGCACCCACTCCGTGCCAGGCACTATACTAAGTACATTTCCCTGCCTCCACTTTTGGAAAAACAAGCCTTCCATAAAAAGTAATTAGAGGAGGTAGCATAAAGTAAGGGGATGCTTGCAGGTTGGATGATCAATGCACAAGAAGAAGAGGGGGAACTAATCATGAGCACGCAAGAGTCCGGGACAGTGCTAAAGGCACAAGGTTGAGCTGGGTCGGGAAAGGTAGGAGGCAGAGAGGTAGGTTCCCATTTTGCCAACAAAAGTGTGATCAAGGCAAGAGAGTTCCAAGGAGAAAGCGAACGACGCTTGTCAAATATTATACAGAAGTCGAGAAAAATGAGGGCTGAGAAGCTTTCATCTTTGGCTATAACCAGAAAGTAATGGTATTCCCCACTGAGAAGTGGTCAAAAGGGAAGAACAAACAGTTCTCCAAAAAAGAATGGCAAACTATTACCAACCATAAGACAGAATGTTCCAAATAGCTAACAGCAAGGAGATGGCCAAGTGAAACAGTCTAGAGAGAGGAGGGTCCAGGACACAGCCCTGGGGGCCACGGAAGGGCTGCCCACAGGCTAGTGGGCATGAGCCGGATGAAGAACTGCAGCAAGGTGAAGTCAGCTGAGCATGCACAAGGCCTACACCAACTGCCACAAACAAGTGAAAATGAGCATCATCCAACAGAAGAGCCCTGGCCCCAAAAGAGAGACTGAGGAGGTCATGGCCCCCTTCTCTGCAGGTGCGAATGCTGCTGCAGGAACAGCAGAGTCTTCCCATGTGTGGATTGGTTTCGCTGAATTTTTTCCTCTTTTTTTAATTTGTTGTAACAGATGGCTCTCTGGAAGGTGAGGAGGAATGATAAAGGGAAATAGCTAGGTAATGTGAAAACAGAAGATATCAATGAAAATCTTTTTTTTTTCTTAAAGAAAGTCAATGATGTTTTCTGATAATATGATTTCAGTGTAGTGGTGGGTGTGGAAGCCAGACCACAGGGGTTGGGGAGGAGAGACAGTGAAGAAGTGGTGGGTGAGTACCTCATAATTAGCCCAGCAACGTAGGGAAGACAGACCAATGGCCACAAGAGGGGGCAGAGGGCCCCTTGCTAGGGACGTTACCTTGGGCAGTGTAAGGCAGCAGTGGGGAACCTGCGGCCTTGAGGCCACATGTGGCCTTCTAGATCCTTAATTACGGTCTTTTGAATGAATCCAAATTTTACAGAATGTCTTTTTCTATCCAGCCCAATATCCAGACTGTCAAAGTCTTTTTAGGCCCTAATTCTGTCATCCAATGTGCTTGGTATCCCTGTATGCTTGGCGTCATCCATCGATTTGATAAGCATGCCCTCTAGACCTTTATCCAAGTCACTGATAAAAACAACACAAGGCCTTGTGCAGATTCCTGGGGTACTGCTCCAGAGACCTCCCTTCAAGCTGGCTTTGAGTCATTAACGATGACTTTTTGTGTTCAGTCATTCAATTAGTTCCAAGTTCGCCAAATGGTACTGTTCCCTGACCCCCATCTCTCCATCTTGTCCACAAGAAGTGTGTCACACTTGGTCAAAGTCTTCGACCTCTCTCAGTGGCTCCAAGTTCTGCCCTCTAGGGGCTACACAGGACCAATCTCTCTTCCACATGAAAGCCAGAACTTGCTGGTCAAATGTGTATTTCAGGAAAAAGGCTCAAAAGTTCAGAGAAAAGCTAGGGATGATCCCCATGGCCAGAGAACTCTAAAGGGAAGGAGGCTCTAGGAAGACTCTCATGAACGAAATGTTGATTTTGGGCTCATGAAAGATCCCAATGAAGCAGAGGAAGAGATGGCCCTGCGTGGCAATCGGCAAAGGTCGTGTACAAAAGAAGAAGGCAGGGGCACAGAGCTAAGGACAAAAGCAGGAGGGCCCCATGTGGGAATCGGGAAGGCTGGCACCTAAAGTTAGCTGTGGCTCAGGGCAAAGCTAAGGACAACAAACAAGAAAGACGAGGGTGCAGAGAGCCCACCAGGTGGGGCAGACAGGGTCCCGTCCAGGGCTTCCATGTTTTGTGGCTGCCTTGGTGGGGGCACTCCCTCCCTCAGACTGACGCATGCAGCAGCCCATTCCTCCATGCCCCCAGCAGATGGTCTTCATGAACTTCACTGGCCAAAAATACAGTGAGTGGACAAGAAATACTCCAAAGCCTTTTTAGCCTGGCAAAGACCTGCATGGATGTGTTTCCCTGGTATGAATGTAAGGGCCACCTCCAGGCCAAAGAGGCCACCAACGTCAGCCCACAAGAAATAGCAGACTCCTAGTGCAATGTTGGGATAAAAGGAAAAGAACTTAGTGAGGCTTCCTCTGTGCCAACTACTGGGAAGTAGAAATGGAAAAGACAGCCAGTCCCTACTCCCAAGGAGTTAGTCCCAAGGGGCCATTTTCCTAGCTGGTGGGTAGTGTCGGCCCTGTGATGCTCCTTGTGGAGCCTCACCACAACCCTGGGAAGTACATTCTCTCACTTGCCCCACTGTACAGATAAGGAAATGGAGGTTACAACTAGTAAGTGCCTGAGGCCACATTTGAACTCAGGTCTTCCTGTCTCCAGGTCCAGGCTCCAGCCACTGCATCCCCAGCTGCTGGCAGATTTGTAAGTCAGGTGACTTTCCCAGGGAGCATAGCCAGTAAGTATCCGAACCAGAACTTGAATCCTGGGCTTCTGGTTCCAAGAAGAATAGTCTCTCCCAACTCCATCCCATTGTCCTTCTAAAGAAAGGGGAGGGCCTTCATTTCCGTTCAGCCATTGTCTTATTTTTCCATTAGAATGATCTTACTATCAGAAAGGCCTGAATAAACAAACAACCAGAGAAAACGGAATGCCCAAATAATGAAGGGCAGAAGCCTCGAGCTGCTCTTTACATACTTTCCAGTCCCAGATACAAAAGAATAACCCCACTGGCTACTTAAGGAACTTGCAGGACCTGTGTCATTAATCTCTGGGGATTGGCAGCCACTAGGAAAGGGTCAGGGGACTGGAGATGGGCAGTGAGAAGTCAAAAAGTGGGGAAGGATCATTTCTGAAATTACAGCCCAACACTGATGCTCCTTTAGCCAAATCTCTACAAGGATTATTAGATGGATGGTTTGTGGGCACTTAGAAAGGGAAGCAGCGATCACTGGAGTCACGAGCTATGCCGAGCTGAACAGAACTCCTTTTTTGAAAGGCTTGCCAGACTGGCATATAAGAGACAGGGCCCAAGTAGAATATCCAGGTGTTGGCTGACAAAGTCCCTTGTAAACAAACAAACATAGAAATGTGGGCTGAATGACAGGACATTTCGAGGGATGTGGAGATGGCTGAGTGATGGCGGGCAAAGGGCTTTAGTTAGTGAAGTAATGGAACTGAGAAGGTTGATTCATTGAGGACCCCTATTCTGTTCCAATCAGCATCAATCGATTTGTTAAGATTCTGTAGGGGTAGTGATCAGAAGTTCTGTATATTTGGGCCCAGAGCTGGGAACTACAGATTGTAAGTTCACTTGCTTTATCATGGGAAGCTGACTAGAGGCCCTTCACCTTTGTTTTCCCTTGTCATGGTGACCAAGCCCAGTG
Source organism: Trichosurus vulpecula (assembly GCF_011100635.1). NCBI lineage: Eukaryota > Metazoa > Chordata > Mammalia > Diprotodontia > Phalangeridae > Trichosurus > Trichosurus vulpecula. The sequence goes on along the minus strand of NC_050574.1, from coordinate 72,379,748 downwards.
CGGCAGAGGTGACTCAACCACATGGAAAGTCCCCCAATTTTATTTTTGTGCCTCTGGACCATCTCTCTTGTCCAACACAGGCAGGTGACCACCTTATGACTGCTTAGTGGAGATGCCCCATACCTTACCCAACCTGTGAAAACCCCCAAATATGTCAGCTTTGGCCTTCAAGATTAAAGTCTATTAACCAATGAGATTCTGTATTTTGCCATGCCTCTTTTGCATATTTGGGTAAAGAACAAGCAATGTATTGATCCATCCTTTGTATACGTCACATAGGGATATAGTTTCTAATAGAAGGGCCCTGTAATAGGCCTCAAACTTTAATGGAATGTTCATTACTGGTTTATCAGCCATGGAGCTCACTTGCACAACCATAAGAATGTTGACAAAGATATCTCCATCCTGTTTTGCTCAAATACCATGACCAAACCAAGCATGGACAGTGGCACAGTATGGAAGTTCACCCCAATATGTTCTCGGAGCATATACACAGCTCCTGCCTAACCTCAGGAGAGGCCCAACCGCCCAGTCAATGGAGACATTCCCAGATCACTCCTGCTTATCTTAGCCTGTGCAACACATGTCAACCCATGGAATTAGTCTGTATTTGGTAAGGCTGTTCTTGAATGTCTACATAGCTAGGTCTATAAAAATAGGGCCCTAGAAGAAGGCGGAAAGATCTGAGGGTCACTTCATCAGAGGGGACCACAGGCCCTCTAATAAAGAGCCACTGGTTCCAAACTCTGCCTTGGCCTCTCTTATTGAAGGTTGAATAATTTCTATCCCCACAGAATCCTGCGGAAGCTGGGACTTTGTCTTTACTCCATTCCTCTTCAGCCTTTGTCACAATAGCTCAAATGAAGAAACAAACACCAAAGAAAGCATGGACCAAGTGTCCAGGTAATGTGAGCCTGGCAGGGACCAATCAGCAAAAGTCTTCTGCAACCTTTCTATCCTTTCTATCCCATTCTTCTCTTCATATGTTTACATGATGACACCTTTTCTATTAAGGTTGTATGCCCACTGACACATAAGGTGTAAGACGGATGGTGGGAACAACTCTGGCTGAGGGTCCAGGAAACCCCAATTCACATTGCACATCTGTCAGTTCCTCCTCGTGCGGATCTTAGACAAGTCATGGAGGTTCCTGTGCCTCAGTTTCTCCATCTTCAAAAAGAGGGGGTTGGACTAGAGGACCTCTAGGGTACCTCCCAGCTCTAACTCTATGCCCCTAGGAGCCAAATGGATCTGGGTGGGCTTTGCCAGAGAAGGCCCAGTGTGCAGAACAAGTAGGGGTCTGTTCAGTTGGGTCTAACTCTTTGTGACCCCATTTGGGGTTTTTTTGGCAAAGATACTGGAGTGGTTTGCCATTTCCTTTTCCAGTTCATTTTACAGATGAGAAAAGTGAGGCAGATAGGGTGAGGTTGACTTGCCCAGAGTCACACAGCTAGTTAAGTATCTGAGGCCAGACCAGAACTCAGGAAGAAGAGTCTTCTTGGCTCCAGGTCTGGCGCTCTTCACTGCTTCACCTGGCTGCCCAACTAGGGGACTAGGTCTTGCAGGAGCAGGTACATCTGCCTCAACTCAACGATGGAGGCTGATGCTCATTCTCAAGTATGAGGCTGGAGACACCAAGAGCAGCCTGGGTCAGCTGCCCCTTCCTCTGGGCATTAACAGTAGTAATGGCTGACATCTGTCGAGCAGGGGCATTTCTCTTGTTTTCTCCCTGCAATCCCAGCAGCATCTGCCCGGGAAGCTCTAACAACCTCAAGGCCACCTCACTGGAATGGTTCTGACAATACTTACCTTTCCTGAACACCCTTGCTGTAGGCGCCCACATTCAGTGTTTTCCTGAGCCAGTCACAAAAATGAGAGCTCTCCCCTGGACATCGAGGAAGCCCATAAACACCTGCAGCAAGAGAAAATACACAAGCACTCACTTGATAGATCAGCCACAAAAATGACCAGATTCCTCCTGGAATCCCTGCGAAACAAATTCATATGCTTGGGGAATTGTCTAGAGCAGAGGTGTCAAAGCCATATCAGATTAAAATGTAATCGGAAAATAATGAACCAAATAAATAAAAAGACAATTGGATGTAGCTAATGTTAATATATGGTTTTCTAAATCAATATGAGGGCCTCCCAGGGATCATTATGGAGATACTGTTGCTGTTGTTCAGTTCTGTCTGACTCTTTGTGACCCCATGGACTGTAGCACGTCAATACTGTCCATGCGGTTTTCTTGGCAAAGATACTAGAATCAATTGTCATTTCCTCCTCTGGTGGATTAAGGCAAACAGAGGTTAAGTGACTTGCCCAGGGTCACACAGCTAATGAGTAGCTGATGCCACATTTGAACTCGGGTCTTCCTGACTCTTGGCCCAACACTCTAATCATGGAGCTGCCTAGCTGCCTCCTTGAATACTGATTTGTGGCCCCAATTTCTACCTGAGTTTGACATCACTGGCCTAGAACACCCTGAGGTCAAGTGACTTACCCAGGGTCACACAGCCAGAATACACCATAAGCAGGACTTAAACCCAGGTCCTCCTGGCTCCAAGGCCAGCTCTCTAGTCATTATGCCAACATTCATGAGAACCCACCTTTGGTGGCCAGGTCTTGTGGCCACACTCCTCCTCAAAGAAAATTCTACAATTTCTACAGCAATCTCACAGACCAAGTGCCAGTCTTTACTCCAGACCAAACCTAACAGTCCAGGCCTGTGCCCCAATGTCAAGAAAGAGCAAGGGTGATTTAGAGAAACTAAGAATTAAAAAAAAAAATAGCAAGGTTCTCTGAGTCAGCAACATGCTGCCAGGCAGTCTCAGAAGCTTTATGGTTTTTCCCTCCCCACCCCTCCATTGGGTCATCAGCCAGCAATCCAGTGACTCATTGGTTATTCAGTCCTGTGGGAATCAGGAGCTGAGTTAACTCAGGTTCCCCTAGTTCCATCACAGGCTCTGGAAATAGTTTTGTAAGGCAGATTGGCAGCTGACCTGACCCTATTAGGGTTCCTAGGTTTTTATTCTGGCCTGAGGATGGGAAGCCCTCTGGAGGCCCAGAACCCTGAAGGAGCCAGGCAAGGAAGCAAGAATTACCTTGATGCTGTCCGCCCACAGAAATCAGATTGATCATGGGAGGTGATGGACATCTCTGGGCCACTGCCCTCCTGTGGGAAGAAACAAATGAGTATTTGTGTGTCCAAAGGAGGAAGTGTGAAAGAGCCTTCCCCTGACAACAACCCATCCTCGTCCTAGAGCTGGAAGGGACCCCAGAGGCCAAGCTTGGCTCAAAGCCAGCCTTCTGCAAAGGCTCCTTCCCAGTCCCGCCCTCTGCTTCTGTGTTCCCTCTGAGACTGGCTCCCATTTATACCATATGTACCTTGTATCTAGTTGTTTGCACATGTAGAATGGGAGCTCCCTGAAGGCAAGGACCGAGTTTCTGCCTTTCTTTCTATGTCTTGCTCTTTGCACATTAGCTGGCATATAGTAGGTACTTAATAAAGGTCTGCTGACTGACCAACTGACGGAGGAATCTCTTCTATGACACCTGGGACTAGGATCATCCACAACTCTGGGATCATTCTGAACATCAGGCAGCCTTTCTTCCGCCTTCAGAGGGAGGTGAGCTGCATTTACTACGGACTTTAAAGGAAAAGCGAGCTCTACAGAGCACAGAGTCACAGCTTCCCCAATGATCCTCTCCTGTTCCACAATGGATAGGGACACACTTAATTTGGTGCTTCTCAGGTTCAGAATAAAATTAAATAGAATTTTTTTTAAACTCAAGGTTAAATAAACAAAGTTCTCCCCTCACATCAAGTCTAAATGTGCCTCTCTTCCCTCCTAGTTCTGCTCTCTGGGACCTAACAGAACAAACCTAATCCCTGCCTAATCCTCTAAGGAGAATGCTTCCCTGCTATTTTTACTGCTGAGTAGATTAAAAGAACAATCCAATTTACCAGAGGGGGTGGGGGGGGTTTGTCTCATATGACTAAGCCCCATCCAGAAGCCCACAGATTCCAGACTTTTCTCCAGTCGCCATTCCCACCCTTGCCCTTCCTGGCTGTAGAGTCTGTAGCCTTTTCCCTGGGCCTAGAGGGGATTCGACCACCCCTCGCCCTACTCTACCTAACTACCCAGAGGCCCCTTTCCCCCAAGGCCCAGCTCCTAACCCCCCAAGGCCAAAGGAATACTTCTGGCCTCACCTTTCTCTTAGTACTTTACCTGCACCCCCCACCTCCCACTTGTCTCACTCCTTCTTGTACCAGTGATCTGTGTCTGGTGTCCTCTGGCCCTTAAGGCCACGGGCTTCCGCACCTTCTTTGTGTCCTGGACCCCCGGGCAGTCTGCTAAAGCCTGCACAACCCTTCTCAGGATGTCTTTAAATGAATAAAACAAACTGCATGGGATTACAAGGGAGACCAATAGTACTGAAGTAGAGTGATCAGAACAGTATAAAAACAAGCTCAGAGTGAACCTAGGGAACCAGGCTCTAGAACAGAAGCTACTGGACAGCAGGCTCCATGGGGATCTCTCTCTCTCCCTCCCTCCCCCTTCCCTTCCCCCACCCTTCTTCTTCTTCTCCATCTCTCTCTCTCTCTCTCTGTCTCTCCTCCCTTAATCCTCACCCCCAACCATAGTAAATATTTGAGAAATGTTTGTTAAATTTGGCAGATTTTCACTTGGTGAAAATCTGCCAAACTCCTGACCCCTGAGAATCATCAGTATTACTAATAGCCAGGACAGCTGGTGTGGACTTGGCTCCTTCTGGTTAACCTCCCATCCTTTACCTGGTTTGAGCCCAGTGACAATCCTAGGAAGTAGGTGGTACAGAGATCCCCCATCCTAGATTCAGAGCTACATTTAGACCTCAGAGGTCACTCTACAGATGAGCAGAAGTAAACAGAGATCAAGGGTGAGGTGGGGTGGGGTGTGTGCAGGACAAAGTAGCAGGAGAAAGCCAAGGCCAGGGTCACACAGCTATTCAGGGTTGGAGGCAGGATTTGAATCATCTTCCTGACTCCAAGCCTAGCACTTCTACCCACTAGAGATGGGGTGGGGAACCTGCAGCCTCAAGGCTACATATGACCTTCTAGGTCCCTGAGTGCAGCCTTCTGAGTCCAAGTTTTACAGAACAAATCCTTTCATTAAGGGGGCTGTACTTGAAGACCTCGAGGGCCATATGTGCCTCAAAGCTGCAGGCTCCCCAGCCCTGCCAGACCATGCAGATGCCTCTCTCCCTGTTTTACAGTTGAAGAAATTGAGGTTCAATCAGAGTAAGTGACCTACTTGTCCAAGGTCCCAGAGGTGGCAAGAGGTAGAACCAGGGTTCAAACTCATGTCTGTTCCACTCCTCTGATCAGTCATTGGTTAAAGTCAGAAGTGGGACAGTGGGTCAAAGAGGCAATGAGAATTCTCCGGCACACAAGTGGCAATCTTACAATTCCCTCAAGCCACAGAGTCCAAGTAGGCGTCACCTGGAGGCTCAAGGTCAAGCTTTCTGCCCTCTAAGAGAAATCAAGTTCCTTGGAGTTTTTTCTACCAAGACTTTCAGAAAAGACCCCAGGCACAAAGAAGGACCTCCCCAGGCCACAAGAGACATCAGGAAGCCCTGCATCCAACCTCTTCTTTTTATAGATGAGGAAATTCGGGACCAGCGAAAAGTTTTGTAACTTGCCTAAGGTAAAGCAGAGCCAGAATTTGAAACCAGGCCCCCCAGGTTCCAAAGGAAGCTTATTTTCTACTGTACCATGCTGTTTCCGAGGGTCCCCAGCCCCAGAAGATGTGGGGCCTTGTCTAGGTCTCCCTTGTGGCTACTATTCCTTGAAGCAGGCTCTCAGATGCTTCCCTCCAAAGTCTACAAGTCTGGGTCTACTGCACACCCAGCTCCCCTAAGACAGAAGGCAACACCAGCCTGGCAGACCTATCAGGGAACACCTGAGGAACACCCCCAGGGCTCTGGGGAACAGACCAGGCTACTTTTTGTCTGAGCTTGTTTCTTTGACCTGGCCATAGAGGGAGGAATATAAATTAAGGAAAGATACGATTTACAAATTGTTAAATCTTCCCACTAAAGTCCTCCTCCAGTCCCTCTTCAAGGCATGAAAGCAACCCTGAGATCTAGAAGGCAATCATACAACAACCAGTAATTTTTTTTAATTAAGTACCTACATCACACAGGACCCATGCTGAGAACAGGGGGAGAGGATAAAGAGAGGAAATATATAACATTTAGATGGGGAAAAACTCCTGCCTTCAAGAAGCCCACAGTCTAACTGATGGTTGGACAGCTAGGCAGTGCCATAGTGGATAAAGCAGGGAGATAGAGAGTGGAATCAGGAAGACTCATCTTCCTATGTTCAAATCTGGCCTCAGACACTAGCTGTGTGACCCTGGGCAAGTCACCTCACCCTATTTGCCTCAGTTTCCTCATCTTTAAAATAAGCTGGAGGAGAAAATGACAAAGCACTCTAATATCCTTGCCAAGAAAACCCCAAAAGGGGTCACAAAGAATCAGACACAACTGAAAACAACTTAACAACAACTAGTGACTGTGCATGTCTAGGGGAAGTGAAAAGGGGGTGGAAAGAAGTGATAAGAAACCACCAGACCACAGGTGAAACACACATATTTTGTAAATGCAGAGAGTAGCAAAACAAAGGGTTTTTTGAGATCCAGGGGGAGGTTAAATCAGCCAGGCCCAGACTCTGGAGGTCCCACCTAGCTGAGGAGGCTTCAGGTGCTGGAGAGGATATCCACCACACAATGGACCAGAGCAACCATCAGGAACTATTGAGCCCACATTAATGAAAACACATCTCAGCTGAGAACTCTGACATATTTTACTGAAAAAAATTGAGGCCATTCATGGAGAGCTCCCTCTTCTCCTCTCCCCTCCCCTCCTGTCCCCCCCATCTCATGACACTCAGTCTTCGGACACTGTCTCCTACTTCATCGCATCTCACAGGAAGAGGTGGCCCTTCTCCTTTCTTGCACAAGTGACCTCATCCGTCTCCTCTGGCATCTCATCCTCACTCTCTCACTCACCTTCCACCCCTCCCTGTCCACTGGCTATTTTCCTACTGCTCCCAAAAATGACCATGTCTCCTCCATCCTCAAAAAATCCTCTCTTAATCCTTCTGTGCCTAGTAACTGTCACCCTGTATCTCTTCTTCCTTGTGCGGATAAACTAGAGAAGGATGGATGGAGGCTTCCGTTTCCTTTCTTCTCACTCTCTTTTACAGAGATCTCTCTGCAGTCTGGCTTCCGAACTCATCATCCCACTGAAGGTGTTTCCTCCATAGTTACCCTTCATCTCTTACTTGCCAAGTCTAATGGCCTTTTCTCAATCCTCATCCTCCCTGACCTCTCTGCAGCCCTCTGCCTCTCAGACCGTTCCTTCTCCTTTGCTGGATCCTCATGCAGGTCACCCCCATTGGCTGGGGGTATCCCAGAGGGCTCTGCCCTGGGCCCTCTCCTCTCTTCATATATATACTATCTCATTTGGTCTCATCAGCTCCTATGGTTTCAATTATCTTTATGCTGCTGTTTCTCAGATCTACTTATCTAGCCCGCACCTCTCCCAGCCTCCAAACTTGAATCTCCAACTGCCTTGCAGACATGTGAACTGTATGGCCTGAGACAGCTTAAATTCAACCGTCCCAAAGTGAACTCAGTATCTCCATCTCCCCTCCCCCAAATCCTCCCTTCTTCTTATCTTCCCAATTACTGCTGAGGACACCACCATCCTCTCAGTCTCTGGGGATCACAATCTAGGAGCCTGTTGATTTCACCTTTGAAATATTTCAGGTATATGGTCCCTTCTCTCCTCTGATGTTGCCACCAAGTGGTACAGGCCCTCACCTCCTCCTGCCTGGATTCATGTAAGAGCCTGCTGGTGGGTCCAACCCCCTCAGGCCTTCCCCCATTTCAGTTCAACCTTCATTCAGCTGCCAAAGTGATATTCCTGAAGTGCAGATCTGACTGCATCTCACTTTCACTTACTTACACACAGACACACACACACCCAATTCAATAAATTCCAGTGGCTCTCTCTCACCTCCAGGAGCAAATACAAGATGCTCTTTGGCATTCAAAGCCCTCCATAACCTGACCACCTCCTACTTTTCTAGTCTTCTTACACCTTACTCCATAACATGCGCTCTTCAATCCAATGAGCTAGGTGCCATAGGTACTATGCTCATTTTATAGGTAAGGAAGCGGAAGCTCTACAAGGTGATGGGCCTGGCCTGGAGTCAAGGAGACCTCTTTTGCTGCTCTTCCAACATGACCCTCCAGCCCCTCATTGGCCGTTCTGGAATCCCGGCCTGGACTGCTGTCCCTCCTCATCTTGGCCTCCTGGCTTCATGTCCCAGCTAACACCCCACCTTCTCCAGGATGCCTTTCTGGTCCCCTGTGATGCCTTCCCTCTGTACATGATCTGCAAGTCCTCTCCCCATTAGACTGGGAGCTCCTTGAGAGCAGGAACTGTCTTCTGCCTTCCTTTGTATCCTCAGCACTTAGCACAGTGCCTGGCATGTAGTAGGTGCTTAATAAAAACCCTACTAGCTGAATGACTAAAAACAGACCCTTCAGAGGCAGTATAGTACAGCAAATATAGCTCTGGACTGAAAATCAGAAAGTCCTGAGTTTGAATCCTGCCTCAGACACTTACCAGCTGTGAGACCCTGGGCAATCTTGTGGAGCCTCAGTTTCCTCATCTGTAAAATAGGCCTAATTTCACCTGTGGTATCTGGCCCATTGGGTGGCTGTGAGGCTCGAATGAGAACACATGTGTAAAGAACCTTGCAATTCCTGGTTACCATGTACGCAAATTACTGTTTTTGTGAAAAGACCGAAAAGTTCTTCACCAGTGAAGTGAGAGAAAGGGACTTACAGGAACTGGCCACCTTGGGAGAATCCCATGGCATTGTAGCCTTGCTGCAGCTTGGGGTTCTTGGTGAGCATCTCGCACACTAGTGTCACCTGGTGATTCACGTTTAAGAAGAAGCTGTTCTCCATATCCTAAAGAGGAGAGGGGAGGACAAAGGAGGAAAAAGGGGAAGGGGAGAGGGCAGGATGAAGGAGGAAAGAAGGGAAGGGGATAGAGGAGGAGAGAAGAAAAGAAGGGAAGGGGATAGAGGAGAAAGAAGGAGGAAGGAGAAAAGAAGGGAAGGGGATAGAAGGGAAGGGAGGAGAGGAAGAGAAGGGAGATGGATAAGGGAGAGGGAAAAAGAGACAGAGGACAGAAGAGAGTAAGGGAGGGGAAAAGGGAGTAGGAAGGGGAAGGGAAGAAAAAGGGGAAGGGAAGAAAAGAGGGAGGGAAAGAAGAGAAGATGAGAAGGAAATAGAAGGGAGGAGGAGGAGAAGAGAAGGGAGGAGAGGGGAGAAAAGAAAAAGAGAAGGATAAGAAGAGGAAAAGGAAGAAGAGGAGAGGAGATGTAAGGGAGAACGGGGGAGGAAGAGCAGAAGAGGAAGGAGGGGGAAAAAGGGGAAGGAGAAGAAGGTAAAGAGGAGGGGGAGAAGGGGGAAGGGGAAAAGCTTATGAAAACCAAGTTTCCAGTCATATCACTGTTAAACGCCTCACTAAGTCTCCTCTTTAACTTCTCTGCTTCCTCTGCTCCCAGGCCAACAGTCGCTGCTTTGCTATTAACTAGTCATATGACTTTAGGCAAGTTCCTGGGCCCCTTTAAGCTTAGTTTCTTCATCTTTAAAGTAAGGGTGAGGGTGGAACAAGCGATAGACTCTTACAGGCCAGGATTCTCTTATTCTAGATAAATTCTAGTTTCCTTCTACATTAAGGGAAGAGAAACACTTCCAAAAGCCTGGCAGACACCCAGGAGTCCCTCCTTCGGGTCACTAAGAGTGAAAGCCCCAATAAAATGACCTTCTCAGGAAGAGTGCTGATAGAAAAAACGAAACTGTGTGAATCACTTTTCAACCAAACATTTATCATGAGCTTCTCGGTCTAGTAAAAGTCGTAACTTAGCTCTGTGGATGTATTACCTCAATCAGAGTCTTCCCAATCTCCAGCGACAAAACATAAATTCCTGGTATTTTGTGCTCAACCATTTTTTTAACGGCCCCCATGCTCAAGGGGTTACAGCAGCTGTCTCCTACACAGGAGAAGAAGAAAGAAAACACTTGAAGTTTTAGCTGTTATACATAGTAATCATCTATGAGCTTCAGGAGCCCCAACAATTTAATGGGGTGCCAACGATGTAGCTACAATTCAATTTACACAATCACATATCAACCTTGGTGCAACAGAAAGAACAATGGCCTAGGAAGTGGGAGATTCAGGTTCGAGTCCCAGCCCTGCCATTTTCTAGTGGTAATTTTGGACAAGTCACTTCTTCCTTCTGGGCCTGCCGACTCATCTGTAAAATGCGTGTAAAAATGGCTTGCTTCACATGTGCTGACATAAGATTACAGAAGGGACCTTGGAAGCCATCAAGTCTTATCCCTTGTTCTACAGGTGAGCAAACTGAGGCAAAGAGCAGTTAAATGACTTACCAAGGATCACAGAGCTAGCAAGCTTTATCTGTGGCAGGATCTGAAACCGTGTCTTCCTGACTCTGTGTCCAGCACCCCAGCCACTGTTACTCACTACCTAGTGATACCATACCACCTATTTCACAAGATTACTGGGAGAAAGAGCTTTGTAGACCTCAGGGCCCTATGTAAACATTATTTCATCATCACTATTATGTGTAAGGCACTAGGGATGAAAAATACCATTAGTCCTCATCCTCAGTGAAATGCAGTGAACAAAAATAACATCTGGCAGTAGAGAACCTTGATTCATGTCCTGGCTCTGCTTATGACCACCTGTGTTAGCTCAGGAAAATCACTGAAGCTCTGAGTCTGCTTCCTCATCGATGGAATGAAGAAAGTAACAAACTAATAAATGGATAGCTACTGTATTATGAAAATGAAATACCAAGCACTTTGCAAATCATGACATCATACACTAAAGTTAGCTATTGTTCTTATCATTAACAACTGAGTCCATTGGGTGAAATGATTTCTGTGGTCCTTTCCAAGTCTACAATCTGCTTTAAGGCTACTTCGAGCTCTAAATTCTATGGACTTAAAATTTAGGAGGGAAATAGGGCATTTACCAAGAGCCATAAACTAGAATGTGATGAGTGCAAAGGTCAGAAAAAGAAGAGACATGGAAAAGGGAGAGTTCACTTAGAACTGAGATCAGGGAAGGCTTCATGTTAGATGTGCCACTTAAGCTGCACATTCTATTCTTATCTGGGGCTTTTGGGGTGGTAATAATAACCATCTCTTCTTCCACTGATATTCTCCTTGGTATACATAAGTGGCCCTGACTTCTCTGGTAGCCCTGGCAAAGACTTTTCGTCTTAGTTAACCCCAGAGAGGCTCATCACCAGAGAGTTGGCCCAAGGGAATGGATTTTTTCCATCCAAAGATCTAGAAGAATTGTGATATATAGCAATCAAATCATAATTCCTTGTCCCAGTGAAGAATCAGTTCATGTTCGCATAGCAATTTAGAGACTGGAAAGCTCTTTCACATCCATAATTCTGATAGGTTTAAAGGTATATTGACGGCTCTCACTTCCCTTTTCATCCCCAAAAAATGGCTATCAACCCAGAAAGGAGAAGTATTGCGGATTTGAAATCACCAAAACTGGTTTTCAAATCTCAGCTCTGCAACTTACTATCTGGGTAGCCCATTAACCAACCAATCCACAGACACCAACTATGTGCTGAACACTGTGCTAAGTGAATGAAGCTGGGAAATAAAGAAAGATACAATTCCTTCTTCAGAGAGCTAACATTCTGTTAGTTAACCTATCAGTTAACTCTCTTAACCTTTCTGGGAATTGCTTTCCTCCTCCGCAAAATGAAGGGGTTGGACTCCACGACTCTTGTAGCTCTTGAACTATGACTCTATGACCCTAGTATATCGGGGCTAAAAAGGACTCCCAGGTAACAGGTATTAGGGAAGCAACGCTTGTCTTGGAATCAGGTTTTACAGAGCAGATTCTCTTGAAGGAGCATGGGGGACTAAGTGACCTCTGGCAGGCCGCTAGGTGACACAGTGGGCGGGGAGCCCTGGACTTGGAATCGGGAAGGCAGTTTGAATTCCGTGGGACCATGGGGCAGTCTCTTAACCTTTCTCACCTTCCTCACCTGTAAAATGGGAGGTTGGCCTCGACGGCCTCTAAGATCCCCACCAGCTCTTCAATCTTTTACCCCATGATCCCTCCCAATTCTGAGATTTCAGGTCCTGCCTCTGCTACGGATCACAGTGGGAAGCTGAACACCTTCCGCCAGCTACAACAACCCTGAAGTCCAAGATCATTGCATCGCGGGTTAAGTGACCAAAGGGTCGGAGGCTAGATTTGAACCCAGGTCCCTGCAAACTGCCCGCTTCGCGCAGCTGCCTCTGGCCGGCGTTTCCTTTGTAAACGTGGGAACTTGACAAGGATGCCGACAGCAAGGAGCCTGGGAAATCTTGCAGAGCTCCCGAAGTGGGAGCGGTCATCATTCATTGCGTAAGGACCCCCAGAGGAGCAGTGGCTCGCCGGGGGCAGAGGCGGTTCTAGCGCCTCGGCTTCCTGACTCCTCGCCCGGGGACCTTCGCGCGGCTCCCCGTTTCCTCCACAGAGGGGCCCAGCAGCATCCCTTGGCACCCCAGCGCCTGGCATACCCGTCGCCCTGCCCGGCCCGGCCCCGCTCACCCATCCCGTGCCAGATGACCAGCGGCAGTGGTTCCTGCGGCGGTTCGGTCAGTGGAGAGGCTGAGGCCGGAGAGAGCCATTGGAGGAGCGCCGCACTCAGCAGCAGGCGAAACAGCCTGGGGAAAGCCATCTTGGTCCAATCACATGACCGCAGGCTTAAAGAGCCTGCTGTCACGGAAGCCCCGCCCTTCCCCCCTTTGATCAGCCAATCACAGAGTAGGAAGTGCTTCTCGCTCCTTCCGCTTCTCCCTGTCACTTCTCCGACTGTGTCTCGACTCTCGAACGGCTCTGTACCCTCTCTCCCTTCTTCCTCCTTTGGTGGTCCTGGCGGCCTTTGGATGCCCGTGGCTTTAGTTGGGGGCCTGCCCCCAGGAAGCACAATGAGTATTCAAAGGCTGGCGGGGCCCGGCGTGCGGGTGCGACTGCGCGTGCGCGTTCCCTCGCCAGTCTTTCTCTTCCCAGTCGGTCCGCGTGAGCTTGAATTCCCTGCGCATCAGTATGAGCGACCTTGACAGTCCCTTCAATGGGAAGGATGGCGGAAAGAGCGCTGGATTTAGAATGAAAAAAAAAATCTGTGTTTAATGCACTGGCTCTTCCCCTTAATAGTAAAGACCCTTGAACTCTCCGGGGCTGGTTTCAGTAATAATAGCTTACGTTTATCTGGCACTTTGTGGTTTGCAAAGAACTGAACGCACATAACTTTTTGAGTCCTTGGAAGTTGATTCTGTTATCATCTCCATTTCGAAGATGAGGAAACTGAGGCGTTAGAAAGCACATCTTCACGCCTTGGTGCCCTCCACATACTCTTCCACTTTTGACTCCTCGCCCACTCTTGACTACTCAACTGTGTCCAACACCACCCTGAATCTCTTTGAAACTCTCTCCTATCATGACCTTTTTTGTTGCTTTATTTTTTTTTTTAAGGGAATCCAGGTAAGTGGCTTGCCCATGGTCACACAGCTAGTAAGTGTCAAGACTGAATTTGAACTCTTGTCGTCCTAACTCCAGGGCACTGTGCCACCTAGCTGGCCCAACTTTCTTTTAAGGACCATACAGAGGGCAACGACGTGGTGAGCATCCTCCCTGCAGTCAGGAGGGTCTGAGTTCAAATGTGAACCCAGACACTTGATGTTTACTAGCTGTGTGGCCCTGAGCAAGTTAAGTAACCCAAATTGCCTTGAAAGAAAGAAAAGAAACTGTGGTTTTATTCAATTCAGCAAACAACTCCAGTTTTGTGTAAAGCCCTGTGCTAATTAAAGTAGTTCCATTTTATTCCTTAGTGGGAAGTGGGAGCTCTGTACATCTAGTTCCTGACCCTATACCTATCAATTTTAATTCAACAAACACTTATTTAACTCCTAATAGAGCCCGTGTTAGGGCTGGGAGTAATTTTTTTTTAAATAGAATTAAAAATAAGAAAAAAAATTTAGATAAGTAAAAGTCTCTGCCCTCATGCAGCTGTTTGGGATAACCGAGTGTAGTACAGGAGTTCAGAAAAGGGAGAAACAGAACAGTTGGAATAGACAAGAAAGGCTTCTTTAAAAAGCCAGTATATATGTCTCTTGATTATCTGCCCATCCAATAGCTTGTCCTTTATCGCCTTCTCTTCCCCGTTTGACCCTAAATATGAGCATTACCTCAGAGTTAGGTCTTGGACCGTTTATGCTTCTTGATGTTTACTTCCTTAGCAAATAGAACCACTTTCCAGGCCTTTATCATCAGTGTGTGTACCAATTACCCCAAAAGCTCCATCCCCACCTCCAAACCTAACTGCGTACCTGAAGAGCACACATGCAACCCATGTAAACTCTGGGAGTCCTTATCCTGACTCTCACTTGTGCTGAAGAATTGACTCCCCCAAAGCAAAACTACATATTCCCCTCAGGATTCTAGGGATACCTCTGAGGAGTTAGGGGATTCTTCTCGATGCTATTGGCCCAGGTCTTCATGTGGGCGTATTCTCCCCAATCTCAGTCACTAGTAATTAGCAGCCCAGTTTCATTTAACTGACTAATACCAATTAGCTTTTATTACATACTGTTAAAACAGAGCAAGAATAAAAGTACCAATGACTCCCTTAAACCTGTGGACATATTCTCACCTACGCCACCTCAGTTCCTAGGGAGAATGAGCTCAGGCCAGAAGCATTTACAACAAGTTTTTCGTCCTCCCACCAAATTCACTTCTGAATGTGGTGGCCTAGCCAGTGGGTGGGAACCTTGACTATGGGACCAATCTACCACTGAGCTAAGTCCCAGTCACTCCTTGAAGCAGCTCACAAATTCAACATGAACTCTGGGCACTGAACATTTGTTCCTGTCACTTTTGAAGTATCTCCAATACTCCATTTAAAAGCAAAAGAAAACACATGCCAAGAAGTAAAACACAGAGACATCACACAGTCAGAGGCCATGTATTGCCTGGGGTAGAAAAAACCTAAGCCTCCTCCTGGAAACCAGAGGCCTACAGCATGTCCTTACTTCAATCAAAGCCCAGAAAGGGATCTGGAGCTGGGAACCTTTTATACACATGCCCAGTTCTGACCCAGTAGCCAACTAAAAGGCATGCAGTGAGTGGTCATACAAATAGTCATGCAACCTTGTGCACATGCTCTAAAGTGGAGAGTTGGGCCTTTCATGCCATGCCATCAGCACGCTCATCACATGCTTATGCTGCCGGCGCTCATTGTTCGGGCTGCCATTACAAATGTGTTGCCCAGTGGATTAACTGCCTAATAGAAATCAATTCTGTCTTTTCCTCAAGCTCAGCACGTTCCAAACTGAACTCATTATCTTTTCCCCATATGCTGATTTCCCTTCCTTGCTCCCCTATTTCTATCTGAGGGACTGTTATTTTTGTGGTTATTCATGCTAGAAAACTTTAAATGATCTTTTCCTAGCCCCTTCCTACCTGTCCAGGCTTCTTACATCTTGTAATGCAGTAACACCGGCCTCCTTGCTGTTCCTCTGCACATTTTCACTGCCTGTTTCCTATGCATAGAATGCTCTCTCTCCTCCTCTATACCTCCTGGATTCCCTGACCTCCTTCAAGTTCCAGCCAAAATTCCATCTTCTACAAGAATCTTTTCTCGATTCCTCCTTAGACCAAATCAGTTCAGTTGTTTTTCGGTTGTATCCGATGCTTCATGACCCCATTTGGGGTTTTCTTGGCAAAGATACTAGAGTGGTTTACCATTTCCTTCTCCAGATCATTCGACAAATGAGGAAACTGAGGCAAACTGCCTTCCCTGTACCGATTAACCACAATTTATCTACATCTTATTAGTATATAGTCATTTGAATGTTGTCTTCCCATTAGACTGTGAGCTCCTTGAGAGCAGGAACTTTTTCTTGCCTTTCTTTGTATCTAGATTGCTTAGCTCAGTTCCTGTCACGTAGTAGGTGCTTAGTAAATGCTTATCGATTGACTGACTCCCCAGTTTTCCTTGGTCTACACATTCCAATGAATCACAAGTTCCTCTAAGTTTTTTCTCCACACTCTTCATTCAAACATTTGATTCCTTACTTTGTACGACTCCACAGGAGTCCTACTCCAACACCAAGTTGTAGTATAGAAGTGATCCTGGGTTTTCTCAGCAGAGCACAAGCTCAGGCAGGTCCTGCCAAGCTGAGAGAATCATAGTAGTCGTAGTAACAACAACAATAATTACTACTTCTGCTGCTGCTGCTATCACCACCACCACCACCACTACCACCACAACTACTACTCTCACTACTAGGACTACTACTACAGCCACTATTTATATTGTGATAGAAGGTTTGCAAAGCATTTTATAAATATTCTCTCATTTGCTCCTCGCAGCAACCTTGTGAGGCAGGCGCTATTATTATTCTCGGACTCTGGGTAAATCCCTTAACCTCTACTTGTCTCAGTTTCCTCACCTGTAAAACGGACATACCAATAGCACCTCCCTCCCAGGGTCGTGGTGAAGATCAGATGAAATAAAGGTTGTAAAATGCTTAGAACAGTGCCTGCCACACAGGCAGCGCTATATAAGTGTTAGCTGCTGCTATTATCTTTTCAGATGAGGAAGCTAAAGCAGGCAGAGGTTAGGTGACCAGCCCAGTGTCATACAGCTAAGAAGGGTCTGGGGCAGGATGTGAACTCAGATCTTCCTGACTCCAGGTCCAGTGCTCTGTGTACTGCGGCACCACCTGACTGCTACCTTTAAGTACGAACTCAATAATAGACTGTTTACTCTTCAAGGATCAGCCTTGCTAAGTCTGGAAAGGTTAATCATCAGGTCAACCCCCAAGGTGAGCAATCCTTGGCCGTTGTGACTCAGGAACCAGATAAAAGTACAGAATGACCCCCTGCCTTTTGAAAGCCACTTCCAAAGAGAAGGTGAAGAGAGACACGGGGGTAGAAAGGGCCCTAACAGCTGTTAGGTAGTCTATAATCATTCATTTAACTATTTGCACTCAACTCCAATGACCAATGAGTAGATACAAGGTGAGAGGTGTCTTGATTGAAATTAAGGTAAACTGAGGCACAAACTTGCAAGCATGGTCAACTTATAGGAAATGCTAGAAATTAACAATGAAATGGGTCTCTAGACTCCTTAGTAAGCCTGAAAGACCACGAGGTAGGGGGTTGCTGGCCTGAAGTGTTGGAGATGATGCAAAACAATATGGCTGGATGGAAGTCTGGAAGGCAGGGCTAGCAACAACCCCTCCTTCCACTTTGTTGCTAGGGAAAGCTCACTGGGGATGTCCATCTGCACAGCTAGCGAGTGCCACAGCGATAACAGACCAGACTTTGTTGAAGCACAGTCACTGTTGCAGAGATAACAGACCAGACTCCCGGGCATCCACCTGCACCTTTCAAGGAGAACATATTTCTTCTCATTGTACAAAGATAGTGGGACAAAGATAACTGTTTTCTTTCAATTGAAGTGATTTATAGGAAAACTTAACTTTTCAACTTAACTGGGAGAGGACAACTGAACTTCTTGACTCGTGAACTTCTGAACTTAATTCAGAGACAAAGAAACACAGCTCAGGGAGCTACAGAATAAAATTAATTACAGAATAGAATCACAAATAAAATATAAAATCAATATTTGATTTTCTCAGAGGAAAGAAGGAGAAACAAACACATCCATATTGACATCCCTACTTTATATTTAATTATAAGCCCTATAAAGAAATCCTAGCTTAAATGGCAGAATAGATCACATTTTCTCTTCATATGTGTGAATAAAGGTGTCGGCAGAATTGGTTCTGTCTTGTGCCCAAGGCAATAAGAAAACTCCTTTTGTGCAAAGTTTGGTTACTCGTGCCAAGTCGGAAGAAAGGATACAGATGGGATGAGGATGCTTCATGCAATTACAACCACTTCATCCTTACTCACTTAAAAAGCTGCTGACTCTGAAAAAGTGAGAAACATTAAACAAAAAAAGAGGCAATCCTCTGATTTTCATTATTCATTAGAGAAATTTCATTGACATTAAACAACCATCACAGTAAGGTGATTAAAGACCACGGAAACCTCCTCAGCCAGCAATCACTTGATCTCCTTGCCAAGAATAGACACGGAAGCCAAGGACAACACCCTCGTGGAGAAAGATGTCAGAAGGTTAAGAGCAAAATGGCAAAAAAGCAGAAGAGGATGAACTGAGCCTTCAGAAAGCTTGGCAGGAGACACAGTTAAGCCAGATCATCCCAAGAGCTTTTATAGATAGAGCTGGAAAGAGGACAACAAATACAATGGACTTGCCAGCATTTCCAAAGTGATTCATCCTCCTCATCCCCAGCAGGGGAACCACACGTTTGGACACTGCCACCCCTAGGATCTAGCATCTTACAGAAGAAAAGGTAAATGGTAATTATGAAGATGAAGCCAGGAAGAACAGCTGGATCTGACTGAACACAAACAGGACAAAGTTGTGCTGGATGGGATTCAATTATAAAGACAATCAGGCAAACTTATAATAATATAAGTCATTCCCCAATTGATAAATGGTCAAAGGATATGAACAGGCAGTTTTCAAATGAAGAACTTAAAGCTATCTATAGTCACATGAAAAATTCTCTAAGTCATTATTGAGTAGAGAAATGCAAATCTACATAACTCTGAGGTACTTGCACACCTATCATATTGGCTAACATGACAAAACAGGAAAATGATAAATGTTAGAGAAGATGTGGGAAAATTGAAACACTAATGCATTGTTGGTGGAGTTGTGAACTGGTCCAACCATTCTGGAGAGCAATTTGGAACTATGCCCAAAAGGCTATAAAACTGTGCATATCCTTTGATCCAGCAATACCACTAGGTCTGAATCTCAAAGAGAAAATAAAAAAGGGCAAAGGACCCACATGTAGAAAAAATAATTATAGCATCCCTCTTTGTAGTGACAAAGAATTGGAAACTAAAGGGATGCCCAAAATTGGGGAATGGCTGAACGAGTTGTGGTATATGAATGTAATGAAATATTATTGTTCCATAAGAAATGATGAGCAGGAGGACTTCAGAAAAACCTGGAAAACACATGAACTGATGTTGAGTGAAGTGAAGAGAACCAGAACATTGTATACAGTAACAGCCACATTGTGCAATGACCGACTTTGTTAGACTTAGCTCTTCTCAGCAATGCAATGATCTAAGACAATTCCAAAATACTCATGATGGAAAATGCCATCCACATCCAGAGAAAGAGCTATGGAGTCTGAATGCAGAACAAAGCACACTATTTTGTCTTTTTTGTTTGTTTGTTTTTTTCTTCTTTCTTGTGGTTTTCCCCTTTTGCTCTGATTCTTCTCTCACAACATGACTAATGTGGAAATGTGTTTAATATGATTGTACATGTATACCCTATTTCAGATTGCATGCTTTCTTAGGGAGGAGGGAGGGTAGAGAAGGAAGAAAATTTAGAACTCAAAAAACTAAAAATAAATAAATAAAAATTCTAAAAAGAGTTAGGGATTGATTTTTCAGGGTATCTTAAAAAAGGAAAGATTCTAGAAAAAGTAGAAAATACTTTTCTGAGGCAGTCAAAAAGCTCATTGTATAGCCAACATGGATACTTCATATTTGCTGCTGGTTTGGAGTGTCCCACCTCCACTTCTTCTTAATCACAAAGTATACCTTTTCTTCCTCTGCCCAAAATTGGGAGGGGAAAAAGAATTAATAAAAGGAAATATTAGAGGTGTCTTCTTAAATGTCAATGCTTCAAGGGATCACTGATCTCCACATTAAAAGAACCAGAGGAAGACCTCTAGAGGATGGATCCTAAATGGACTATTTGTGGAATGATATATGGACCAAAATCACCCAGGAGAAAAGGGCATTTGACCCACTGGCATGAATGGAGTAACAAATCCATATCCTCTTACCCTTAGGTCCTATCTAAGGTATTGGTTTCCTTCCCATGATGCTTTTACTATTTCATTATGTCTAGAACAGAACCTATCATCCTTTTCTCTAAATCCTTCCCTCCTCCAAATTTCCCTACTTCTGCTGAGAGCATTTCTGTCCTTTCCAATCACTCGAGTTCATACCCTGGAGTCATTCTTGATTCTTCCCTCCCCTTCATACTCCCCATATCAGTTAGTTGACAAATCTTGAACCAACACCTTTTGTACACAGGACTTTCTTTCCATTCACAGTCTCTACCCTTGATCAACTCCTTCCTCCTCCTCCCCCTCCTCCTCGTCCTCCTCTTCCTCCTCCTTCTTCTTCTCCTCCTTCTCCTCCTCCTCCTTCTTCTTCTCATTTTTCTTCTCCTTCTTCTTCTCCTTTTTCTTCTCCTTCTTCTTCTACTTCTTTTTCTTCTTCTTCTTCTTCTTCAGGCCCAGTGGGGAAGGACTTTATTATTTTTTAAACGTTTTTATCAGGAACAGTGAGTAGTCCAGTTTGTCATGAAAGCAAATAATGAGAAATAAAGAGAATAAGTTTGGGAAGTTATTGAGGCCAGACAGTGGTTATTTATATTCTGTCCTAGAGGCAATAGGGAACCGTGAGGGTTTTTTGAGCAGGAGAGTAACATGGGATCTTTGGATTAAGAAGATTATTTTGTCTGTTATGTGCAAGACAGGACGAAGAAATGCTCTGAGGCATTCTTGCAAGGAAAATATGTGATCTGCATCTCTTCTAATTTCTTTTATGGTATGTTTTCAACAACAATAAATGTTTCTTAATATTAAGGTCATGCATCCATTTGAATTTATTATAGAATATGGCATAAGATATTGGTCTTTGCTTAATTTCTACCAAGCTGCTTTCCAGTTTTCTGAACAGTTTTTATCACAGGATGTCTTTCCTAAGTAATTAATATTTCCGGTATCATCAAACAGTGAGTTCCATTCTGATTCTCCCTCATTGAATGTGTTCCATCGTTCTTCATTTTTTTTTTTAACCAAAACCAACGGTTTTGATGGCTGCTGCTTTATAAAATCATTTGAAGTCTGAAAGTACTAGTACCCTTTCATCCCTACTTTTCCCCATAATTTTTTTATATTTTAGATGTTTTGTTTCTCCAAATGAATTTCGTTATTATTTTACCATGCTCTATACAGTATTCCTTTGATAGTCTGGTTGGTAGAGCATTACATTTTACCTTCATTTTTGAAAATATCCTTCCCCCTTCTGTTACTCAGTAAACCATCCCTTGTTACAAAAATTTTAAAAGAAAAAAAGGCAGGCCAACTAGTAGAATCTCAGGAAGAGACTGGGGGCCTGAGAGGTTTCAGCGCTCCCAAGGTGGTGGCCCCATCTAGGGCAAAGTCTGATTGCTGGCTGCCCCCCCCCACTTCCCCACCCCCTCCCTAGGTCTGAGCTCTGCAAGTTCCTGAATCAATGTTTTTTTCATTTATTTCATTCATATCAAAAGTAAGGACAATGTAATTACAGCAACATTTCAAAATGTATAAAATGTAATCAAGGTAATGCTCAAAAGCTAGTTTTGTCCTGGAATATTTATATAGAAGAAAGAGAAAACATAAATTCAGGCATTATCAATTATAGAAATTATAAAATGAACAAACTAATAGACTAAACACGAGCAAAAACCAAATCATCAAATTAAAGGGAAAACTTAATAAAGTAAGAAATAGAAAATAATTGTATAAAAAAACTATTTTCCTTCTTATGTTTTTTTGCACCTTACATCATTCCCTCCATCTTTCGCCCCCAAACCATGTACTCTTCTATCCAGTCATACCGGCCTCCTTTTTATTCCTTGAAGGTTCTCCTAAGGACAATTCAAAAGACTGAACATGGAGGATTGTAATAGTAATTAAGGTGGGACTTTTTGCTGTTGACCTTTAATGATTCTGGCCTTTGTTTGAATGGGGCATATAAAGTGAGATGTTTTTGTATTTCTTAGCACTGAAACACTTGGGAGCCATTGATTTGTATCTGATGTGATATTGGGGGTGGGGAACTTTTCCACGCCCAGCCTGGGTGAGGTCACGGCCCTGAACAGGACATATAAGCACAGAGGTTAGTGCTCTCTCTCTGTTAAAAGTGATCCAGTTTGCAAAAGTGAATGGAAATAGTGCTGCTGAATGTAAGTTTGATCCTCCTCCAAATGAGAAAACAATCCAAGACTGGCTATGGGAAGAAGAAACCCTGATGAAAATGCCGTGGCAGAAGAAAGCCTTGAGAGGCAAGTCAGCAAAATGGCCTGATTTAGAGAGGGAATTGAAGATATGGATTGAAGAGCAAAGGGCAATTGGAATTCCTGGGTCCACAAAGATGGCTCAGCATGAGGCAAGAAGAATTGCTAATGAAAAAGAAGTTACTGATTTCAAAGGAGGACACAATTAGTGCTTCAGATTCATGAAATGGAATGGACTAAGCATGGGTACATGCACCAGACTTGCCCAAAAGTTGCCTGAAAGCTATGAGCAGATGAATAAAGCTTGAGTTCAATAACTTTATGGAATACATTTTTTAAAAATATGAGGCCCCAAAATTAAGGTGCGTCTTATACATGGGGAAATACAATAATCTTCTTTTTGTTTACATCTTGATATACTCGCATTTATTGGTGTTTATTAAGTTCATGATAAAAAAAGAAAAAATTTTAAAATATAAAAAATACCCAAACTGACAAAACATGAAATAGCAAACCTAAATAAAGAAAACCCAGAAGAAGAAATTAAACAGCCACTATGAAGCTGCTGCAGAAAAAGACACAGCAACCAGATGGATTTGTAAATGAATTCTAACACACATTCAAGGACCAAATAGCCCATAAAGTGTTTTTAAAAATAGAGAAAACCTGCACTCTATCCAATTCTTTATATGAAGCAGGTATGGTTTTGATCCATATTCCTAGAAACGAATAAAAAGGCAGAAAATGAGGCCTGCAAGCAAAATGGCTAATGAACATTCACACAAAATAAAACAATTTACCAACTATTGGCAAATAGAATACGTCAGTGATAGATTTAAAACTCTTCTTTGTGATCAAGTGAGATTTGTGTTAAAAAATGCAAGGATGATTCAACATTAGGAAAAGCATTATCATATAAGATGGTTACCCCAGTCTTCATGTACTTTCTGGGTCCACACCCCTAAAACTCTACTTCATGTACCCCACACTGATGTGTTTACCTTACTAGTCAACCAGTTATAATCCATACAATTAGCTTAAAACAAAAGTATAGTAAGGGAAGGAGAAACATGTTTGGAAAGGGTTAAGTTCTCCAGTGTCTGGACTGTGTGGCAGGTGAAAAGACAATTGAAGAGTAAAGTGAAGCATGAAGGAGGACTACTTAGATGTGTGGGCCATGTGAGACATTCACCAGTCATGCTATCAGCCCAGGCTGGGAGATCTATGGAATGTGAACTCTGTGGCTATCCCAAAGGCCAGTGAGGTGGGCAAAGGGGGCTTTCCCCCCACCCCAACTAATAAGAAGGGTGAAACACTTCTTTCTACACTTGGTATTATTATCAGATATTGTGCATTGCTTGGATCTAGTAGACTGATAGGAGATTTCACATCAAGCAAGGACTACAAACACAGGCCCTGAGCTAACATGGCCAGAGAGGCAATGGCTTGAGTCAGGAAGCAGCTTCAAGAAGTGGGACCCCTAGGAGCAGATAAGAGGGCCAAGCATAGATGCAAGGGAGAACCAGCTTTAACCAATCAAAAATCAAGCTGCAAAGAGGAGCAGTCCCTGAAAACCCAGTAAAACAGAAGTCTCTCAGTCGAGATGTTGGGCCCAGGGAGGAGCTGAATAAGGACTTCACAAAGAAAGGACATCAAAGTCCTATAGTACTGAATTGTAAATTGCCCCAGCCACATGATATTCCCTATATGTGTGCCTCAATAACATGATACTCCAAATTTGTGCACACTTTTCCCATGGATGCTGTATGTTTTTGTGGGAGACTGTTCTGTGTCCCAGGTTTATCGTGGGAATGTTTTGTAGCTACATCTCTTACTATATCATTTTAGTGAATTCCATTACTTTTAGCTAATTATGTCTACTACATGAATGTTAAGGAAAAGCTCACTGGTAGGAGCTCATGACCTACAGTTTTAGGGGTCCAGACCCATAGGATAATTTAAAACTTGGGACTGGCAGCCACTTTATGGAGATCTAACCACAAATGCAAATGCAGTCTATGGCAGGGCAGCACTGTAGATGAGTATTGCATTCTTAATGGTTACCGTTTTATAGTCTGATAATGTTCTATTACATTCATATCCCATGATTTCTTCAGCCAATTCTTAATGAATGTGTACCCACTTTTCTCCCAGTTTTTTGCTACTACAGAAAGTGTTACTATAACTTGTGTGTTTGTGTGCGTGTATGTGTGTGTGTGTGTGTGTGTGTGTGTGTGGAGGAGGGGGGTGACCTTTCCCTCTGTGTATAACTTCCTTTAGGTAAATGCCTGACAAGAGTATTGCTGGTCCAAAGGGTTTCTGCACCATAGTAACTTTGGGGATGTGATTTGAAGTTGTTTTCCAGATCTATTATATCAATTCACAGCTTCCATTCTGGAATTTCCCAAAGGCAATCCAGCCTACTTTCTTCTTCCTATCAAACTTTGAGCCTAGCTCATTGACAATCTATAGTGCCTGTCCAATGTATACATATTAATGGACGTGTTTAATAGATGGTTTCTCCAGGTGGCTATCACAATCTGGACAATATGCATTTTTCATATGCTTGTTTTCCCTTTGCAGATGGCTAAGCCAAACTCCCTTGATTTATTACTGATCTCCTTTAGCTGGTTCTACAACATTTCAGAGATTGGTGCACCAAACACAAACTCATCTTCAAAGAAGAATATGTGGAGGGCTTCTCTACTCACAGAAAATTTTTCTTTGATTTGGGAAATTCTTCTTTGATTGCACTCACCTTTATCTGGTGATGACAAACATCTCTGGCTAGCATAGGTCTCCCTAGCTTATGCCTCATTTGATATTAATAATCAGAGATTAATTGAATACAATTATCTCAGTACTTTCCAGGGAATTTTGGGTAATTTCAAGACATACATGGGAGACATCTTTGTTTTTTTGAGAGGCATCTTTAAGCTGGAATTTTACTCTACTGAATTAAATGTTCTTTATAGTTAAGAAACAATAGGGGGTGGAGCCAAGATGGCAGCCGGAAAGCAGGGACTTGCGTGAGCTCCCCACCACATCCCTCCAAAAACCTATAAAAAATGGCTCTGAACAAATTCTAGAACTGCAGAACCCATAAAATAGCAGAGGGAATCAGGGATCCAGCCTAGGACAGCCTGGATGGTCGCTGGATGAGGTCTATCGCACAAGGAGTGGAAGGGAGCAGAGCTCAGCGTGGGAGGCAGCAAGACCAGTCAGACCAGGAGCCCGGCAGAACAGGCCCTACCACCCTGAATCAGTGAGCTGTGGCAGTTACCAGACTTCTCAACCCACAAACACCAAAGACAACAGAGAAGGTTAGTGGGAAAAGCTGCGGGGGACAGAGTTGGCGGTTTGGCCACCGCCCCAGGGGCAGCGGGGGAGGTGCAGCTACAGAACTACAGCTGCAGTTACTTCCGGCCCCAGGCCCACGTGGTGGGAGGAATTAAGTGGCGGATCAGAGCAGGAGTGAAGAGCCTGCTGAAGATTTGCATCAGGTCCAGCTTGGTGGTTCTTGAGGAAGGAGGAGTGCTGGGGTAGCAGAGCTGGCTGTATAGAAATAGCTCTGAAATCAATGGTGCATCCCCTCAAGCTTGGAACAAAGTACTCTTTGCTCTACAAGCAGTCATACCCCGACGAAAAACTCAAGGGTCAAGTAAGTTGGCTGGGAACATGGCCAGGCAGCGAAAACGCACCCAGATTCAGTCTCAGACTTTGCATTCTTTCTTTGGTGACAAAGAAGACCAAAACATACAGCCTGAAGAAGTCAACAAAGTCCAAGAGCCTACACCAAAAGCCTCCAAGAAAAACATGAACTGGTCTCAGGCCATGGAAGAGCTCAAAAGGAGTCGGAAAAGCAAGTCAGAGAAGTAGAGGAAAAATTGGGAAGAGAAATGAGAAGGATGTGAGAAAACCATGAAAAACAAGTCAACGACTTGCTAAAGGAGACCCAAAAAAATACTGAAAAAAATATTGAAGAAAACAACACTTTAAAAAATAGACTAACTCAAATGGCAAAAGAGCTCCAAAAAGCCAATGAGGAGAAGAATGCCTTGAAAGGCAGAATCAGCCAAATGGAAAAGGAGGTCCAACGGACCACTGAAGAAAATGCTACCTTAAAAATTAGATAGGAGCAAGTGGAAGCTAGTGACTTGATGAGAAATCAAGATATTATAAAACAGAACCAAAGGAATGAAAAAATGGAAGACAATGTCAAATATCTCATTGGAAAAACCACTGACCTAGAAAATAGATCCAGGAGAGATAATTTAAAAATTATTGGACTACCTGAAAGCCATGATCAACAAAAGAGCCTAGATATCATCTTTCAAGTAATTATCGAGGAGAACTGCCCTGATATTCTAGAGCCAGAGGGTAAAATAGAAATTGAAAGAATCCACAGATCGCCTCCTCAAATAGATCCCAAAAAGAAAACTCCCAGGAACATTGTCACCAAATTCCAGAGCTCCCAGATCAAGGAGAAAATACTGCAAGCAGCCAGAAAGAAACAATTTGAATATTGTGGAAAAACAACTAGGATAACACAGGATCTGGCAGCTTCCACATTGAGGGACCAAAGGGCTTGGAATACGATATTCCGGAGGTCAATGGAGCTAGGATCAAAACCAAGAATCGCCTACCCAGCAAAACTGAGTATCATGCTCCAAGGCAAAATATGGATTTTCAATAAAATAGAGGACTTTCGAGCTTTCTCAGTGAAAAGACCAGAACTGAATAGAAAATTTGACTTTCAAACACAAGAATCAAGAGAATCATGAAAAGGTAAACAAGAAAGAGAAATCGTAAGGGACTTACTAAAGTTGAACTGTTTTGCTTACATTCCTACATAAAAAGATGATGTGTATGATTCATGAGACCTCAATATCATAGTAGCTGAAAGGAATATACATATACATATACATATATATATATGTGTGTGTGTGTGTGTGTATACATATATATACCTATGTGTGTGTCTATGTATGTATATATGTAGGTATATATATATATATACACACACACACACACACACACACACACAAAGGGCACAGGGTGAGTTGAATATGAAGGGATGATATCTAAAAAAATAAAATCAATCTAAGGGATAAGAGAGGAATATATTGAGAGAGGGAGAGAGAAAGGGAGAGATAGAATGGGGTAAATTACCTCGCATAAAAGTGGCAAGAAAAAGTGGTTCTGTAGAAAGGGAAGAGGGGGCAGGTGAGGGGGAATGAGTAAATCTTGCTCTCATTGGATTTGACCTGAGGAGGGAATACCATACACACTCAACTGGGTATCTTACCCCACAGGAAAGAAGGAGGAAGAAGATAAAAAAGGGGGGACGATAGAAGGGAGGGGAAGAGGTAATCAAAAACAAACACTTTTGAAAAGGGACAAGGCCAAGGGAGAAAATTCAGTAAAGGGGGATAGGTTAGGAAGGAGCAAAACATAGTTAACCTTTCACAACACGAGTATTATGGAAGGGTTTTACATAATGATACGCATGTGGCCTATGTTGAATTGCTTGCCTTCTTAGGGAGGGTGGGTGGGGAGGGAAGAGGGGAGAGAATTTGCAACTCAAAGTTTTAAAAACAGATGTTCAAAAACAACAAAAAAAGTTTTTGCGTGCAACTAGGAAATAAGATACACAGGAAATGGGGCATAGAAATTTATCTTGCCCTACAAGAGAAGAAGGGAAAGGGGATGGGAGGGGAGTGGGGTGACAGATGGGAGGGCTGACTGGGGAACAGGCAACCAGAATATACGCCGTCTTGGAATGGGGGGAGGGTAGAAATGGGGAAAAAATTTGTAATTCAAACTTTTGTGAAAATCAATGCTGAAAACTAAATATATTAAATAAATTTTAAAAAAAGATTAAAAAAAAGGCATAGAAGAGTAGTGACAGAAAGGAGCTTAGAGATCATCTAGATCAGGGTTTTTAACCTAGGGTCCTTAGAGAAATTTCATGGAATCTGTGATCTTGGATGGAAAGAAATACATCTTCATTTCAATATAAAAAAAATAAAAATAATAAAAAAGAAACAATAACACACTTTTACTTTGTCATTTCTAAACATTTCAATTAATTCTGAGATTGTAAAGGTGTGATTTGCTATAGAATATTGATTATAAAAGCTTCCCTGTTAGCTCTGAAATCTTGATTTAAGGGTATGTATGCTTGCTTTCCAATTTTATAGAGATGAAAAGTGGGCACCATAGGTCAATGGTTATTGAGCATTCTCTTAATGAACTTTTTTCCTCCTTTCTTTCTCTTTTTTTTCTTTATCTTTTCCTTTCTTTATCTTTCTTCCTGCAATAAACTGAAGTTATTTAAAGCCTTTGGTATCTCTCAGTGCTCTCAAAACTGTGTCACCGCCAGCACAGATCTCTTTCATGTATAGTTTTGCCCAGTCCAGCTGTTTTTCCCATGTTTGTTTTGTTCAGTTCCTTTTTCATTTCCTCATGAGAAGGTCTATGGTATTAGAGTGGTGACTCAACTGTCACTTAGAGTGAAAAAAAAAGTTTGCTCTAAAAAATCTTTACAGATCTTTCCCATTTCTCATCCCCATTGTCATCCAATCTGTTTCCCCTTTAATGCCTTGAATCTCTCACCAAGCTTTCTTCAAGCTGATTTTTCCTCTATTGCTTCTCACTGTTTTATGAAGTAATACTGCTTAGAATCTTCCACCATGCTCCTCTGTAAGCTTCAACAAATGAGTTTATATTCTAAAGCAGTGCTACTGTTGCTTGCCATTATCTCTCCACTTGGCAAAGGAATCAAGCGTTTGCTGGCTGAGGACATTCCTTGGCTCTTTTGATCTTCTCATGTTTTATGTAGCTTAAACTTATTTAGAAAATGGTGACCGTCTGGCTTTTTAAAATCCATTTCTCAGTGTCTGGTTGCTTAAAAATCTATTTCCCATTTTTCAGCATCAACCACTAGTTTGACTAGGTCAGATTCAAAGTTGCTTCAGCAACATACCATATGTTCTCTTCTCGTTTTTATTGTTTCTCCTAATTTGGTGATTTTGTCCTTTGTACTAACAAGACAGTGGTGTAACTCTATACACACAGCTGATTCAGGAATGACTAACCAGTCATTTCTTGTATTTTTAAGCATAACAAATATGATTTATGATGATTTTGGTGCTTACCATGTCCCAATTTTGTTTTTAAATTAAATTAATTTTTTTAATTGACAAAAATCTGATTTTTCTCCCTTACTACTCTCTCTTCCTCCCCCATTGAAAAAGAAAATAACTAAATTCTTAAAACAAATATGCATAGTAAAGCAAATAAAATATATATTGCTGTATTCCTGTTTATTGAGGACTGAGGAGCATTTACATATACGTATGTATGTATATGTAGAGCTTAACTAGACATGTGGCAGATATTATGAAATGTTCAGAGAAAAAAATATACCACTATGGGTTACTTCCCAGCTTTCATAGTGGATCCTCCAGGCAAGGCTACTCCCAGTTCAAGGTATTTAGTGGGCCTGTAGCCACTCAAAACCATAGATTATGAGCCCTCACTACGGTTTTATGTTTGCTAGTCAGCCCAGAGGACACAATGAATTCAAATAAAAGCATTTAATGAAATAGCATAGTAAGAAAAGTAGAAATAAAATCTTTCTTCTATAGAGCCATGGCACACATTCCCACATATATGCCTACCATCAGCAGGAAGTATGCACATTTGGGGAACATGTAGGAAGAGGGACACACATAGAGAAGACCTGTGGTCAGAGAACAGACGTATGGGTTACGCATGTGTAGAGGCGTGCACACTTAGTCAGCAGTGAGGTGGATATGGAGTCAAGAAGACTTGATGTTCAGATCTAGCCCCAGACGCTCAATAGTTGTGTGAGCCTGGGTGACTCACTGAACCTCTTTCAGCCTCAGTTTCTTCATCTGTCAAGTAGGGGTAATAAAAGCATTCAAATCCCAGGGATATTATAAGGATCCAACAAGGAGATGTTCAAAGTGGTAAATAAAATGCTAGTTTTTATGTGTGTCTAGGGAGCACACACTCATTCATGCCTCCCATGCTGCAAGACTGCCCACATTTTATGGCTTTGCCATTGTGCTGCCCTCCCTGCGCTGCTCATTTCTCATGGTACCCAGTCTCTACCAGGTATGTAGTTGCTGCCAGGTGTTCCAATAATTCTGCGGCTGCCGCTCATCTGCTGCCAGGCACAGGTTCTCTCATCTTCCAGCTTCTGGCTTCAGCTGCAGGCTTCAGTTTTTCTTCTTAGGAGGAGGAATGGTTTCCATATTGTTGTTTCTCTTTGAGTTTTAAGGTACAAAGCTCTTTTCTCCTACAGTTCTTTCAGACATAGAGTAGAGTAAGTTGAATCCAGTTTCTGCTCTCTACAAAGGAAGATGTGATTTTTTCCTCACCTACCACCTTGCATAGAAGAGCAAAACAATTCTGGAGTTAATTTGGGGGAGGTGGAGAATCCTAAGTCCTGAGAGGCCTTGAGAGTTTGCCAGAAGGGTGGCTTCTAAAAGGATGCTAACTAGGAATAGTGTGACATTTGGAAATTAAGGTAGTTGCATGGCTTCTATAACCCTAAGTCAGAGTGAAGCCTCTGACACAGATGTTGTCCTTGGTGACCAGGAAATACAGATTAAAAAAAAAAAACAGACTTGAACCTTAAGACACTAGTTAACTGGGATGTCAAGAAGCTCCATGTTACAAAAAACTTGGCTTAAGGAAATTTCCTTCAAGGAAAGGAAAAGCTCATTCCCACCAAAGCTTAAAGAAACAAAACCCTTATGGGAGAGAAGCTGGAAAGGCTTTTCTCTTAGTCCAGTGGCCATTTTAGGGCTTTTGACTTTCTGAAAGAACTGTAGGAGAAAAGAGCCTTGTACCTTAAAATTCAAAGAGAAACAATGGAGCCCATTTCTCCTCCTAAAAAGAAAAACTGAAGACTCTAGCTGAAGCCAGAAGCCGATACTCAATGGTACTCAATGGATTACACTGAAGAGACAATCCATGTTGGCATAAGAATCCTTTTAAGAAGTTAATTCAAAAATAAAAAAAATAATAAAAAGATGTTAATTCATAAGCTTTACCTAGAAAGTTATAGTTGAGAGTCTATTTGGTTACGTAAATGAAGCTGCCTGCTGAACTTTTGTGGGATATCTCCACCCTTGCCAGGCTCAAGGGAGACTGTTCAGGGAAGGATTCATACTTCAATATTTCATTGAATCATTTAAAAACCATTTAAACATAAAAAAAAATATTCACTGAACCAGTGATGTCAGGATAGGTACAGCAGTGTAGGATGCAACCCATTCAGGCCTCTTTACCGGCCTGCACAACTCTTGTCTATATCCTCCCTTAAATCCTCCCAGGTTGTCCATCTATTATCCTGTGGGCCCTCCTCTAGGTGTGTAAATATTATGGGACTACCAGTGCCATAGTTGGGATATGACACTATTCCTCCAGTAGTATTTCTACTCATTGGTCTTTGGAGAAGGATCTTACATTTAGAGCACCAGCAATTAAATGAACATTTATCTATCATCTCAACACTGTAATTTTTAGCACTATAGGAACCCTTTCTCATTAACCACTCTGCTAAGGTCACTCCAGGAGTAGAGAGGACCACTTATAACCCGAGCCTGTTTTCTATTTTTTTCTGCCAAACAGGGCAGGTCAAATAGCTCCCTATTTGCATCTCTTTCTTCAGTCACCATGACAAAAGAATCTATCACCTGACGACCATTTGGTGATGAGCCTCGGCTGACATAGCATCAGTGAAGCCTTTCCCATTTGGTAGGACCTACAAAAACTTGCACTCCTCTGGAATCGTCTTGGGAAATCCCAGGGGTCACCTCCAGATCATGATAAAACAGTACAGGAAGACTTTTGTTCAGGTGATAACTCCTCATATATCAAATATTTGGAGCTAACCTGTTCAGTAATGAAGTACCGAGTACATGCTCTAGGATTGAGAGGAGCAACTCTCAGCCACCATCTCCTTAATCTCTCTCCGTTAAAAGCACATGAGTGTTTTCTGACAGCAAAAGTGAATGGGTAGCATCGACTTTTCATACTGGACTCAAGACTTCAAAGTTTTGTAGGGCAGTCAAATAGAAGAGGATTCGGCCATTTTTTTTTCTGCATGGACCCACAGAGTAGAACATGAATCAGTACGAGGAACTTGCAGGCAGGTAGATTTGGTATTAATTTATTTTTTGAAAATTTCTTTATGAGTATAGCTGTCCCCAAATAGAATGGGCTGCCTTGGTGATTGGTGGATTTCCCATCACTATAGGTCTTTAAGAGTAGGCTTGGAGACTGCTTATCAAGGATGTCAATCGTCAGACTCCATGAAAAATGTATGTAAATATGTAATGTTCTGGAGGAACCTGAACAGCAAGATGAAGTTAGAAGGATGCTGAGCTTTTGTTTGGGAAATTGTATCTTCCTATGGAGGAGTGAGTTGAACATGCCCATTGATACCTTGTTGAATTGGGAATAAATTAGTTGGCTCAAGATGTAATGATTCTGAGCCATTTAAAAAGGGGGCCAGTCAGAGTCACTCCTTTTTTCAGAGGGATATTAAGAGAGTTGACAACAGACCAGAGAAGAGCAGAGCTAAGAGTAGCCCTAGGGCCTGGGCCAGAAAAAATTTATGCATATTAATGGCCTTAATAGCTTTCCCACCCACAGAGAGCTTCATAGGGGAAAGAGCAGTAAACTTGGGAATTGGAGGACCAGGTTTTCCAATCCTGGCTCTATTCCGTTCTACCTGGGTGATCTTGTGTCAATCACTTACTCTCTCTGAAACTCATTTTCTTCCTCTGTAAAATGAGTGGGTTGGAAAAAATTACCTTTCACATCCCTTCCAACTCAAAATCTATAATCTTATGAGGAAGGTACTGGAGAAACAGGAAGTGGCGTGTGAGAGGTGTGTGAAAGCATAAGCGCCACTTCCCTTCAGACTTCTTCAGAAGCAGCCTAGGACCCTAGGCTCCAAGAGTGCTGTTAGTAGCAGAGCTCCCTGAGTCATCCACCCCATCTCCCAACTTGGCCCCTGCTGCCAGCATCCAGAGGAACAGCGTCTGGGGACCTGTCCGTACTACAGTCCCTGCCACCTCAGCTGCCACAGCCACTGAAACTGGAAAGTGGAATTCTTTGTGTAACTTCGATATTCAGAAGTAACACGGGGCAAGTCCTAGTTTTACTGAAGAAGAGAGTTCTCATCCCCAACATTCTCGGCACTGACACATACGATATCAGAAACAAACGCATCAGTCAGAATGACCTTAAAGAAGATGTATTTGTATGTTATCCTTATCTTCCCTCCATGCTCCTACCAAATGAGATTTGGAACACCAGGCCTTACGACCTGTCCTGTGATTGCACCCTGAAGCCGAACCATGTCTCACACTACTAGAATGTGAGCTCTTTGAGAGCAGAGACTGTCTCACTTTTCTTTGTATGCCCAGTGCCTGGAACATCGCTTAATAAATGCTTTTTCATTGATGCATGGAGTTACATGATCCAGCCTCCTGGATAAAGGAGGGGATAGTTCTCAGGTAATACAGAGTTCCCAAGAAGTTTGGGAACTATGGGAGGGACTTTAACTGTGGCAATGCTTCCATAATATCTGGTCTCTGTGGCTCTATTCCCCTGTTAATAAGGTATATATAACTGGGGTTAAAGGCCCAGGTTTGGAATACCTACTAGGCAGAGGCTGGTGGATCCCTTGAGGTCAGGAGTCCTGGGATGCAGTAGGCACACAAAGTCCAGCACCAAACTGAATCCAAACTTCACAGAACAAATCCCTTTAATAAAAGGATTTGTTCTGTAAAACTTGGACTTGGTCAAAAGGCTGCACTTGAGGACCTAGAAAGCCACATGTGGCCTTAAGGCTGCAGGTTCCCCACCCCTGATATAGCCAGTTACTATTCTGGAATTCATGGGAACTAGAAAATGGAAACATTTCTAATGTGTATCAGAGATGAGATCTTTTTCTTCTTTCTTTTTTATAAAAAGGGAAAGCTTTTCATCTATCTTAAGAGTTTTGAGCTGTTACTTTCTCTTCACTCTACTAGTTAAACTGAGATAGTGGTCCTTTGCTCTGCCCTGATAGCTTTAAAACACCATCTCTGCTGCTACAAGCACCCTTGAAATCTCTGGGAGTTACCCTTTACCTTTTCTCCATTATAGTTTGGGAATCTACTACCCCTTCCTTTCTCTCACTCCCTTCTTCCCACTGGCCTGAATCTGCATACCTCTGTGGTCTTAGAACACTGGTGGAGAATAAACTCAAGACATTGACTTAAAGACCTTCTCATCTTATCTCCACCCATCCTGATACCTCCACTGGAGACAAAGAATGCCCTTCAATAAACCTCATGTTAAGATCTATAAGTTACATGCCTGTGCCTTATTTCTTTCTCTCCCAGGTGTGGTGTTAGTCTTTATCACAAAAATCATTCATTTAGAGAGCAGTTGCTGCTAAATGTAGGAAGCAATGTGTGAATAAGTGAATCTAATAAATCAACTTCTTTGATTATTTTCTGTGAGCTTCAAGAGTAAGCCCGGATTTATTTAGAAAAAGAAATAAGGCACTAAAGCAGGGATCCAGCTTTCAGGAGAAAGAAGGGCTCATGATAGAAAGAGCTGGTCACATCCAGAGAAATAACTACAGAGTCTGAATGCAGATTGAAGCAAACTATTTGCTTTCTCTCTTTTTTTCCCCTTTTTTTTGTTTTGTTTCTTCTTTCTCATGGTTCATTACATTGGTTATAATTCTTCTTTACAACTTGACTATTGTGAAAATAAGTTTAATGTGAAGGTATATGTAGAACCATAACAGATTGCACATCTTGGGGGGATGGGGGAGGAAAAGGAGGGATAGAGATAGGAGAAGGAGATAATTTGGAACTCAAAAACTTGGGGAACTGAGTGCTGTAAACTAAAAATTAAAAAAAATTTAAAAAAAAGAAAGAAGGGAATATTCCTTCTGGGATGTGTTTGACTGTTTTGGAGAAGAGAATAACACATGTGGCCTCACAGCCAGAGATACGGCAAGAGACAGGGCCATCATGCAGAGGAACAAAAACCTGGACTTTGTGCTCTACCATTCCTATGAATTTCATATTTGCAAGTCCCATGAGAAAGGGGCTATTTTCCAGGGAGAAGTCAACATCATGGGAAAGGAATTTCCTCTTCTTTAGAGAACCCAATCTCCAACCCAAAGTTTGTTTCTCTTCTACAGGGAGTTCGAACTCTTAGGGTAGTCTCATAAAGCTGGAAACCTGTATGGATGACTGGTAAATAAGAGATCCTTTAGAAAACCACATTGTTGTGGGTTCACTTCCTTCTGTGGGGGAGTCCAAGACTTCAGGGTGTATCTAAAGTTTGAAGGTTCCCGGGATGAAAGTTGGATTTGCTAGGATAAAAAAGGAGGTTGTCTCTCTAGCTACCCCAAATTTATTTCCTTTGTGAAGGGGTTCCAAAACACAGGATGTTGTTATGAGTCTACAGAGAAGTTGGGACTCACTGAAGAAGGAAGACTATTGTACTCACTCTTGAGGAACTACTATTAGTTTTTTAGTGGCTAGAAAACCAGTCTCTGAGTCAGGACAACCACATACTGGTTGTGTGATCCTGAGCAAATCTTTTATCCTCTCTCTCATGTCATTCCAAGGCAACTAACTCTCCAAGACCCTCACTTGCTGAGAAGTTGCCCTCATCTGCATTAGCAAAGGGAATTTCCTCCCTGTGGAGCTCCCTATACCAAAGAACTCAGAAACATGGACCCCCCCCCCAAAAAAAAAGCCAGAGAGAGAAAGAATGTTGTTTTGTATTTTCTGTGGGGTGAAATAAAGGCTCTGACTTTATATCTTTAACAACTATACTTGATATGCATTGTAATCTAAAGTGCTCACAGGAGAGCTTCAAGTGGGAACCATGTTCTGAGATTTCCAAAGGAAATTGAGTGGGAGCAAAAAGAAAGGCAAAGAAGGATAATATTTGGAGAAGCCTCCAGGTTGAATCCAGCCCCTCTGAGCCCAGGGCTTGGGTGGTGGGCCAAGGGTTTCAATCCCTTAAAATTGCAACAACATTATGGACATATCTCCACTTCAGAACCTCTGTCCTGTGCAACTCTGGTTTCTCAATGGGGAAAAGATCATAGGATCTTTTAATGTTTTATGATGTCAAGTGAAATCATTAATGACATGGGAAGATGGCCATTGTCCAAAGAAAGCTAGAGATAAGTAGAAAGGGCCCTGGATTTGGAGTTAAAGGATTTAGGTTTGAATTTTGGGTCTCTTGCTTAAAAATACCTGTGTAACTTAGAGTGGGCTTCACTTCTCTAGTCAATCTCTTCCTCTGTAAAATGCAAGTATTGGTTGAAATTCAGAGGGTTTAAACTGTTTTTGTATCATGGATCCCTCTAGCAGTGTGGTGATGCCTATAGACCGTTTTGCAGAACAGTGTTTTTAAATGCATAAAATGAAATACATAGCATTACAAAGAAAACCAATTACACTGAAACAGTTATCAAAATATTTCTAAAAGTAAGTTTATGGACCCCCACAGACTAACTAGATGACCACGAATGTCCTTTTAAGCTCTAACCAAGGCTAGGATCCTATGGCTTATAAATCATAAAATGCTGGAATAAATTTAAAAACATGATGTCATGTAATGCCATCCCAAAGTTGATTTCAGTTATGGAAACATCAGACCAAAGCATCCTTGTGACAGTTAACAGCTACATCTGAAATAATTTTTGCTCATATTTTCAAAGCAGAGGGACTGAGATCCCAAGTATGTTAGTAAGTCATATACTTAATATTTCTGTGATTTCATCCATGTGAGTGCCAACTCCTTCCATCACTTCCCATAGCAATCCTGCTTCATTGAAGGGTGACTCCTTTTGCACTTCCATCAAGAAAAAAATCATCACCATGTTGCCAACCTCGTGATTGTGTGCCCAAGTTTAGCTTAGAGAGTAGCACAGTGTGGAAAGAGGGCTGGAACTGGAACCAGGACATTACATATCAAATCATCCTGCGCTTACTAGCTATGTGATCACAGACAAGTCATGTAACCCCTCAGCCTCAGTTTCCTTAGCTGTAAAATGGGAAGGATAAAAGATATTGTGAGGAAAGTACTTTGTGAGAGGATTCTGAGAAGATGGTGGAGTAGGTCTGAAAATTCCAAGCTCTCAAGATTTTCCCCCACAAAAGAGCACCTTAGGGAAAACAAAGTGTGGGTAAAAATAAACAAGAATAGGAGTACAACTTCCTGGGATGATTTGAGAAGCTCAGAAGAAAAATCCCAGGAGGAGGTTTGGTCCCTGTGAAGAGTAAACACCTCCAGGTTAGGGTCCCCTTTAACAAGGGGCAAGCCCTGGGGGTAACTGGATTGGGAGGCTGCCTTGGCCTGAGCCACAGGAACTTTTATCCCTGGGACAATGAGAGGAGTTAGGCTCCTGAGCCTGGGAAGATCAAGGGAACCTCTCCTGACAAGGAATGCCAGACCCAGCTGTGCCCGGTGAGTGCAGAAGCAGTGGGGCAGAAAGTCACTGGCTGTGGGCACTTATGGGAGGTTGGAGGTTTGGCTTTTATTCCAGGTTAGAGGGGAGAACTGAGGATATGGGGTAAGAGGCACCATCCCCTACACCCAGGGCTAGAGGTGATTGCAAAAATTAAGCTATTACCACAAAAAAAATGCACAGGCAAAGTAGAAGGAATCCAACCATAGAAAGCTATTATGGGAATAGAAGAAAAAAACAGGATTCATCTTCAGAGGAGGATATTGAAGTAAAGAAACTCCCAAAGAGTAATGTCAAATGGTCATCTGCACAAAAAGAATTTGTAGAGGATCTTAAAAAAAGACTTAAAAAATCAAATGACAGAGCTAGAGGAAAAAACTTAAAAAAAATAAAATTAATCCAAGAAAAACAAGAAAATTATGAAAGGAAAGCCAACCAATTAGAAAAGGAGATCCAGAATCTTAAGGAAGAAAATGACACCTTGAAAATTAGAATTGGGCAACATGAAGCCAGAGAAATTGTAAGAGATCAAGAAATAATTAAACAAAATATGAATAATGAAAAAAATAGAAGAGAAAGTGAAACATAAGAAAAACAACAAATCTGAAGAATAGATCAAGAAGAAAAAACATCAAATAATTGGACTAACAGAAAGTTATGATCAAAAAAATAATCTTGATACAACAATACAAGAAATAATAAGAAAATTGGCCTGAAGCATTAGAGCAAGGGGGGAAAGTAGAAATGGAAAAAATTCCATCAATTATCACTTAAAAGGTGTTAGAAATAATCAACTTACCAAGAATTCCACCTGGCCATAAATGAATTTAGAGAGAAAAAGATTTTTATTTCACATTATTATCTGATGGGTGGCTTGGCCTCTACCCTTTCAGAAAAAGTGCCCAGCTCAAGCACACATTAAACTAGTTGCAGAAACCCTTTATTATTCATCCAGATTCAAATTTCCCACCTTGCTTTCCATTGGCTAGATGCAATCTCCCAAACCTCCCACTTTATGCTCTTCTCCCTGATAGGATCCCCTTCAAACAGCTTGTTAAGTATGCATAGAAGCTTCTGACTTTTTACCTGTTCAGAAACCTGGTTCTGCTAGGTCACAACTCTGGTCACAATCAGTCATCTCTGATTTCATTTGGCTATCACTCAAAACTGGGAGGAGTATTAATCCTGTGGGAATAGAATTTCTCCTATTGTTGCCCACAATTCTCCCTCTTTTCTTTCATTCAAATTTTGTTCGCACATCTTTAATACTCCCTTATTCTCTTTCTCATATGAATTCTTCCCCTTATCCATCTCCCCTTTAAGTAGGAAGGGGGGAAGTTGATTTCTTCATTGACAAATCCAAAGGGGGGAGTCCCCTTTGTAAAGACAGATACAGAGACCCAAAAGAAAAAATAATGAGCAACCAATTGTCCCTTTGAGATTCAGAAGTACCTTCTCATGCAGCTGTCCGGCAGAGAACATCATACAATGAAGTCCTCTGGTCTGGGCACCTGTTCCAGCCAACTCTAGCACAGCATCTCAGCACTTTCCCATCACCTTCCTGTAGAAATCTGTCCTCTTCTGTCCATTCTCCTACAAAACTGCTATCCTTATAAAATCAAAATTGGAACCTTGGCCAATCATCCATTATTCATTTCCCCATCAGGAGGATGAGATTTCACTAAGGAATTAATACATAAATAATCAATTTTAACACAGTACATGTCAAGTTATAGTTCTGGTCATGTTATGCTTCTTTAAAGCGTTTACAAAATAGACCACATACCATTCTTCTTTTAACATTAACTAATGGTTAACTAGGTAATATTCTCACAAGCCCTTGACCTAATTATCTCCATACTATTACAAAGAATTAAAGGACCCTAATTTATACAGGAATATTTATACTAGTAACAGATATCAAGGCTAAATAATTAGTTGTTTGGGCTAAAATCCTAGGCCTAATTGCTCAATCTTACAGTAACCTAAGATGTCCCAGAATCAATTATTTTCTAGATTTGTTATTGTGCTTGTATTATAGACTAGTATTGTGCTTTTGATTATAGAAATTTGCCACTAAGGGACATAACTTATAGTAAGGTAACAATATTTCCCTAACTTCCATGAAGATGATTCCAGACAGAAGGTCTGGCAAACTGCAAACTGCATTGAGTCAGGCTTAAAGTCTTCCAGGTGTAAGTTGAGAGATCAAGTCAGAAAAATCCTACCTCAGCTCAGACAGAATAGTCGTTTTCCCAACTTTCTCATGAGATCACCCTCTGCAGTCCATACTTGCACCTCACAGAGTCACTGGCATCATGGACCAGTGGCTCAGACAGCATTTTTTGATAATTATACATGGAGCCAAACTCAGAATAATAGTTAACAATCCCATAAAATCTTGAATAGCAAATTCCAATAATCAGCTGCAGATATGACCATAATCTCACATTGGTTAAGGAACATCTTTAAAGTGAGCTTTAAGTAGTTTTCATGCATTAATCAAATTTTCCATTTCTCCCCATAAAACGCTGTAGGTCTTTAGGTACCACAACTTCACAATAGTAAACTCTGACAGATACATATCTCTTTATCACTAACTACTTGTTTTGATTACAGAGACCTGCCGTAAAAAGGGAAAAGAAAGTATCACAGCTTTCCACAAGCAGTATCACATCCATCTTATAGCCAGAGTCAGGAAGAGTCAGGTGAGAAACATTCCTTTTCAAAGGAACACAATGGGGACACTGAGTCAGAAGGATCCCATCCCAAGCTGAGTCTAGGACTGTCCTTTCAGCTTTTCCCCAGATGCAAAACCTCCACCTGTTCTCTCTGAGTAGCTAATGGAACCTCCCCCAGAAGGTGGGTTCTTTTACATCAGATGCCAAGTCTCCTTAATCAAAGCTTTACCAGGACTCACATCTTATATTTTAAATTTTATCTTAAAAGCAAATCATTAAAGATTGTTTACAAATTCTCAGCTAATCAAGTTGTTCGTTTAGGAACTCCATATACAAGAGTTTACCAATTTGATATACTTGACTTCAATTTTGTTGGGTACACTTTACATAGAAACTACAACTTTAACAAAGGAAGTTTGCCCAAGTCTTTCTAACCTTCTGCGGCTTGGGTGGTGATGCTTCCAGGCTTTCTAGCCCCAGAGGCCCAAGGTCATTACCTGTGGGATCTTCTCTGTAGCTATTGCCCTTCCCCCTTCCTTACATTCTGTAAAGTGGGGAAAGGCAAAGCTCTCTCTTCTTGTCTAGACTGGGGGGTGGGGAGGAAGTGGAGTGGTGGAAGGGAATGAGGAGACTGTGAGGACACCATTTCAAAACTCCTTACTCAAATCTCAAAACTTCCAGAGAATGCTAAAAAGTCTTTCTCAGTCTCAACTTTTTTCACTTCTACTCAAAAATTTAGAATGGGTCATTGAATGTGCCTTTCTTAGGGTACTTAAAACAATGGAAAACATTGCCCCAAGGGTTAAGAGTTGCCCCATATCCTAGTTTATTCTCTAACCTGAAGGTGTCTCAGAGCCTCTTCTCCTTATCTTGAACTTCCCCTTTAACCTGGACTATAAAACTCCTGGTCTCCTCTATTTTGTCATCCATTTTTAACCCCCTAAGGCATCTATATAAGCATAATCCCCTAAATATCAGAGTCTCACCCAGAGACTCAGAAAATTCACGGTAGATTTCAACTACAACAAATTAGCTTACAAAGAAAAATTTAGTAGGCCTTCTAAAAATTATACAAAAGATTTTACAAAACGTTTCTTCTAAAAGTATTTCCCCTTCTTTTAAAAATAGTTTACAATTTATCCTGAATTGAGAGAAATTACAAGAGGAGATCTCAAACAAGGCCTTTCCATAATTACCAAGTTTCCTTTCACAAACATACTTTTGTAAATATTTTATAGCAAAACAATTTAAAACGAAACTTCCTTTTAAATAAAGACAAAACTTGGAAGTTTATGATTTCCTAACAGCTTCTTAACCCATTCATCATTTTCCTCCAACAATGTAATCCTAACAACATTTAGACTATAGAAACGTAACAATGCCCTAAACATTATTACTGTATTTCACCATGTGTAAGATGCTCCCATGTATAAGACGCACCTTAATTTGGGGGCCTCATAGTTTTAAAAAATGTATTCCATAAAGTTATTGAACTCAAGCTTTATTCATTTGCTCATAGCTTTCAGGCACCTTTTGGGCAAGTCTGGTGCATGTGCGCATGCTTAGTCCATTCCATGAACCTGAAGCACTAATTGTGTCCTCCTTTGAAATCAGTAACTTCTTTTTCATCAGCAATTCTTCTTGCCTCATGCTGAGCCTTGCCCTTTGCTCTTCAATCCATATCTTCAATTCCCTCTCTAAATCAGGCCATTTTGCTGACTTGCCTCTCATGGCTTTCTTCTGCCATGGCATTTTCACCAGGGTTTCCTCTTCCCATAGCCAGTCTTGGATTGTTTTCTCATTTGGAGGAGGACCAA
Organism: Trichosurus vulpecula; assembly: GCF_011100635.1. Classification (NCBI taxonomy): domain Eukaryota; kingdom Metazoa; phylum Chordata; class Mammalia; order Diprotodontia; family Phalangeridae; genus Trichosurus; species Trichosurus vulpecula. Next base: position 72,337,400 of record NC_050574.1, on the reverse strand, counting down.
ACTTACATTCAGCAGCACGATTTCCATTCACTTTTGCAAACTGGATCACTTTTAACTTCAATTCAGCATTGTACAAAAATCTTTTCTGAGCCATTTCTGGGCAGAACGTGGCAAAACGTAACCTAATATACCAGTAACAAATGTGAAACGATGAGGACAGAGACAACAAGTGCGAAAAAGCAGAAAATGCAAGTAAAAAAAACTACAACCACTGTATAAGACACACCCAATTTTTAGTTTAGGATGTGAACCTCACCAGTTTTTTTGAAAAGGGGTGCATCTTATACATGGGGAAATATGGTACATATTTAAAACTTGAAACAACCCATCATAAAATAGGTGAACGAATTTCTAAATCAATTTGCACAGAGAATCATTCATCTCAGTAAACTCTGCTATATTATTACTTGTTTATAACCAAATATAAGTTTCAAATTATCACATTTTTATCACATACTTTTTTAAAAAAAACAATTCATATGCAACAAAATTCACATTAAAAATTGCTTTAACACCATTTCTACCTCACAATGGTCTCTCAAAGTTTGCAGTCTAAGAGTGGAGGGGCATAGGCTCTGGGAGCCCCCTTGAATTCTCCTTGAATCTTCCCACTTGATGAGGCATTTCCCTGATGCCTAAGCCTTTCATTATTGCTAAGCTCAAATCTCTTGTTACCTAGCCTAGCCCTCCATTGTCCAGCTACTTCCCACTCTCCATCCTATCAAAATGTCTATGCCCAAATCTGTTACTCTTAAACTAGCCTAGTGCTCCATTGTCTGTTACCTCCTGATTGCCTCTGGCAACTTCCCACCCTTGATTCCATCAAAATCTCATTTTCTTGATTCCTGGAGTCTGACCTCTAGTCACCCCAGTCCCATCAAGATCCTCCTTAGACTCCTCAAGACCCTCCCTCAACTCTTCCTCCCATCGCCCCAGAACCACCCCTAGATCTCTCCCATAATCTTTCTGTATGTAAGCTCCATCTTGCCTCCATGAAGGCACTCAGATTCAATCTAGGTCAGCAGATTGAATCTGGCCCACTTTGTCAAAACAAGAGTCACAAATGGTGAGATTTCTTAAGACTCTATGGTGAATCTTTAATAAACTTTGTTTTTCTCTTTGGCTGAAAGAAGGCTTGAGTCGAATTCATTCAAGCAGGATCAGGCATGTTGGTATTTTGGGGTCTCAAGTAACCCCAAACCTCAACATATGGTTCCCTGACCTCATCAAGAGAATTTTAGAAATACAATACAATTTAAATATATAATACTTTCGGTATTTAAAACCCACTTCAAAGTTATCAAGTATGGAACAATTACCTTAAATCAGAGAGATATTAATACCTATGCCAGTCCCTATGTTAAAGTCTTTACAATCATAATGCCAAATAACAGTATGTATTGTCAACCTGAAAGTTTGGTTAAAAGAGGCAAACAGGCTAGGTGATATGTAAATTCATATTGTTTATTCCCTTAAAGCTAGCAGCATTCATACATGTATGGAGACAGATAAAATCTGACTGTCTGACCAAAGGAATGAGAAGGTTTAAATATATATTAACCCCAACTCAGCATGTCTGTGTTACTCAATTTTATGATCTCATGTATGTTTAACTATGATACGAGAAAATGCCTTTTCTTAATTGAATAGGTTGTAAATACAATAAGATAAGAGAGTTGACAAAGTGTCAATTGAAATTACAACCCAGGATCTCTGTGTTTAATTTACCATTAACATGCCATAACATAGTATATGTTCATAAAATGATAAGAAAAAGTCACATTATTCAAGAGAGTGTCCCAGGTTAAGGGTCTCATCCTTCATGGCCATGGACAGAGGAAAGAACACTCTTAAGTCAGCCTGAGCTGGTTTTGTTGACGTAAGAAGAGGTATTTTCTGAGTAAACGCAGAGAACAAAGACATGCAAGGACATTTCCACATGCTAGGCCCTGATGAGATAATGGGGGAAAAGCCTGAACAGGGAGGATATAAGTGTAAAGGTAGAAACCGGGGAGGGGGGGGAAGGGGCTGAAAAACAAAGGAGCTTTGGAAAAGTTTCCTAGGTCCTAATGAGATCATGGAACTGTGTGGGGTGAGACCACCTGCCAGCAATTAATTAAAAGAGTCAGAGGTCTCTCAAGGTAAAAACAGAAAACTTCTTTATTACAATCTCTAGAGAAAGGGCATCGTCATCACCAGCAGCAAGCTAGTAGGAGAGGTGCAGTACAGAAAGCAAAGCATGATTATATACTCTAGCACATTCCATTCCCCTCCCACCACTGACCTTCTATCATTCTCCCTTTTTTATCTCTTTCCTCCTTCTTTCCTGTGGGGTAAAATACCCTCTCACCTGCCCCCTCTTCCTTCTCAACAGAACTGCTTTTCCTTGCCACTTTCATATGAGATAATTTACCCCATTGCATCTCTCCCCTTCTCCCTCTCTCAATATATTCCTCTCTTATCCCTTAATTTGATTTTATATTTTTAGATATCATCCTTTCATATTCAACTAACCCTGTACCCTCTGTTTCTCTATATATGTATATTCCCTTCAGCTACCCTAATACTGAGGTCTCATGAATTATACACATCATCTTTCCATGTAGGAATGTAAACAATACAGTTCAACTTTAGCAAGTTCCTTATGATTTCTCTTTCTTGTTTACCTTTTCAGGCTTCTCTTGATTCTTGTGTTTGAAAGTCAAATTTTCTTTTCAGCTCTTGTCTTTTCACTGAAAAAGCTTGAAAGTCCTCTATTTTATTGAAAATCCATATTTTGCCTTGGAGCGTGATACTCAGTTTTGCTGGGTAGGTGATTCTTGGTTTTAATCCTAGCTCCATTGACCTCTGGAATATCATATTCCAAGCCCTTCAATCCCTTAATGTAGAAGCTGCTAGATCTTGTGTTATCTTGACTGTGTTTCCACAATACTCAAATTGTTTCTTTCTGGCTGTTTGCAGTATTTTCTCCTTGATCTGGGAGCTCTGGAATTTGGCGACAATATTCCTAGGAGTTTTCTTTTTGTAATCTTTTTCAGGAGGTGATTGGTGGATTCTTTCAATTTCTATTTTGCCCTGTGGCTCTAGAATATCAGGGCAGTTTTCCTTGATAGTTTCTTGAAAGATGATGTCCATGTTCTTTTTTTGATCTTGGTTTTCAGGTAGTCCAATAATTTTTAAATTATCTCTCCTGGATCTATTTTCCAGGCCAGTGATTTTTCCAATGAGATATTTCACATTGTCTTCCATTTTTTCATCCCTTTGGTTCTATTTTATAATATCTTGATTTCTCATCAAGTCACTAGCTTCCACTTACTCCCATCTAATTTTTAAGGTAGTACTTTCTTCAGTGGTCTTTTTGACCTCCTTTTCCATTTGGCTAATTCTTCCTTTCAAGGCATTCTTCTCCTCACTGACTTTTTGGAGCTCTTTTGCCGTTTGAGTTAGTCTATTTTTTAAGGTGTTATTTTCTTCAGTATTTTTTGGGTCTCCTTTAGCAAGTCATTGCCTTGTTTTTCATGGTTTTCTCACATCACTATCATTTCTCTTCCCAATTTTTCCTCTACTTCTCTAACTTGCTTTTCCAAATCCTTTTTGAGCTCTTCCATGGCCTGAGACCAGTTCATGTTTTTCTTGGAGGCTTTTGATGTAAGCTCTTTGACTTTATTGACTTCTTTTGGCTATATGTTTTGCTCTTCTCTGTCACCAAAGAAAGACTCCAAAGTCCGAGTCTGAATCTGAGTTTGTTTTCACTGCCTGTTCATGTTCCCAGTCAACAACTTGACCTCTGAGTTGTTTGTTGGGGTATGACTGCTGTAGAGTAGAGAGTACTTTGTCCCAAGCTTGAGGGGCTGCGCTGTTCTTTTGAGAGCTATTTCTACACACCAAGCTCTGCCATACCAGCTCTCCTCCTCCCCCAAGAACCGCCAACCTGCACCAAGACTCAGATCTAAGCAGGCTCGGCACTCCTCCTCTGATTTGCCACTTAATTCTCCCACCAGGTGGGCCTGAGGCCTGAAGCAACTATAGCTATAGCTCTGTAAGCAGTCTCAGAACTGCACCCCCTCTGCTGGCTGGTGCGGTGGCACACTGCGAAACTCCTTTCACTCTGTCCCCGCTAACCTTCTCTGTCGTCTTTGGCATTTGTGGGTTGAGATGTCTGGTAACTGCCACAGTGTTGGGGGTCCCTGACCAGCAAGGATCCCAATCTCAGTATGCAACGATGAGGCGGGAGTCAGGGAAGATGCAACTCTGATTTATTGGGAGACATCCAGTTTTATAGGGTTTTGCACTACATGAGCAGAAGCAGGTGTTTAAGGGGTAAGGGGATGACAGCATGGGAAGATCCATATCGGGTGGGAAGAATCTGGATTGTTGTAAACTATGATTCCTACAAGCATATGGGAAAAACTAGGGCTATAGTAAGGTAGTTTCCATGGGAGTATGGGAACAAAGTGGCGTGCTGTCCTACAGTATCTACGGAGGCATGGGAAGGCTCAGGCATGTAGCCAGCTGATATCAGAGCTGTATGAGCTATGTGAGGCATGGGGCAGGATGCCCTTGTAAAGTATCAAAGATGTTCCAGTAAGTAAAGTATCAAAGCATTGCTGTGTTAGGCACTGGTTCAAGAGCATTAGGTAGTGGCCAGCTGGGTTCCTCCTTCTGGGCTTGTGAGTCCCTGGTGAATGGACTCTGCCGGCATGAGAAAGGATGGCTATGAGAGTGGGAGGGGGGCTGTTAGGGACAGAAGTCCTTTCTCCAGGCTCAAGCACACATTAAGCTAGTTACAGAAACCCTTTATTATTCATGCAGATTCAAATTTCCTACCTTGCTTTCCATTGGCTAGATGCAACCTCCCAAACCTCCCACTTTATGCTCTCCTCCCTGATAGGTTCCCCTTCAAATAGCTTGTTAAGTATGCATACAAGTTTCTGACCTTTTACCTGGTCAGAAACCTGGTTCTGCTAAGTCACAACTCTGATTAGAACCAGTCACCTCTGACTTACATTTGGCTATCATTCAAAGCTGGGAGGAGTTTTAATCGTATGGAAACAGAATTCTTCCTATTGTTTCCTACAAAGAGATCCTATAAGAAAAACTCATAGAAATATTATATTTTGATTTTGAGAAAGGTTTTGAACCCCCCAGCTCAAGGATAAAATATCAAAAGCAACAAGAATAAAACAATTTAAATATGATGGTGCCACAATAAGAATCATACAAGACCTAGAAGTAGAGATATTAAAGAATTGCTGGTCTTGGAACACTATGTATCAAAGAGCAAAAGA